>NC_092754.1:68032306-68400811 GCF_047496795.1 Chiloscyllium punctatum
ACTTCCTCTGGCAGCTCATTCCATACGCACACCACCCTCTGTGTGAAAAAGTGCCCTTTAGGCCTCATTAAAACTTTTCCCCTCTCACTTTCAAACAATGCCTTCTCGATTTGGACGCCCCTAACCTGGGGAAAAATCCTGACTACTCACCCTATTCCTGACGGTTCTGATTTTATAAATCTTTACTGCTGCGAAATGTGACTTCAATCAATACGAATAACTGCACTTTCAGTCATCCTGGGCCTAAATTCTGAAATGCAATACTGACACCTCTTTCTTCTCCACCAAGTCACAATTCTAAATCCATTTTAATCAGTTTGTTCGGATGTATCCTGAGACACTTCTGTGGGCTTTACACCTAGACCTTTATGCCCGGAGGTTGGGAGACTCAGCAATACCCATAAAGCTGTAATATTATTCTCCTGTGTGTTTGTTAATCAGCCTGTTCTGACTTGCTGTGACATACCTCTGCAACAGGCAGGACTTGAATCCAGGCCTTCTATTCCTGAGCTATGAGAACTACCACACAATTTCAGGAATTGGAATCAAATCCTGAGTTCTGGCTTAGAGGCAGGGACACTACCCACTACACTACCATAACCAGATTTTAAGTCATATTTTAGTGCCCACTTTCAGCTCGGTGTGGATTTATTATAATCAGGTTGCCATTACTGAACGACACAAAACACTTTGCATTGTTAAACAAATGCAAGGTATTTGTCTCAACTGTAGGATGTTGAGTGTACGTGCTGTGCTATCCAAATTAACTATGAACATCTTTAATCGCGATTATCTGTAGCCTGCAATATTAGGGAAAGAAATCCTGCAGACACACTCTGCCCAATGAAGGGTCTCAAATAGATGTTTATTTCTGAACACCAGAGACGAAGGAAGAGCTTAATTTCTGACCCCAAAACACCGATCACTCTTACCCAACTTTCACGTGCGACTCCCCTTTTCCTAAAATCATGAAAAGACACCAGGCCGCTGATTAATGTCCAGCCTCTCCTCCCCACTGACTGTGTCTGCAATCTGTCCCTCCTCCCCCTAACCACACAAGGCAAACCAAGTTCAGGGTCTTTGTGAAAATCAAGGCCGGAGTGTGCAGGCATCCTGGAGAGGGATGGGCATTTTAAAATTGAAGGGGGAGGGTGAGGTGGCAGTAATATCACACACTGGGCTGAGGGGTGGCAGGTGGAATTTAGTTGGATTAATGCGAGGTATTGGATTTGGTAAATCAAACAGGAGCAGGACCTTCACAATTTGTCAGTGCTGTAGTTCAGAGACCTAGGCCGTCAGGTATAATGCTTTAAAATTTGCATCTCATACAGATAGTGTGGTTAAGAAGGTGTTTAACACATTTGTCTTCATCGGTTAGACCTTTGAGTATCGGAATTGGGACGACACGTTAAGGATGTACAGGACATTGGTGAGACCTCTTCTGGAATACTGTGTCCAGTCTGGTCACCCTGCCCGCTCATTCCATAGCCACACCACCCTCTTGGTGAAAAAGCTGCCCCTGAGGTCACATTAATATTTTCCCTCTCACCTTAAGCCTATGTCCTCTAGTTTTGGTCTCCCCTACCCTTAGAAAACACCTTGACTCTTCACTTTAATATTATTGACCTTGATATTAGTACGCTGGAGAGGGTTGAGAACAGATTAACCTTGATGTTGTTGGGAATGGAGGGAGTGAGCTATAAGGAGAGGCTGGGTATGCTGGTACTTTTTTCACTGGAGAGGATGAGATGAATGGGTAACTTTACAGAGGCTTATAGAATCGTGAGGGGTACAGATAAGCTGAAGGGCTGATGTCTTTTCCCTACAGTTGGGGATTCAAAACTGAGGGATATTTTAAGATGCGAGGAAACAGATTTAGAAAAGTCATGAGAGGTAATTATTTTAGACAGAAGCTGGCTTGTGTGTGGAATGAACTTCCAGAGGAAGTGATGAATGAAGGGATAGCTACAACGTTTAAAGAACATTTAAATCAGTCCATGGATAAGACATCAGTTTGGATGGTGCTGTGAGCAGCTGCCCTCTCCCTCCCCATCTGTGAATGAATCCCTTTTGGTTTTCACCCTCTGCCAATGCCTGTGCAGTGGCGTGTGGAGGCCAGCACAGGGTGGCATTGCATCACTTTAAGCACCACAGAGACTGCCAGACCTGCCCCACACAGAGATACACAGATGCACACACTGGGACGGTGGGGACACGGCGGGAAGCTCATTGGTAATTTAAATTAAACATAGCTGTATTGGGAATATAGCAGTATTTCACAGGCTCACACTCATGAGCGGGGCAGGATTTCAGTTGTTTCAGGGGACTGTGACGCTATGACAATCTCAATGTTTGTAGATAAGAACAAACCTGGAAGAATTGTAAAGTCCAAGGAGGACAGTGTGGAACTCTAACAGGACAATCACACGTTGATGTAGTGTTCAGCTTTATGGCAGATGGGGATCAATGCAGAGCAATTTGATGTGATACACTTTGGTAGGAAAGACAATGAAAGACAGTTTAAAACAGGCTGTACCATTATAAAGGGAGTGCAGGAGCAGAGAGCGCTGCGTGTATATGAGCACAGATTGTTGAAGATATCAGGACAGGTGAGGAGAGCAGTTACTATCAGTTTCAGTATCTGAGCTGTTTACAGGGGGAGCTTTAGGAGGGAGTCACCATGCTCCCTTTCTGGGAGATGGTGGTGACGATGTGTTGTGAGCCCACCCTCCTGCCCACCGAGACAGTGGGGAGTCCATTTGTACCAGCTCGACACAAAAGGGAGATGGCATCAGGGCCATAGCTTCTAAGTTGTGCTGGGGGTAAACGGAGCTGCCAGTGGGTTTAAAGTGAGAATTCCCCTTCACTGAACATTGCTCCTTACTCGGTCGGTGGGACGTGGATGTTTCCGAATCTCCACACGAGGCGTCCTGGTCCTCTCCGGCTCCTACCAGGGTACTCACCACATGGCGGGGGGAGGTGGTGAGGGAACGGATATCGGGCACTCCACCACCCGGATAGGCCCTCCCTGTTATATTCCAGGCTGTTTCTCCTGGAATGGAAGAAGGGGAGGGAGGGAGTGAGGTGGGAGTGGGTGGCCCTGCTGTTAGTGCTGGTGTAGGTGTGGAGGGTGTCATGGTGAGGGGTCCGAGGGCGTCAGTCCACAGTGTTGTATCCATGCAGTTTTATTAGTGTGGGGGTGAAGTGGAGGTAGGAGGGGAGAGAGAGAGACAAACAGACAGAGACAGAGAGAGAAGGTGCAGCATGCGACAGTGAGAGTGGTGGACAATGAGCCTTGTTCGGGGGTCGGTGCTTTAACAAATATACAGTGAGTGTGAGGGAGCAAAGAGAAAATGGTGAACCTTATCCTGACAGAGCTGGAAAGGTTATTGATGCTTGTCCTGTGTTGCTGGACATTTCCTCAGACCGCAGATACTGCACTGAGCTGGGTGGTGAACTCAGACCATGCTCGATGGGTCTGCTGGTGTCGCCCCCTCTGGGAAGAGAATGGTCCCCCTCTGTACTAGCCCATCCACCAGGACCTCCGTGACCCTGCTGTCAAACCGTGGTGTAATTGTCTCTTATCTGCCATGCTCCGGGTAAACTGTGCAGGGCAGCTCCAAGCTGAGAAAGCTCAATCATGTGCCCATTGGGCTTTTAAAGATGACATCGGTGTCATGGATCACAGAATATCCAGGGGCATCTGGGAGATGGTGTGTACCTCCAGCCATGAAGGACTCCATTTACAAAGCTGTAGAACAAATGCTCATCCAAAACTCTCCATCATCTGACCTCACACCAATATCCCTGGTTCCCATCTTCCCTGGGAAGACAGGTTCATGTTACAGGATGTTATCAAAATGTCTACATTTCAGCATTCTGAAACCTGGGAACACATCCTTCCATTATACTGTCTCTCAGTCTTCCCCCTCTGTCTATTTCCCAAACCCCGCCCATGTGGTGATATTTAAACTGATTCCCCCACTATCTCTCTCTCTGGCAGTGATGTTCACACCCACAGCACCCCCTTATCAGGGCAACAATGGAGACATGGAGCTGTAAATGGGTGGGAGCTGCACAGCCTGTCACTTCCAGCATGGGCTGCAAGTTTCCCCACACTGGGCAGGGATCAACAATAGTGTTACTGAGCAATGCATTGGGGTGGTGTACACAGTCCTACATACTAGGAAGGGTAACTGCGCCTGGTTTACAGGTCAATGCACTGGGGTGGTGTACACAGTCCTACATGCTGGAAGGGTAACTGCTCCATGTTTACAGATCAATGCACTGGGGTGGTGTACACAGTCCTATGTGCGGGGAGGGTACCTGCTCCTGTTTTACAGATCAATGCGCTGGGGTAGTGTAAACAGTCCTACATGCTGGGAGGGTAACTGCTCCTGGGTTGCAGGTCAATGCAGTGGGGTGGTGTACACAGTCCTACTCACTTGGAGGGTAAATGCTCCAGGTTTGCAAATTAATTCACGGGTGATCACTGCACAGTTCCCTGTGCTGGTCAGTCATTCAGGTTGAGGTTTATAGATACTCCAATGATGTGGTCTATGCAGCTCCCCTTATGCTGGATGGATATTTGTTTCAGGTTTACACATTAGTGCCCTGCTGTGGTCTGAACAGCTCCCAGTGCTGGACAGATATCTAGTCCGGGGTTATAGATCAATGCACTGCTGTGGTCTGCACAGCCCCGTGCTGGACAGATATCTAGTCCGGGTTTATAGATCAATGCCCTGAACTGATTGGTGCAGTGTTCCACTCTGGCCAGATTGCTGCGTTGTATTGACCAGTGCAATGGATGAATCTTGACAGATTGCTGGGTTGTACTGAGCAGTACACTGGCCTGGTCTGCACAGTGTTCCACGGTGAACAGATATCTCCCCTGGGTTTATAGTGTCTGGGCTGGTTCTGTGAGGTGGATTGAGGATGTGGTACATCTAACCATTTCAGCTAGTGCAATGCCTTCAGTTCCCATGCTTGTGATTGGACCCTCTGTCTCTCACCCCATTAATGGTACAGTGTTCCCAGGCACAGGACATCATGTTGGTGGGGTGGATAGGGGGGAAAGGTGATGGACAGGTCAAAGAGTTCCCCGGAACGATCTGTCCCCGACATTCTATTACTGACATTCCCCGGAACATTCTGTCCCCAACATTCTATAACTGACATTCCCCGGAATGTTCTGTCCCCAACATTCTATAACCGACATTCCCCAGAATGTTCTGTCCCCAATATTCTATAACTGACATTCCCCGGAACGTTCTATCCCTGACATTCTATAAATGCCATTCCCTGGAACGTTCTTTCCCCGACATTCTATAACTGTCATTCCCCGGAACGTACTGACCCCTGACATTGTTTGTGAACGGCCGGACGTCAGTGAATTGAACAAACGATAAGATCCCGAAGGAAGAGATCCAGTTCCAAGGAGAAGGAGACACTGTTCCGAAGGCCTCTCAAGCAGTTAAAGGGGTGAATACGTTTTCCCTGCATTTACATTTCTCCACAAGACAGAATCGACCACAATTTAAACCAAAATACAGAAATTCCTTAACTCTGTTTGTCTTCAGGAAACTGGGAGAGAATCCTTCAGGACAGCAACGTTTCCACCCTTCGTATTAGGAACTGGGAAGGAGTGACCTGTGTTTGCGCTCGAGTGATCGAGTGTGTGGGAATGTTCTAGAAACCATCTGTCCTTATGGATGTGTCTCTGTGTGTTTGGGGAGGGAGGGTTTCTTGTGGTTGATGTCACATTTTTGTCAGTAATTCCGACCTTCCCATTTGTTATTCCAGCTCCAATTATTTTAATAAATCCCTGAATACAGGGACACATTTGAAAATCTCATTGGGTCCCCAATAAAACGTGTCTCTTTGCCTCCAGGCTGATGGATAATGGGTTTGTTTTCCTTCCTCACAGTTAACGTAGTGACCATCTACGTCCTGCATTATAAAGATTGTGGAATGTCTCCATGTGTAAGACGTTACCTGGGTGCCATGGCAGCGGCGGATCTCCTGGTCATTATCCTCGACCTGTTACTGAGACACATTCCCATTGTTTATCGGGAATAATTTTGTTTCCTGGACTCTGTCCCCGTGTGTAATATCCACGCCGTCCTGCTTTATGCAAGTGCTGACTGCTCTGTCTGATTCACCGTCACTTTCACCTTTGATCGGTTTGTGGCCATTTGTTGCCAGAAGCTGAAAAGTAAATATTGCAGTGAGAAAACGGCGGCTGTAGTTCTGGGAGCAGTGACTGTGCTGAGCTGTTTAAAGAACATTTCCTGGTATTTTATGCTCACGGCTCGGTATTTGCTGATGAACCTCCCCCGGTTTTGTGAGGCAGCAATCGCTGTTCGATTCTCCAGTGTCTGGGTCACAATCGAGTTTCTCCACCACATTCTAACCACGTGTGTCCCATTTCTCCTGATTCTGCTGCTCAATGTTCTCACCGTCAGACACATTTTAGTGACCAGCAGAGCCCGCAGGAGACTCCGCGCTCACACCAATGGGGACGCTCAGTCTGACACTGAAATGAGAAACCGAAAAATATCCATCATTTTACTGTTTGTGATCTCGGCCAATTTCATCGTGTTATGGTCAACATTAATGCTGTATTCTATATGGTTTCGGATGTTAGATATAATGCATTCCCCTCTGTATCTCGATTACTTTGTTCGGGAATTGGGCTTCATGCTGCAGCTCCTCAGTTGCTGCACAAACACCGCGATTTATGCCGTGACCCAGACTAAGTTCAGGCAGCAGCTGAAGAATGTGCTGAAATATCCCTTCACCCAAATCCATCCATCAATCAAATTCCCTAATTAATCAATCCAAGCGTGATTTTCTCATTTCAGGTCAGTGTTTCAGCGATGGAGATCACTTCCATTTGTAAACAATAAAAATGTTGATTAAATCGTGCCGAGCAGCAGAGTGACTGATGTTGTTGTGTGTCTTTGTATTGGAGAAGCTGAGCTGGAGAGAGACAGACTCAGCCCCAAGTCCTGGTCCTCAGGGAAGGGGAGGGCACCGCACCCTGAACTCAGGAGCTGAGTTTAACTCCCTCTGTCCCCTCCACTCCAAGCTGGACTCCCCTTTTCATCTTCCCCCTACTTTCTATTCATTTCTCTCCCTCTCTCTCATCACCCTCCTCTTCACAATCCCTCGTTCCCCTTCTCTCACACACACACCAACCCCGGTTTCTCCACCTGCCTCCACTCTTCCCTTTCCCCTCACCCTTATTCTCTCTGTCCTGCCGTCTTTGTCTCCCTGAGCAGTTCCATCTATAGCCCATTTTCCCGTCCTCCTACCTCCCACATCTCTCACCCTCGACCAAGGGCAGCCTCAAGACCAACCACCCCACCTACCCACCAGTCTCTGGATCAGAGGAAGAGGGAAGAACCAGGGAAACAGAGTGTGCCTGAGAGAGAGGGAGGGAGGGAAAGAGATTCAGTCAGATAGAAACAGAGGGAGATGGGGTGAGAGAGAGATAGACACTGATTGAGGGGGGTCAAGAGTGAGAAGGTGGAGAGAGAGTGAAGGAGCGGGGGGTGAGAGAGGGGTGCAAGGGAGAGATAGGTTGAGATACTGGAGGGCGAGAGAGGGGAGGGAAGATCAAAAGGGAGGGAGAGGGCGAGAGAGGGGATGGGAGAGATGGGGAGAGTGCGAGGGAGGGAAAGGACGAGAGATGGGAGGGAGGTTAGGGAGGGCGAGAGATGGGAGAGGTTGAGAGGGGGAGGACGAGACAAGGGAGGGAGTGAGGGGAGGGTGAGAGAGGGGAGCGTAAGAGAGGAGGATGGCGAGAGAAAGGAGGGCGAGAGACGGTAGGGTGGAGATGGGAGGGCGAGAGAGGAGATAGCGAGAGAGGGGAGACCGAGAGAGGGGAAACCGAGAGAGGGGAGGGAATGGAGGGGAGGGCGAGAGAGGGGCCAGTGCGAGAAAGGGGAAAGGCGAGAGGGAGGGAGAGGGCGAGAGAGGGGAGGGCGAGAGAGGGGTTGGCGAGGGAGGGGAGGGCAAGAGAGGGGAGGGAGGGAGGGTAGGGCGAGAGAGGGGAGGAAGGGAGGGTGGGCGAGATGAAGGGATAGGGCGAGAGAGGGGAGTGTCAGAGGGGGGAGGACGAGAGAGTGAGGAGAGGGGGAGGGAGGGGGAGGGCGAGAGAGGGGAGGGAAGGGAGGGAGGGAGGGAGAGGGTGAGAGAGGGGAGGGAGGGGGAGTGCGAGAGGAAAGGACAGGTTGAAAGAGGGATAGGAGAGAGAGGGAGCGCGATTGAGGGGGAGGGCAAGAGAGTGGAGGGCGAAAGAGGGGGAGAGGGAGGGGAGGTCGAGAGGGAGGGAGAGTGGGGAGGGCGTGTGAGGGGGAGAGGGAGGTGAGGGAGAGAGATAGGAGAGGTTGAGAGAGGGGAGGACGAGACGGGGAGGGAGGGACGGGAGGGCGAGAGAGGGGAGCGCGAGAGAGGAGGAGGGTGAGAGGGTGGGACAGAGAGGTGGGGAGAGTGGGGGGGAGAAGAGAGAGGGAGGGACAGGGGGGGCAGAGAGAGGGGGACAGAGTGAAGGGGGAGGGAGAGAAGGGGGTACTGAGAAAGGGGGACTGAGAGAGGGCGACAGGGAGCGAGGGACAGAGAGACGGGGACAGAGAGAAGGGGTGCAGAGAGAGGCGGGACAGAGAGAAGGGGGACTGAGAGAGGTGGACAGCGAGACGGGGGACAGAGAGAGGTGGGACAGAGCGAGTGGGGGAATAGAGACAGGGGGGATAGAGAGAGGGGGGACAGAGAGAGTAGAGTCAGAGAGATGGGGATAGAGAGAAGGGGGACCGTGAGAGGCGGGACGGGTGGCAGAGAGAGGGGGGACAGAGAAAGAGGTACAGAGAGGGCGGGGGGGACAGAGAGAGGGGGGACTGTGAGAGGGGGGGACAGAGAAGGGAGGACAGAGAGGCGGAAAAGAGAGGCGTACAGAGAAGGAGGGACAGAGAGTCGGGGATAGAGGGAGGGGAGACAGTGAGAGGGGGGACAGAGAGGGGGAAAAAGAGATGAGAACAGGGGGGACAGAGAGGGGGTACAGAGAGAGGGGCAGATAGAGAGGGACGACAGTGAGAGGGGGCAGAGAGAGACGACAGCGAGGGGGACAGTGAAAGGGGTTCAGGGAGATGGGGGACAGAGTGGAGGCGGGACAGAGAGAGGTGGACAGAGAGGGGGGGCAGAGAGAGTGGGGACAGTGAGGGGGAGACAGAGTGGAGGACAGAGAGGGAGGACAGAGAGTGGGTTAAGACAGTGGCGTTGGGGGGGCAAAGAGAGTGGAGACAGAGAGGGGGCAGAGGGAGAGGGAGCAGAGGGAGACAGGGACAGTGAGAGGGCACAGAGAGAGTGGGGACAAAGAGAGGGGGACAGAGAGAGGGGGCACAGAGAGAGGGGGCATAGAGAGGGGGAAGAAAGAGAGGGGCGTAATGGGGGGCAGAGAGAGAGGTTCAGGGAGAGCGGGGACAGAGCGAGGGGGGAACAACGAGAGGGGGCGGAGCAAGTGGTGGACAGAGAGAGGAGGCAGACAGGGAGGGAGAGAGAGAGGGAGCAGAGAGAGACTGGGACAAAGAGTCGGGGAAAGAGAGAGAGGGGACAGAGAGAGGGGGCAGATAGTGGGAGGCAGAGAGAGAGGGGGACAGTAAGAGTGGGTCATAGAGTGGGGACAGAGAGAGGGGGACAGTGAGAGGGGGGAAGAGAGAGCGGGGACAGAGAGAGGTGTTCAAGGAGAGCGGGAACAGAGAGAGGGTTTACAGAGATAGGGGGACAGTGATATGGTGGACAGAGAGAGCGGGGACAGAGAGATGGGGGACAGAGAGTGGGCGACAGAGAGAGGGGAGAAAGGGATAGAGAGAGAGGGCAGAGAGAAGGGGGATAGAGAGCGCGGGAACATAGAGAGAGCGGACAGAGAGGGGGGTACAGAGAGTTGGGGGACAGTGATGGGGGACAAAGAAAGAGGGACAGAGGGGGTGGACAGAAAGAGCAGGATAGAGAGAGGGGGGACAGAGAGAGGGGGCGCAGAGAGACGGGGGACAGAGAGAGAGGGGACAGCGACAAGGGGGACAGAGAGACGGGGACAGAGAGATGGGGGACAGAGAGTGGGTGACAGAGAGAGGGGCGACAGAGAGAGGGGACAGAAAGAGGGAGGACCGTAAGAGGGGATACAGAGGGGGGTCAGAGAGAGGGAGGACAATGAGAGGGGGGAGAGAGAAGGGGGGACAGAGAGGCGGGTCAGAGAGACAGGACAGAGTGGGGGAAGAGAGAGGGGTACATAGAGAGGGGGACATAGAGGGGGGCGACAGTTAGAGGGAAGAAAGTGAGAGGGGGACAGAGACACGGGGACAGAGGGAGGGGGACAGAGACACGGGGACAGAGAAAGAGGGACAGAGAAAGGGGGACAGAGGGTGGGGCACAGAGAGAGGGGGGACAGAGAGGAGGGTGGAGAGAGAGTGGGGGACAGAGAGAGGGGGGACAGAGAGGAGGGTGGAGAGAGAGTGGGGGACAGAGAGGGGGACAACGAGAGAGGACAAAGAGAGGGGGCAGATAGAATGTGGGACAGTGAGAGATGGACAGAGAGAGGGGATCAGAGAGAGTGGGGAATGAGAT
Source organism: Chiloscyllium punctatum (assembly GCF_047496795.1). Taxonomy (NCBI): domain Eukaryota; kingdom Metazoa; phylum Chordata; class Chondrichthyes; order Orectolobiformes; family Hemiscylliidae; genus Chiloscyllium; species Chiloscyllium punctatum. The sequence goes on from NC_092754.1 coordinate 68,042,927, forward strand.
GGGGGGCAGAGACAGGTGGCAGAGAGAGGGGGCAGAGAGAGACAGGGATAGAGAGAGGGGACAGACAGAGAGGGGGGCCGTGAGAGGGGGGACAGAGAAGGGGGGACACAGAGAGGGGGGACAGAGAAAGGGGTACAGAGAGCGGGGACAGAGAGAGGGGGGACAATGAGAGGGGGGACAGAGAAGGGGGGACAGAGAGGCATAGAGAGAATGGGGGGACAGAGGGTCAGGGACATAGAGGGGGGGGGGGCAGAGAGGGGGACAGCTAGGGGGGACAGGGAGAGCGGGGAACAGAGAGAGAGGGGGACAAAGAGAGGGGGACAGAGAGTGGGGACAGAGAGAGAGGGGTCATAGGGAGCAGACAGAGAGGTTCAGGGAGAGAGGGACAGAGCGAGGCGGGACAGAGAGAGAGGGACAGAGAGAAAGGGGACAGAGAGGAGGCGGACAGAGAGAGGAACAGAGAGTGGGGGCAGAGAGGGGTGGACAGAGAGAGGGAGCAGAGAGAGACAGGGAGAGAGAGTGGGTGCAGATGGGGGGAAGGGAGAGAGGGCGACAGTGAGAGTGGGACACAGAGTGGGGACACAGAGTGGGGTAGGAGATAGGGGGACAGGGAGGGGGGACAGAGAGAGGTGTTCAGGGAGAGCGGGGACAGAGAAAGGGTGTACAGAGAGAGGGGGGCAGAGAGAGAGGGACAGTGAGAGGGGGACAGAGAGAGGGGACACAGAAAACCCGGGAACTTAGAGAGGGCGGACAAAGAGGGGGTACAGAGAGTTGGGGACAGAGATGGGGGACAGAGACAGAGGGACACAGGGGGGAAGTGAGACCGCGGGACAGAGAGAGGGGGGACAGAGAGAGCTGGACAGTGATTGGGTGACAGAGAGAGGGGACAGAGAGAGGGGGACATTGAGAGGGGGTACAGAGGGCGGACAGTGTGAGGGGGAGAGAGAAGGGGGATAGAGAAGCAGGACAGGAGAGGCATAGAGAGTGGGGGAACAGAGAGGGGAACAGAGGGGGTTACAGAGAGGGGGGCGACAGTGAGAGGGGGACAGAGAGAAGGGAACAGAGAGAGGGGGACAGAGAGGAGGGGGAGAGAGAGGGGGACAGAGAGAGGACAGCGAGAGAGGAAAGAGAGAGGGGGCAGAGAGAGACTGGCTTAGTGAGAGATGGACAGTGAGAGGGGGTCAGAGAGAGAGGGGATAAAAATAGAGGGACAGAGAGAGGGGGCAGAGACAGACAGGGACTGAGAGAGGGGGGCAAAGAGAGGGGGACAGAGAGAGGGGGACAGTGAGAGGGGGACAGAGAGAGGGGACAGAGAGAGGTGGGCAAAGAGAGAGGTGGACATTGAAAGTGGGGACAGAGAGAGGGGGGCACAGAGAGACAGTTACAGAGAGAGTGGGGACAGAGAGAGGGGGGCACAGAGAGACAGGTACAGAGAGATTGGGGACAGAGAGAGGGGGACACAGAGAGAGGGACAGAGAGAAGGGGACAGAGATGGGTTACTGAGATGGGGACAGAGAGAGGGGCATAGAGAGAGGGACACAGAGCAATGGGTGACAGAGAGAGGGGGACATGGAGATGGAGACAGAGAGAGGTGGACAGAGAGGGAGGGCGGACGGGGGGCAGAGGGAGGGGGACAGAGAGAGGGGGCGGTGGGACAGAAAGAAGGGCTGCAGAGGGGGGAGAGAGAGGGGGACAGAGAGAGCGGGGCAAGAGAGGGGGGATAGAGCGAGGGGGGACAGAGAGAGGGACAGAGAGGAGGGGGACAGAGGGGACAGAGAGAGTGCCACAGGGGGGCACAGAGAGGGTTCTGAGCGAAAGGGGGCAGTGAGAGGGGGCAGAGAGAGAGTGGGACAGTGAAAGATGGACAGAGAGAGAGGTGACAGAGTAGACAGAGATAGGGACTGAGCGAGGGGACAGAGAGGAGGGACAGTAAGAGGTGGACAGAGAAAGTGAGGAGAGAGACAGGGGAACAGAGAGCGGGGGGCAGAGTGGGGGACAGAGGGGAGGGGACAGAGTGAGGGGGCAGAGAGAGAGGGACAGAGAGAGGCGGGACAAAGAGGAGGGACAGAGAAAGTGGGGACAGTGGAAGCGGGGCCATAGAGCACGGGAACAGAGAGATGGGGACAGACGGGGTACAGAGAGACGGGGGACAGAGAGAGGGGGGCAGAAAGAGGGGGGCACAGAGAGGGGGCAGGGAGAGGGGGGAACAGAGAGAGAGAGGGACAGTGAGATATGGACAGACAGATGGGGACAGAGAGTGGGGACAGAGAGGAGGGCAGAGAGAGAGGGGGCAGATGGAGACAGGGACAGTGAGAGGGCGACAGAGAGAGAGGGGACAGAGAGAGGGGGCACAGAGAGGGGGGACAGAGAGAGATAGGGAGTCAAAGGGAGGCAGAGGGAGCGGTTCAGGTAGAGCGGGGACAGAGCGAGGGGGGACAGAGAGAGGGACAGAGAGGAGGGGGACAGAGAGCAGGGGGAAAGAGAGAGGAGCAGAGGGGGCAGAGACAGTGGTCTGAGAGAGAGGGGGACAGTGAGGGGGCAGAGAGTGTGAGACAGTGAGAGATGGACAGAGAGAGGTGTGGCACAGAGAGTAGACAGAGACAGGGCCTCAGTGAGGGGACAGAGAGAAGGGACAGTGAGAGGTGGACAGAGAGAGTGGGGACAGAGAGGAGTGGACAGAGTGAGGGGGGCAGAGAGAGGAGGACAGAGAGAGGCGGGACAAAGAGGAGGGACAGAGATAGTGGTGGCGGTGAAAGGGGGGACATAGAGCACGGGAACAGAGAGATGGGGACAGACAGGCGGGGTACAGAGAGACGGGGGACAGAGCGAGGGGGGCAGAGAGTGGGGGGCAGAGAGAGGGGACAGAGAGCGCGGGGAAGAGAGAGAGAGGGACAGTGAGATATGGACAGAGAGAGGGGGAACGTGTGGTTGGTGAACTGGTGCAGGAAGCAGGAAGCAAGGTTTCAAGTTCTTGGATCACTGGGGTATATTTTATGGTAACCATAAATTCTACAAGAGAGATGGCTTGCACCTTAATACAACAGGGATCGGCATTCTGGCAGGCAGGTTTTCTGCTGCAACACCGCTACATTTAAACTAAGTAGCGGGGGGGAGGGGACAAGCTGGATGTTTAAAAAGGAAATTGAAGGGGTAGGTAGAACAAGAGAAGTCAAGAAAGACAACTGTATCAAGGAGGCAGAAAACTGGAAAAGGCATCATGCTGTAAAGTTGAGTGAAATAAGGGTTGAGGGGAAGGGTGAGAGCAGTAACAAATTAAAAATTCTATATATGAATGCACGAAGCATTAGACACAAGGTGGATGAGCTTGAGGCTCTTTTGGAAATTGGCAGATACGATATTGTGGGGATAACTGAGACGTGGCTTCATGGGGACAGGGCCTGGGAAATGAATATTCAAGGCTACACGTGTTATCGTAAGGATAGACTGACGGGCAGAGGGGGTGGGGTGGCCTTGTTGGTAAGGGAGGATATTCAGTCCCTTGCGCGGGCGGACCTAGAGTCAGGGGATGTAGAGTCAGTGTGGATAGAGCTTCGAAACACTAAGGGTAAAAAGACCCTCATGGGAGTCATCTACAGGCCCCCAAACAGTAGTCTGGATGTTGGAGGTAAGTTGAATCAGGAGCTGAAATTGGCTTGTCGCAAAGATGTTACTACAGTTGATATGGGGGATTTCAACATGCAGGTAGACTGGGTGAATCAGGATGGTATCGGGCCTCAAGAAAGAGACTTTGTGGAGTGCCTCAGAGATGGATTTTTAGAGCAGCTGGTGCTGGAGCCGACCAGGGATAAGGCGATTCTGGATCTGGTATTGTGTAACGAACCAGAATTGGTCAGTGACCTCGAAGTGAAGGAGCCATTGGGAAGGAGTGACCATAATACAATAAGCTTCAATCTGCAATTTGAGAGGGAGTGCGTACAATCTGAAGTGACAATATTTCAGTTGAATAAAGGGAAATATGGAGCTATGAGGGAGCAACTGGCCAAAGTTCAATGGTTTAATACCTTAACAGGGAAGACCGTGGAGGAACAATGGCGGATATTTCTGTGTATAATGCAGAAGATGCAGGATCAGTTCATTCCTAAAAGGAAGAAAGATCCCAGGAGGAGACATGGGCGGCCGTGGCTGACAAGGGAAGTAAAGAAACATATAAGGTTAAAAGAGAAAAAGTATAACTTAGCGAAGATAAGCGGGAAAACGGAGGACTGGGAAGCTTTTAAAGAACAACAGAGGATTAGTAAGAAGGAAATACGCAGAGAAAAAATGAGGTACGAAGGTAAACTGGCCAAGAATATAAAGGAGGATAGTAAAAGCTTTTTTAGGTATGTCCAAGGCAAAAAAATGGTTAGGACAAAAATTGGGCCCTTGAAGACAGAAGCAGGGGAATATATTACTGAGAACGAAGAAATGGCAGAGGAATTAAATGGGTACTTCAGATCTGTGTTCACTGGGGAAGACACAAGCAATCTCCCTGAGGTAACAGTGGCTGAAGGACCTGAACTTAAGGGAATTTCTATTTGCCAGGATTTGGTGTTGGAGAGACTGTTAGGTCTGAAGGTTGATAAGTCTCCGGGACCTGATGGCCTGCATCCCAGGGTACTGAAGGAGGTGGCTCGGGAAATCGTGGATGCGCTGGTGATTATTTTCCAGAGTTCAATAGAATCGGGGTTGGTTCCTGAGGATTGGAGGGCGGCTAATGTTGTGCCACTTTTTAAGAAGGGTGGGCGGGAGAAAGCAGGAAATTATAGACCAGTTAGTCTGACCTCAGTGGTGGGAAAGATGCTGGAGTCTATTATAAAGGATTAAATTACGGCACATCTGGATAATAGTAACAGGATAGGACAGAGTCAGCATGGATTTATGAAGGGGAAATCATGCTTGACTAATCTTCTTGAATTTTTTGAGGATGTAACTCGGAAGATGGACGAGGGAGATCCAGTGGATGTAGTGTACCTGGACTTTCAGAAAGCTTTTGATAAAGTCCCACACAAGAGGTTAGTGAGTAAAATTAGGGCGCACGGGATTGGGGGCAAAGTACTAGATTGGATAGAGAATTGGTTGGCTAATAGGAAACAAAGGGTAGTGATTAACGGCTCCATTTCGAAATGGCAGGCAGTGACCAGTGGGGTACCGCAGGGATCCGTGCTGGGACCGCAGCTTTTTACAATATATGTAAATGATATAGAAGATGGTATCAGCAATAACATTAGCAAATTTGCTGATGACACAAAGCTAGGTGGTAGGGTGAAATGTGATGAGGATGTTAGGGGATTACAGGGTTACCCCGACAAGTTAGGTGAGTGGGCAGATGCATGGCAGATGCAGTTTAATGTGGATAAATGTCTGGTTATCCACTTTGGTGGCAAGAACAGGAAGGCAGATTACTACCTCAATGGTATCAAATTAGGTAAAGGGGCTGTTCAGAGAGATCTGGGTGTTCTTGTCCACCAGTCAATGAAGGCAAGCATGCAGGTACAGCAGGTCGTGAAGAAGGCTAATAGCATGCTGGCCTTCATAACAAGAGGGATTGAGTAGAGAAGCAAAGAGGTGCTTCTGCAGCTGTACAGTGCCCTGGTGAGACCACACCTGGAGTACTGTGTACAGTTCTGGTCTCCAAATTTGAGGAAAGACATTCTGGCTATTGAGGGAGTGCAGCGTAGGTTCACGAGGTCAATTCCTGGAATGGCAGGATTGCCTTACACGGAAAGACTGAAGCGACTGGGCTTGTATACCCTTGAGTTTAGAAGACTGAGAGGGGATCTGATTGAAACGTATAGGCTTATGAAAGGACTGGACACTCTGGCAGGAGGGAACATATTTCCGTTGATAGGGGAGTGCCGAACCAGAGGACACAACTTAAAAATACGGGGTAGACCATTTAGGACAGAGATGAGGAGAAACTACTTCACCCAGAGAGTGGTGGCTGTGTGGAATGCTCTGCCCCAGAGGGCAGTGGAAGCCCAGTCTCTGGATTCTTTTAAGAAAGAATTGGATAGAGCTCTTAAAGATAGTGGAGTCAAGGGGTATGGAGATAAGGCTGGAACAGGATACTGATTAGGAATGATCAGCCATGATCATTATGAATGGCGGTGCAGGCTCGAAGGGCAGAATGGCCTACTCCTGCATCTATTGTCTATTGTCTATTGTCTATTGTCTATTGAACAGAGAGAGTGGGGACAGAGAGGAGGGCAGACAGAGAGGGGGCAGAGGGAGACAGGGAAAGTGAGAGGGGGACAGAGAGAGCGGGGACAGAGAGAGGGGGCACAGAGAGGGGGGACAGAGAGAGCTAGTGAGTCAAAGGGAGGCAGAGAGAGAGAGGTTCAGGTAGAGCGGGGACAAAGCGAGGGGGGAGAGAGAGAGGGACAGAGAGTGGGGGACAGAGAGGAGGGGGACAGAGAGAGGGGCAGATCGGGGCACAGAGAGTGGTCTGAGAGAGAGGGGGACGGTGAGGGGGGCAGAGACAGAGAGTGGGACAGTGTGAGATGGACAGAGAGAGGGGTGACACAGAGAGTAGACAGAGGTAGGGACTGAGCGAGGGGACAGAGAGTGGGGGACAGAGAGTAGGGGACAGACTGAGGGGGGCAGACAGAGGGGGACAGAGAGAGGCGGGACAAAGAGGAGGGACAGAGAAAGTGGGGACAGTGAAAGGGGGGACATAGAGCACGGGAACAGAGAGATGGGGAAAGACAGGCAGGGTACAGAGAGACGAGGGACAGAGAGAGATGGACAGAGAGAGGGTAGCAGAGAGAGGGGGGAACAGAGAGAGAGAGGGACAGTGAGATATGGACAGAGAGAGTGGTGACAGAGAGGAGGGCAGAGAGAGAGGTTGCAGAGGGAGACAGGGACAGTGAGAGGGAGACAGAGAGAGTGGGGACAGAGAGAGGGGGCACAGAGAGGGGGGACAGAGAGAGATAGAGAGTCATAGGGAGGCAGAGAGAGAGGTTCAGGTAGAGCGGGGACAGAGCGAGGGGGGACAGAGAGAGGGACAGGGAGGAGGGGGACAGAGAGGAGGGGGACAGAGAGAGGGGCAGAGGGAGTCAGAGAAAGGGGGCAGAGAGGGAACAGAGAGACAGGGACAGAGAGTGGGGGACAGAGAGAGTGGGGACAGAGAGAGGGGGCAAATAGCGGGAGGGCAGAGAGAGAGAGGCAGACAGTGAGAGTGGGTCACAGAGTGTGGACAGAGAGAGGCGGACAGAGGGGGGACAGAGAGAGGTGTTCAAGGAGAGCGGGAACAGGGAAAGGGTGTACAGAGAGAGGGGCATAGAGAGAGGGGGACAGAGAAAGGGAGAGAGTTGGGGGACAGAGATGGGGGTACAGAGAGAGAGGGACAGAGGGGGGGACAGAGAGAGCAGGATAGAGAGCGGGGGAACAGAGAGAGGGGGGACAGAGAGAGCGGGGACAGAGGGAGGGGGACAGAGAGGGGGGGCAGAGAGAGGGGGAGAGAGAGAGGGGGACAGAGAGAGGGTTTCGAGAGAGGGGGGACAGAGTTAGGGGGACAGAGTGAGGGGGGACGGAGAGGGGTTAGGGAGCGAGAGGGAACAGAGAGACAGGGAGACAGCGAGGGTGGACAGAGCGAGGGGGCAGGAGGGACCGAGAGAGGGGGGGACAGTGAGAGTGGCACAGAGAGAGTGGGGACGGAGGGGGGACATAGCGAGGGGTGTACAGAGAGAGGGTAACACAGAGAGGGGGACAGATGGGAGGACAGAGAGTGGGGACAGAGGGGGCAGAGCGTGGGGGGACAGAGCAAGGGAGACAGAGAGACGGGGGACAGAAAGGGTGGACAGAGCGAGGCGGCAGAGATCGTGTCGGGGAGAGGAGTGACAGAGAGAGAGGGGACAGACTTAGGTAGACAGAGAGACGTGAGGACGGGGGGGGCAGAGAAGGGAGACAGAGCGGTGGGGGACAGAGAGAGTGGGGAACAGAGGGGGCACAGGGAGAGGGTGGACAGAGATGGGGGACAGAGTGAGCGGGAGACAGAGAGAGAGGGACAGTAAGAGGGTGCAGAGTGGTAGGACAGAGATAGAGGGCAGAGAGAGTGGGGACAGAGATGTGTGGGACAGAGAGATGGCGGAAAGAGAGAGCGGGGACATAAAGAGGGTGGACAGCGAGAGGGGGACAGAAAGAGGCGGCAGAGAGGTAGGACAGAGAGAGGAGGGCATAGAGACGGAGGACAGAAACCGCGGGAACAGAGAGATGGGAACAGAGAGGCGGGGTACAGAGAGAGTGGGCAGAGAGAGTGAGACAGAGAGGGGGGACAGAATGAGGGGGGCAGAGAGAGAGTGGGACAGTGAGAGAAGAACAGAGAGGGGGGACAGAGAGAGTGTACAGAGATGGGGCAGAGAGAGAGTGCAGAGAGACGGGGACAGTGAGAGGGTGACAGAGACAGAAGGACAGTGAGCGAAGGGACAGAGAGTGGGGGACAGAGAGGATGGGACAGAGAGCAGGGGACAGAGAGAGGGGGCAGAGAGAGTGGGGCAGAGTTGGAGGGCAGAGAGTGGTGGACAGAGAGTGGAGGACAGAGAGGATGGTACAGAGAGAGTGGACAGAGATAGAGGCAGAGAGAGGGGGCAGAGAGAAGGGGACAGTGAGAGGTTGACAGAGACAGTGGGACAGCGAGCGGGGGACAGAGAGTGGGGACAGAGAAAGTGGAGACCGAGAGCACGGGAACAGATAGTTGGGGACAGAGAGACGGGTTACAGAGAAACGGGGGACAGAGAGAGTGGGCCAGAGTGAGGGGGACGGAGAGAGGGGGTCAGAGGGAGAGGGGGTCAGTGAGATATGGAGAGAGAGAGAGGGGGTACACAGAGTGGGGACAAATATAGGTGGCAGAGAGAGGGGGCAGAGAGAGAATGGACAGTGTGAGGTGGACAGAGAGAGTGGGGACAGTTAGAGGGGGACAGAGAGAAGGAGACAGAGAGAGAGGGACAGAGAGAGAGGGTCAGAGAGAGGAGGACAGAGAGAGGGGGAGACAGAGAGAGGAGGACAGAGAGAGCAAGAATAGAGAGAGGGACAATGAGAGGGGCGACAGAAAGAGGGGCGACAGAGAGCAGGTGACCGAGAGCAGGGGACAGAGATCAGGGGACAGAGAGGTGGAACAGAGAGAGAAGGGACAGAGGGTATGGTAAAGTGATGGGGGCAGAGCGGGACGGGGGAGAGAGAGGGGTTACAGAGAGTGCGGGTCAGAGCGAGGGGACAGAGAGTGGGGGCAGAGGGGGCGACTGAGAGAGGCGACAGAGAGGGGGACAGAGAGGGGGGATAGTTAAAGGGGGACAGAGGGAGGCGGGGCAGAGAGAGCGGGACAGAGACACGGGGACAGAGAGAGAGGGGGACAGAGCGAGGGGTGGACAGAGAGAGGAGGACGGGGGAAAGGGATAGAGTGACAGAGAGAGTTCGTGTCAGAGATTGAGGGAAGGGGTTGCAGAGAAAATGGGACAGCGAGAGGGAGGACAGAGAAAGGGGGACGGGGGGGACAGAGAGATGCTGACAGAGATAATGTGACAGAGAGAGGGGGGTCAGAGAGAGCGGTGACAGAGAGTGGGGCACAGAGAGTGAAGCACATAGATTGCGGCACAGAGAGTGGGGAGAGTGAGAGTGGAGACAGAGAGAGGGGAACAGAGACGGGGGACAGAGAGAGAAGGTCAGAGAAAACGGGGACAGAGAAAAGGTGGACAGAGAAAAGGGGGACAGAGACCGGGGGATAGAGAGAGGGGGATAGAGGGAGGGGCACAAAGAGAGTGGGGCAGAGAGGGGGGCAGTGAAAGGGGGACAGTGAAAGAGGGCGGACAGAGAGAGGGCGGTCAGGGAGATGTCGGACAGAGAGAGGGCGGACAGTGAGAGGGCGGACAGAGAGAGGGCAGGCCGAGAGGGGGGACAGAAAGTGAGGAACAGAAAGAGGAATGACAGAGGGCGGAAAAGAGAGGGAGAACAGAGGCTGGGGACAGGGTGGTGGGACAGAGAGGGGGGGACAGAGAGACGGAGACAGAGGGTGGGGAACAGAGAGGGGGAGACTGGGGGAACAGGAGGGGACAGAAAGAGGGGGACTGAGGGGGGACTATGAGAGGGGGGACAGAGAGTGTGAGGAGAGAGATAGGGGCAGAGAGAGGGGTCAGAGAGAAGGGGACAGTGAGAGGTGGACAGAGACAACGGAAAGAGATCGGGGGACAGAGTGGTGGACAGAGAGCGGGGAACGGTGCGACAGAAAGAAGGGCGGCAGAGGGGGGGAAGAGAGAGGGGGACAGAGAGCGGGGACAGAGAGGGGAGATAGAGAGAGGGGGACAGAGAGAGATAGAGGGCGGTCAGAGAGAGTGGGGAAAAAGAGAGGGGGACAGAGAGAGACGGGTCATTGGGGGGCAGAGAGAGAGGTTCAGGGAGAGCGGGAACAGAGAGAGGGCTACAGAGAGAGGGGGCACAGAGAGGGGGGACAGAGAGATAGAGGGAGTAAAAGGGAGGCAGAGAGAGAGGTTCATGTAGAGCGGGGACAGAGCGAGGGGGGCAGAGAGAGGGACAGAGAGGAGGGGGACAGAGAGGAGGGGACAGAAAGAGGGGCAGGGGGGCAGACAGAGGGTTGCAGAGGCAGGACAAAGAGGAGGGACAGAGAAAGTGGTCGCGGTGAAAGGGGGGACATAGAGCACGGGAACAGAGAGATGGGGACAGACAGGCGGGGTACAGAGAGACGGGGGGAAGAGAGAGGCCGACAGTGAGAGGGGGACAGAGAGAGATGACACAGAAAACCCGGCAACTTAGAGAGGGCGTACAAAAAGGGGGTACCGAGAGTTGGGGACAGAGATGGGGGACAGAGACAGAGGGACACAGGGGGGAAGTGAGAGCGCGGGACAGAGAGAGGGGGGACAGAGAGAGCTGGACAGTGATTGGGTGACAGAGAGAGGGGACAGAGAGAGGGGGGACAATGAGAGGGGGTACAGAGGGCGGACAGTGTGAGGGGGAGAGAGAAGGGGGATAGAGAAGCAGGACAGAGAGAGGCATAGAGAGTGGGGGAACAGAGAGGTGAACAGAGGGGGTTACAGAGAGGGGGGCGACAGTGAGAGGGGGACAGAGAGAGGGGAACAGAGAGAGGGGGACAGAGAGGAGGGGGAGAGAGAGGGGGACAGAGAGAGGACAGCGAGAGAGGAAAGAGAGAGGGGGCAGAGAGAAACTGGCTTAGTGAGAGATGGACAGTGAGAGGGGGTCAGAGAGAGAGGGGATAAAAATAGAGGGGCAGAGAGAGGGGGCAGAGAGAGACTGGCTTAGTGAGAGATGGACAGTGAGAGGGGGTCAGAGAGAGAGGGGATAAAAATAGAGGGGCAGAGAGAGGGGGCAGAGACAGACAGGGACTGAGAGAGGGGAGCAAAGAGAGGGGGACAGAGAGAGGGGGACAGTGAGAGGGGGACAGAGAGAGGGGGACAGAGAGAGGTGGGCAAAGAGAAAGGTTGAAATTGAAAGTGGGTACAGAGAGAGGGGGGCACAGAGAGACAGGTACAGAGAGAGTGGGGACAGAGAGAGGGGGTCAGAGAGAGGGGGACAGGGAGAAGGGGACAGAGATGGGTTACTGAGATGGGGACAGAGAGAGTGGCACAGAGAGAGGGACACAGAGCGATGGGTGACAGAGAGAGGGGGACATGGAGATGGGGACATAGAGACGGGGACAGAGAGAAGGAGACAGAGAGAGAGGGACAGAGAGAGAGGGTGGACGGGGGGCAGAGGGAGGGGGACAGATAGAGGGGGCGGTGGGACACAAAGAAGGGCGGCGGGGGGGGAAGAGAGAGGGGGATAGAGAGAGGGGGACAGAGCGAGAGATAGGGCGGACAGATAGAGGGCGGACAGAGAGAATGGGGACAAAGAGAGGTGGGTCATTGGAGGGCAGAGAGAGAGAGGTTCAGGGAGAGCGGGGACAGAGAGAGGGCTACAGAGAGAGGGGGCACAGAGAGGGGGGACAGAGTGAGATAGGGAGTCAAAGGGAGGCAGAGAGAGAGGTTCAGGTAGAGCGGGGACAGAGCGAGGGGGGACAGAGAGAGGGACAGAGAGGAGGGGTACAGAGGGACGCAGAGAGAGGGTTGCAGAGAGAGAGGGGGACAGTGAGAGGGGGCAGAGAGAGAGTGGGACAGTGAGAGATGGACAGAGAGGTGACAGAGTAGACACAGATAGGGACTGAGCGCGGGGACAGAGAGAAGGGACAGTGAGAGATGGACAGAGAGAGTGAGGAGAGAGACAGGGGAACAGAGAGCGGGGGACAGAGAGTGAGGGACAGAGAGGAGGGGACAGAGTGAGGTGGGCAGAGAGAGAGGGACAGAGAGAGGCGGGACAAAGAGGAGGGACAGAGAAAGTGGGGACAGTGAAACGGGGGACATAGAGCACGGGAACAGAGAGATGGGGACAGACGGGGTACAGAGAGACGGGGGACAGAGAGAGGGGGCTTAGAGAGGGGGGCACAGAGAGGGGGCAGAGAGAGGGGGGAACAGAGAGAGAGAGGGACAGTGAGATATGGACAGAGAGGGGGGGACAGAGAGAGGGGCAGAGGGGGGCAGACAGAGGATTCTGGGAGAGAGGGGGCAGTGAGAGGGGGCAGAGAGAGAGTGAGACAGTGAGAGATGGACAGAGAGAGGGGTGACAGAGTAGACAGAGATAGGGACTGAGCGAGGGGACAGAGAGAAGGGACAGCGAGAGGTGGACAGAGAGAGTGAGGAGAAAGACAGGGGAACAGAGAGCGGGGGACAGAGAGTGGGGGACAGAGAGGAGGGGACAGAGTGAGAGGGCAGAGAGAGAGGGACAGAGAGAGGCGGGACAAAGAGGAGGGACAGAGAAAGTGGGGACAGTGAAACGGGGGACATAGAGCACGGGAACAGAGAGATGGGGACAGACGGGGTACAGAGAGACGGGGGACAGAGAGAGGGGGCTTAGAGAGGGGGGCACAGAGAGGGGGCAGAGAGAGATAAGGAGTCAAAGGGAGGCAGAGGGAGCGGTTCAGGTAGAGCGGGGACAGAAAGGGGGGGACAGAGAGAGGAACAGAGAGGAGGGGGATAGAGAGGAGGGGGAAAGAGAGAGGAGCAGAGGGGGGCAGAGAGAGTGGTCTGAGAGAGAGGGGGACAGTGAGGGGGGCAGAGAGAGTGTGGGACAGTGAGAGATGGACAGAGAGAGGGGTGGCGCAGAGAGTAGACAGAGACAGGGCCTCAGTGAGGGGACAGAGAGAAGGGACAGTGAGAGGTGGACAGAGAGAGTGGGGACAGAGAGGAGGGGACAGAGTGAGGGGGGCAGAGAGAGAGGGACAGAGAGAGGCGGGACAAAGAGGAGGGACAGAGAAAGTGGTGGCGGAGAAAGGGGGGACATAGAGCACGGGAACAGAGAGATGGGGACAGACAGGCGGGGTACAGAGAGACGGGGGACAGAGAGAGGGGGGCAGAGAGAGGGGGGCAGTGAGAGGGGACAGAGAGAGGGGGGAAGAGAGAGAGAGGGACAGTGAGATATGGACAAAGAGAGGGGGAACAGAGAGAGTGGGAACAGAGAGGAGGTCAGACAGAGAGGGGGCAGAGGGAGACAGGGACAGTGAGAGGGGGACAGAGAGAGAGGGGACAGAGAGAGGGGGCACAGAAAGGGGGGACAGAGAGAGCTAGTGAGTAAAAGGGAGGCAGAGAGAGAGGTTCAGGTAGAGCGGGGACAGAGCGAGGGGGGGAGAGAGAGAGGGACAGAGAGGAGGGGAGAGAGAGGAGGGGGACAGAGAGAGGGGCAGAGCGGGGCACAGAGAGTGGTCTGAGAGAGAGTGGAACAGTGAGGGGAGCCGAGAGAGAGAGTGGGACAGTGAGAGATGGACAGAGAGAGGAGTGACACAGAGAGTAGACAGAGATAGGGACTGAGCGAGGGGACAGAGAGAAGGGACAGTGAGAGGTGGACTGTGAGAGTGGGGACAGAGACAGGGTAACAGAGAGCGGGGGACAGAGAGTGGGGGACAGAGAGTAGGGGACAGAGTGAGGCGGGCAGACAGAGGGGGACAGAGAGAGGCAGGACAAAGAGGAGGGACAGAGAAAGTGGGGACAGTGAAAGGGGGGACATAGAGCACGGGAACAGAGAGATGGGGACAGACAGGCGGGGTACAGAGAGACGAGGGACAGAGAGAGGGGGGCAGAGAGAGGGGGGCAGTGAGAGGGGGGAACAGAGAGAGAGAGGGACAGTGAGATATGGACAGAGAGAGGGGGGACAGAGAGTGTGGTGAAAGAGAGGAGGGGAGAGAGAGAGGTGGCAGGGGTAGACAGGGACAGTGAGAGGGAGAGAGAGCGAGGGGGGACAGAGAGAGGGACAGAGAGGATGGGGACAGGGAGGAGGGGGACAGAGAGAGGGGCAGAGGGAGGCAGAGAAAGGGGGCAGAGAGGGAGAAGAGAGACAGGGACAGAGAGTGGGGGACAGAGAGAGTGGGGACAGAGAGAGGGGGCAGATAGCGGGAGGGCAGAGAGAGAGAGGCAGACAGTGAGAGTGGGTCACAGAGTGTGGACAGAGAGAGGCGGACAGAGGGGGGACAGAGAGAGTTGTTCAAGGAGAGCGGGAACAGGGAAAGGGTGTACAGAGAGAGGGGCACAGAGAGAGGGGGACAGAGAAAGGGAGAGAGTTGGGGGACAGAGATGGGGGGACAGAGAGAGAGGGACAGAGTGGGGGACAGAGAGAGCAGGATAGAGAGAGGGGGAACAGAGAGAGGGGGGACAGAGAGAGGGGGGACAGAGGGAGGGGGACAGAGAGAGGGGGGCAGAGAGAGGGGGACAAAGAGAGGGGGATAGAGAGAGGGTTTCGAGAGAGGGGAGACAGTGTTAGGGGGACAGAGTGAGGGGGGACGGAGAGTGGTGAAGGAGCGAGAGGGAACAGAGATACAGGGAGACAGGGAGGGTGGACAGAGCGAGGGGGCAGGAGGGACCGAGAGAGGGGGGGACAGTGAGAGTGGGACAGAGAGAGTGGGGACGGAGGGGGGACATAGCGAGGGGTGTACAGAGAGAGGGGAACACAGAGAGGGGGACAGATGGGAGGACAGAGAGTGGGGACAGAGGGGGCAGAGCGTGGGGGGACAGAGCAAGGGGGCAGAGAGACGGGGTCGGAAAGGGTGGACAGAGCGAGGGGGCAGAGATCGTGTTGGGGAGAGGACTGACAGAGAGAGAGGGGACAGACTTAGGTAGACAGAGAGACGTGAGGACGGGAGGGCGCAGAGAAGGGAGACAGAGCGGTGGGGGACAGAGAGAGTGGGGGACAGAGGGGGCACAGGGAGAGGGTGAACAGAGATGGGGGGACAGAGTGAGCGGGAGACAGAGAGAGATGGACAGTAAGAGGGTGCAGAGTTGTAGGACAGAAAGAGGGGACAGAGAGGTAGGACAGAGAGAGGAGGGCATTGAGACGGAGGACAGAAACCGCGGGAACAGAGAGATGGAGACAGAGAGGCGGGGTACAGAGAGAGTGGGCAGAGAGAGGGAGACAGTGAGGGGGGACAGAGTGAGTGGGGCAGAGAGAGGGGGACAGAGTGAGGGGGGTCAGAGAGAGAGTGGGACAGTGAGAGAAGGACAGAGAGGGGGGACAGAGAGAGTGTACAGAGATGGGGCAGAGAGAGGGGGCACAGAGACGGGGACAGTGAGTGGTGGACAGAGACAGAAGGACAGTGAGCGAAGGGACAGAGAGTGTGGCACAGAGAGGATGGGACAGAGAGGAGGGGACAGAGAGAGGGGGCAGAGAGAGACGGCAGAGTTGGAGGGCAGAGAGAGGGGGCAGAGAGAGGGGGGCAGAGTTGGAGGGCAGAGAGTGGTGGACAGAGAGTTGGGGGACAGAGAGGATGGTACAGAGAGAGTGGACAGAGATAGAGGCAGAGAGAGGGGGCAGAGAGAAGGGGACAGTGAGAAGTTGACAGAGACAGGGGGACAGCGAGCGGGGGACAAAGAGTGGGGACAGAGAAAGTGGAGACCGAGAGCACGGGAACAGATAGTTGGGGACAGGGAGACGGGTTACAGAGAAACGGGGGACAAAGAGAGTGGGCCAGAGAGAGGGGGGCAGAGAGGGGGGCAGAGGGAGAGGGGTCAGTGAGATATGGAGAGAGAGAGAGGGGGTACATAGAGTGGGGACAAATATAGGTGGCAGAGAGAGGGGGCAGAGAGAGAATGGACAGTGAGAGGTGGACAGAGAGAGTGGGGACAGTTAGAGGGGGACAGAGAGAAGGAGACAGAGAGAGGGGGACAGAGAGAGAGGGTCAGAGAGAGGGGGACAGAGAGAGGGGGAGACAGAGAGAGGAGGACAGAGAGAGCAGGAATAGAGAGAGGGACAATGAGAGGGGCGACAGAAAGAGGGGCGACAGAAAGCAGGTGACCGAGAGCAGGGGACAGAGATCAGGGGACAGTGAGGTGGAACAAAGAGAGAAGGGACAGAGGGTATGGTAAAGTGATGGGGGCAGAGGGGGACGGGGGAGAGAGAGGGGTTACAGAGAGTGCGGGTCAGAGTGAGGGGACAGAGAGTGGGGGCAGAGGGGGCGACTGAGAGAGGCGACAGAGAGGGGGACAGAGAGGGGGGATAGTTAAAGGAGGACAGAGGGAGGCGGGGCAGAGAGAGCGGGACAGAGACACGGGGACAGAGAGAGGGGGGAACAGAGCGAGGGGTGGACAGAGTGAGGAGGACGGGGGGAAAGGGATAGAGTGACAGAGAGAGTTCGTGTCAGAGATTGAGGGAAGGGGTTGCAGAGCAAATGGGACAGCGAGAGGGAGGACAGAGAAAGGGGGACGTGGGGGACAGAGAGAGGCTGACAGAGATAATGTGACAGAGAGAGGGGGGTCAGAGAGAGCGGTGACAGAGAGTGGGGCACAGAGAGTGGGGCACAGAGAGTGGCGCACATAGAGTGCGGCACAGAGAGTGGGGACAGTGAGAGTGGAGACAGAGAGAGGGGAACAGAGACGGGAGACAGAGCGAAGGGGTCAGAGAAAACGGGGACAGAGAAAAGGTGGACAGAGAAAAGGGGGACAGAGACCGGGGGTTAGAGAGAGGGGGATAGAGAGAGGGGGACACAGAGAGGGGGACAGTGAAAGAGGGCGGAGAGAGAGAGGGCGGACAGAGAGATGTCCGACAGAGAGAGGGCGGACAGAGAGAGGGCAGGCCGAGAGGGGGGACAGAAAGTGAGGAACAGAAAGAGGATGGACAGAGGGCGGAAAAGAGAGGGAGAAAAGAGGCAGGGGACAGGGTGGTGGGACAGAGAGGGGGGTACAGAGAGACGGAGACAGAGAGTGGGGAACAGAGAGCGGGAGACTGGGGGAACAGGAGGGGACAGAAAGAGGGAGACTGAGAGGAGCCAAGAGAGAGGGGGTTAGGGGGGACTATGAGAGGGGGACAGAGAGTGTGAGGAGAGAGATAGGGGCAGAGAGAGGGGTCAGAGAGAAGGGGACAGTGAGAGGTGGACAGAGACAGGGGGACAGAGAGCGGGGGACAGAGTGGTTGACAGAGAAGATGGGACAGAGAGGAGGCGACAGAGAGAGGGGGGCAGAGAGAGCAGGGCAGAGACAGGTGCGACAGAGAGAGGAGGGACAGAGAGAGGAGGGACAGAGAGGGCGACAGAGAAAGTGGGGACAGAAAGCACGGAAACAGAGAGTTGGCGACAGAGAGACGGGGTAGCAAGAGACGGGGGACAGAGAGAGAGGGGCAGAGAGAGGGGGGCAGAGAGAGGGGGGAAGTGAGATATGGACAGTGAGAGAGGGGGTACAGAGAGTGTGGGGACAGAGATAGGTGGCAGAGAGAGGGGGCAGAGAGAGAAGGGGACAGTGAGGGGGGACAGAGAGGAGGAGACAGAGAGCGGGACAGAGAGAGGGGGAAAGAGAGAGGGGGACAGAGAGAGCAGGAATAGAGAGAGGGACAAAGAGAGGGGCGACAGAAAGAGGGGCGACAGAGAGCAGGCGACAGAGTGTAGGGGACGGAGAACAGGGGACAGAGAGGTGGGACGGAGTGAGAAGGGACGGAGCCAATTGTAAAGTGAAGGGGGGCAGAGGGGGGACGGGGGGACAGAGAGGGGATTCAGAGGGTGGGGGTCAGAGAGAGGGGACAGAGAGAGGGGGACAGAGAAAGGGGGACACAGAGGGGGGCAGAGGGTGGGACTGAGAGAAGGGACAGAGAGGGGGACAGAGAGGGGCGATAGTGAAAGGGGGACAGAAGGAGGCGGGGCAGAGAGAGGGGGACAGAGAGACGGGGCCCGAGAGAGAGGGACTGAGCGAGGGGTGGACAGAGAGAGGGGGGACGTGGGACAGGCATAGAGTGACAGAGAGAGGTGGTGCCAGAGTTTGGGGTCAGAGAGAGGGGGCAGAGAAAGTGGGACAGCGAGAGGGAGGACAGAGAATGAGGTACAGAGAGGGGGGACAGAGAGAGGCTGACAGAGAGAGGGGAACAGAGAGAGGGGGATCAGAGAGCGCGGGGACAGAGAGAGTGGAACAGAGAGAGGGAGACAGAGTGAGGGGGACAGAGAGAGAAGCACAGAGTGTGGGGCACAGAGAGTGGGGCACAGAGAGTGGAGCACAGAGAGTGGGGACAGTGAGAGTGGAGACAGAGAGAGGGGAACAGAGAGAGTGGGACATAGAGAGGGGGACAGAGAGGGGTACAGAGAAAAGGGGGACAGAGAAAAGGGGGACGGGGAAAAGGGGACAGAGACCGGGGGATAGAGAGAGGGGGACACAGAGAGTGGGGCTGAGAGGGGGACAGAGAGAGAGGGACAGTGAAAGAGGTCGGACAGATGGAGGGCGGACAGAGAGAGGTCGGACAGAGAGAGGGCGGATAGAGAGAGGGCGTGCAGAGAGGGGATACAGAAAGAGTTGAAAACAAAGAGGATGGACTGAGGGCGGAACAGAGAGGGGGAACAGAGGCTGTGGACAGGGTGGGCGACAGAGAGAGGGGAACTGAGAGAGGGAGACTGGGGGGACAGGAGGCGACAGAAAGAGCGGGACAGAGAGGGGGGGGGACAGAGATGGGGGACAGAGAGGGTGCGACAGAGAGAGGGGGGACAGAGAGAGTGGGGACAGAGAGAATGGGGGCAGAGAGAGCGCGGACAGAGAGAGAGCACGGACAGAGAGAGAAGGCGGACAGAGAGATGGCGGACAGAGGAACAGAGAGAGGGAGGACAGAGGGGGGACAGAGAAAGTGGGGACAGAGAGAGGGGCGACAGAGTGGGGGCGACAGAGAGGGGGGACAGTGAGAGGGGGACAGAGAGGAGGAGACAGAGTGGGGGACAGAGAGAGGGTGAAAGAGAGAGGAGGACAGAGAGAGCAGGAATAGAGAGAGGGACAAAGGGAGGGGCGACAGAAAGAGGGGCGACAGAGAGCAGGCGACAGAGAGCAGGGGACAGAGAGCAGGGGACAGAGAGGTGGGACAGAGTGAGAAGGGACAGAGCCTATTGTAAAGTGAAGGGCGGCAGAGGGGGGACGGGGGGACAGAGAGTGGATTCAGAGGGTGGGGGTCAGAGAGAGGGGACAGAGAGAGGGGGACAGAGAGAGGGGGGCAGAGGGTGGGACTGAGAGTAGGTACAGAGAGGGGGACAGAGAGGGGGGATAGTGAAAGGGGGACAGAAGGAGGCGGGGCAGAGAGAGGGGGACAGAGAGACGGGGCCCGAGAGAGAGGGACTGAGCGAGGGGTGGACAGAGAGAGGGAGGACGTAGGACAGGGATAGAGTGACAGAGAGAGGTGGTGTCAGAGTTTGGCGGACAGAGAGAGGAGGCAGAGAAAGTGGGACAGCGAGAGGGAGGACAGAGAAATGGGTACAGAGAGGGTGGGACAGAGAGAGGCTGACAGAGAGAGAGGACAGAGAGAGGGGGATCAGAGAGTGCGGGGACAGAGAGAGTGGATCAGAGAGAGGGAGACAGAGTGAGGGGGACAGAGAGAGGGCACAGAGAGTGGGGACAGTGAGAGTGGAGACAGAGAGAGAGGTACAGAGAGAGGGGGACATAGAGAGGGGGACAGAGAGAGGGGGACAGAGAAAAGGGGAACAGAGAAAAGGGGGACCGAGAAAAGGGGACAGAGACAGGGGGATAGAGTGAGGGGGATATAGAGAGAGGGACACAGAGAGTGGGGCTGAGAGGGAGGCAGAGAGAGTGGGACAGTGAAAGAGGGCGGACAGAGAGAGGTGGGACAGAGAGAGGGCGGATAGAGAGAGGGCGTGCAGAGAGGGGGTACAGAAAGAGTTGAAAAGAAAGAGGATGGACTGAGGGCGGAACAGAGAGGGGGAACAGAAGCTGGGGACAGGGTGGGGCGACAGAGAGAGGGGAACTGAGAGAGGGAGACTGGGGGGACAGGAGGCGACAGAAAGAGCGGGACAGAGAGGGGGCAGAGAGAGGGAGACAGAGAGAGGTGGACAGAGATGTGGGACAGAGAGGGGGCGACAGAGAGAGGGGGTACAGAGAGAGTGGCGACAGAGAGGGGGCGACAGAGAGGGAGGGGCAGAGAGGGGGTGCAGAGTGGGGGTGGACCGAGAGGGGGGGAGCGAGAGGGGTTGACAGAGAGTGGGGGACAGAGAGGCAGGCAGAGAGAGTGGGAGCAGAGATGGGGGGACAGAGGTGGGGAACAGAGAGGGCGCAGAGGAGAGATAGAAAGGGGGGACAGAGAGGGGGACAGAGAGAGGAGCGGACAGATAGGGGAGAAACGAGAGGGGGGACAGAGAGAGGGGGACAGAGAAAGGGGGCAAAGAAATGAGTGACAGAGTAAAAGGGGACAGAGAAAAGGGGGTCAGAGAAAAGGGGGACAGAGAAGGGGATAGATAGAGGGGGACACAGAAAGTGGGGCAGAGGGGGGCAGAGAGAGGGGGACAGGGAAAGGGGTGGACTGATGGATGGCGGACAGAGAGAGGGCGGATAGAAAGAGGGCGGGTAGAGAGAGTGAGGGCACAGAGAGGGCTGGCAGAGAGGGGGGACAGAGAGAGTGGAACAGAAAGAGGATGGCCGGGGGGGGGGGGAACAGAGAGGGGGGAAACAAAGGCTGGGGACAGGGTGGCGGACAGAGAGCGCGGACAGAGAGACGGGGACAGAGAGAGGGGAACAGAGAGAGGGAGACTGGGGGACAGGAGGGGACAGAAAGAGGAGGACAGAGAGGGGGCCAGAGAGAGAGGTACAGAGAGAGTGGGGACAGAGAGAGGGGGACAGAGAGAGGTGGGACTGAAAGAGGGGGACAGAGAGAGAGGAGGACAGAGAGGGGTTGACAGAGAGGGGAGACAGAGCGAGGGGGACAGAGACACAGTGAGAGACGAGGGGAGGACAGAGAGCAGGGGGACAGAGGGAGTGGGGGACAGAGAGAGGGTGGGACACAGAGACTGGCAGAGACGGGGCAGAGAGAGGGGGACAGACATATTGGATAGAGAGACGTGGGGACAGAGAGACGGGGATCAAGAGAGGGGGACAGAGTGAGGGGGCACAGAGTGAGGGGGGAAGGAGAGGGGTGAGGGAGCGAGAGGGGACAGAGAGACAGGGGTACAGGGAGGGTGGACAGAGCGAAGAGGCAGAGTGGGGGGGGGCGAGAGAGAGGGGGCCGAGAGAGAGGGGGCCGAGAGTGAGGGGGACAGTGAGAGAGGGACAGAGAGAGGAGGGACGGAGGGGGGACGGAGGGAAGGGTGTACAGAGAGAGGGGAACAGAGAGAGGGGGACAGATGGGGGGACAGAGAGTGGAGACAAGGGGGGGGCAGAGCGAGGGGGGAGGGATCGGTGGGAGAGAGGGGGGACAGAGAGAGAGTGGACAGACTTAGGGGGACGGAGAGAAGTGAGGACGGTGGGCAGAGAGGGGAGACAGAGAGGTGGGGGTCAGAGAGAATGAGGGACAGAGGGGGCACAGGGAGAGGGTGGACAGAGATGCGGGGACAGAGAGACCGGGGGACAGAGAGAGGGGGACGGAAAGAGGGGGCAGAGAGGTAGGACAGAGAGAGGGGGCAGAGAGATGGGGGACAGAGAGAGAAGGACAGAAAGAGGGGGCAGAGAGGTAGGACACAGAGACGGGGACAGAGAGAGGGGAACAGAGAGAGGGAGACCGGGGCACAGGAGTGGACAGAAAGAGGAGGACAGAAAGAGAGGGACAGAGAGAGGGGGACAGAGAGATGGGGGAATGAGAGAGGGGGACAGAAAGAGGGGGCAGAGAGGTAGTAAAGAGAGACGGGGACAGAGAGAGGGGAACAGAGAGAGCGAGGCAGGGGGGAGAGGAGTGGACAGAAAGAGGAGGATAGAGAGAGCGGGACAGAGAGAGGGGTGTCAGAGAGCGAGGAGGACAGAGAGAGAGGGAAATGGGGGGACAGAGAGAGGGTGAACAGAGAGTGGGGACAGAGAGATTGGGGACAGAGAGAGAAGGGGACAGAGAGGGGCCACAAAGAGGAGAACAGAAAAAGGGGGGACGGGGGAGAGAGAGGGGGATCAGAGGGTGGGGACAGAGAGAGGGGGGCAGATAGAGGGGGGACAGAGACAGGGGAACAGAGAGGGGGGAGAGAGTGGGGACAGCGAGGGGACAGTGAGAGGGACACAGAGAGAGGGCAGAGAGAGACAGGGACAGAGAATGGGAGACAGAGAGAGTGGGGACAGAGAGTGGTGGACAGAGAGATGGGGTCAGAGAGAGAGAGGGGGACAGAGAGAGAGTGGTGGATAGAGAGAGGAGGACAGCGAGAAGTGGCACAGAGAGGGAGGTACAGCGAGAGGGGAACAGAGAGAGGAGAATGGAGAGAGGGGACAGAGAGCGGGGAGTCAGAGAGAGGGGGACAGAGTGATGGGGGACAGAGAGAGCGGGGACATAGAGAGGGGGGACAGAGAGAGGGGGAGAAAAAGAGGGGGCAGAGAGGTAGGACAGAGTGAGGGGGGACAGAGAGAGAAGGTGACAGAGAGAGCACGGACAGAGAGAGCGCAGGCAGAGAGAGTGCGGAGAGAAAGGGGGCCACAAAGAGGAGAACAGAAAAAAGCGGGACGGGGGAGAGACAGGGGGATCAGAGGGTGGGGACAGAGAGAAGGGGGCAGAGAGAGGGGGGACAGAGACAGGGGAACAGAGGGGGGGAGAGAGAGTGAGGACAGCGAGGGGACAGAGAGAGGCAAAGAGAGAGAGGGCAGAGAGACAGGGACAGAGAATGGGAGATAGAGAGAGTGGGGACAGAGAGAGGGGAGATAGAAAGGGGACGGAGAGAGGGGGCAGAGAGAGGGGGGGCAGAGAGAGAGGTGGCAGTGAGAGGGGGTCAGGGAGAGAGGGGTACAGTGAGATATGGACAGAGAGAGAGGGGGTACAGAGAGAGTGGGGACAGAGATAAGTGGCAGAGAGAGGGGGCAGAGAAGAGAAGGGGCCAGTGAGAAGTGGACAGAGAGAGGGGGGACAGAGTGAGAGGGACAGAGAGGAGGATACAGAGAGAGGGGGGAGAGAGAGGGGGACAGAGAGAGAGGGACAGAGAGATGGGTACAGAGGAGGGGGAAGAGTGGGTGGACAGAGATGGGGGGGCAGCGAGGGTGGACAGAGAGGGGGTGATTGAGAGGCTAGACAGTGAGTGGGTGACAGAGTGCAGGGATGGAGAGGGCGGACAGAGAGGGGTGGACAGAGAGGGGTGACAGAGAGAGGGGGAAAGAGAAAGGAGGACAAAGAAAAGGGGGACAGAGAAAAAGGGGACAGAGAAAAGGGGGACAGAGAAAAAGGGGACAGAGAAAAGGGGGACAGAGAAAAGGGGGACAGATAAAAGGTGGACAGAGAGAGGTGGATTGGGAGAGGGGGACACAGAGATTGGGGAAGAGAGGAGGTCAGAGAGAGGGGGACAGTGAAAGAGGGCGTACAGATAGAGGGCGGACAGAGAGAGTGTGGACAGAGAGATGGCGGGCAGAGAGAGGGCGGGCAGAGAGCGGGACAGAAAGTGTGGAACAGAAAGAGGATGGACAGAGGAAGGAACAGAGACGGGGGGAACAGAGGCTGGGGACAGGGTGGGGGGACAGAGAGACGGGGACAGAGTGAGGGGAACAGAGAGAGGGAGACTGGGGTGACAGGATTGGATAGAAAGAGGGGGACAGAGAGAGGGGAGAGTGAGAGGGTGACAGAGAGAGAGGGGGACACAGAGAGGGGGAACAGAGAGAGCGCGGACAGAGAGAGAGCGCGGACCGAGAGAGGGCGGACAGAGAGGGGACCACAAAGAGGGGAACAGAAAGAGGAGGGCCGGAGGTCAGAGAGGGGGGAACAGAGGGTGGGGACAGAGAGAGTGGGATAAGAGAGGGGCGACAGAGAGAGGGGAATAGAGAGTGGGGGACAGAGAGAGGGACACACAGAGACGGGGACAGAGAAAAGGGGTACAGAGACAGGGGGATAGAGAGAGGGGGACACAGAGAGTGGGGCAGAGATGGGGGCAGAGAGAGGCGGGCAGTGAAAGAAGGCAGACAGAGAGGGGGCGGATAGAGAGAGGGCGGGCAGAGAGAGAAGTGGACAGTGAGAGGTGGACAGAGAGAGTTGGAACAGTGAGAGGGGGACAGAGAGGAGGAGGGGGGGTGGTGAAGGGGTTCAGAGAGAGGGAGACAGAGAGAGAGGGACAGAGAGAGGTGGACAGAGAGAGGAGGACAGAGAGAGGGCGACATAGTGGGGCAGTAAAGGGGTTCAAGGAGAGAGGGGACAGAGAGAGGGGTCCAGAGAGAAGGGGACAGAGAGCCGGGGACAGAGAGGGGGGATCAGAGAGGGGGGACAGAGATGGGGGACAGAGGATGGGAAAAGAGAGAGGGGGACAGAGAGAGGTGGAAAGAGAGAGAGGGAGACAGATAGAGGGGGACAGAGACACAGTGACAGAGAGGAGGGGAGGACAGAGAGGAGGGGGACAGAGAGCAGGGGGACAGAGAGAGTGGGGGACAGAGAGAGGGGGAACAGAGAGAGGTGGGAAAGAGCGAGTGCGGACAGAGAGACAGGGGACAGGGAGGGTGGACAGAGCGAGGGTGGGACAGAAAGACGGGCAGAGACGGGGCAGAGAGATGGGTGACAGAGAGAGGGGAACAGACTTAGGGGACTGAGAGACGTGGGGACAGAGAGAGGGGGGATGGAGAGCGGGGGTACAGAGTGAGGGGGACAGAGAGAGGGGGACAGAGGAGGGGGAAGAGTGCGTGGCCAGTGATGGGGGGGCAGAGAGGGGGGACAGAGAGGGGATGACTGAGAGGCTAGATAGAGTGTGGGTGACAGAGTGCAGGGATAGAGAGGGCGGACAGAGAGGGGTGGACAGAGAGGGGTGACAGAGGGAGGGGGACAGAGAAAGGGGGACAAAGAAAAGGGGGACAGAGAAAAGGGGGACAGATAAAATGTTGACAGAGAGAAGGGGATAGGGAGAGGGGGACACAGAGAGTGAGGAAGAGAGGAGGTCAGAGAGAGGTGGAGAGTGAAAGAGGGCGTATAGATAGAGGGCGGACAGAGAGAGTGTGGACAGAGAGAGGGCGGGCAGAGAGAGGGCGGGCAGCGGGCGGGACAGAAAGAGTGGAACAGAAAGAGGATGGACAGAGGTGGGAACAGAGACGAGGGGAACAGAGGCTGGGGAAAGGGTGGGGTGACAGAGAGACGGGGACAGAGTGAGGGGAACAGAGAGAGGGAGATTGGGCGGACAGGGTTGGATAGAAAGAGGGGGACAGAGAGAGGGGACAGAGAGAGGGTGACAGAGAGAGTGGGGACAGAGAGAGGGGGGAAAAGAGAGGTGGGACAAAGAGAGTGGGGACAAAGAGAGGAGAACAGAGAGAGAGGGGGACACAGAGAGGGGGAACAGAGAGATCGCGGACAGAGAGAGAGCGGACAGGGAGGGGACCACAAAGAGGGGAACAGAAAGAGGAGGGCCGGGGGTCAGAGAGGGGGGAACAGAGAGCGGGGACTGAGAGAGTGGGACAGAGAGAGGGGGGACAGAGAGAGGAGAATAGAGAGAGGGCGACAGAGAGAGGGGCACACAGAGAGGGGGACAGAGAAAAGTGAGACAGAGAAAAGGGGGACAGAGAAAAGGGGTACAGAGACAGGGGGATAGAGAGAGGGGGACAGAGGAGAGGGAAGAGTGGGTGGACAGTGATGGGGGGCAGAGAGGGGGGACAGAGAGGGGATGACTGAGAGGCTAGATAGAGAGTGGGTGACAGAGTGCAGGGATAGAGAGGGCGGACAGAGAGGGGTGGACAGAGAGGGGTGACAGAGGGAGGGGGACAGAGAAAGGGGGAAAAAGAAAAGGGGGACAGAGAAAAAGGGGACAGAGAAAAGGGGGACAGAGAAAAGGGGGACAGATAAAAGGTGGACAGAGAGAGAGGGATAGGGAGAGGGGGACACAGAGAGTGGGGAAGAGAGGAGGTCAGAGAGAGATGGAGAGTGAAAGAGGGCGTATAGATAGAGGGCGGACAGAGAGAGTGTGGACAGAGAGAGGGCGGGCAGAGAGAGGGCGGGCAGAGAGCGGGACAGAAAGAGTGGAACAGAAATAGGTTGGACAGAGGACGGAACAGAGACGGGGGGGAACAGAAGCTGGGGAAAGGGTGGGGGACAGAGATACGGGGACAGAGTGAGGGGAACAGAGAGAGGGATACTGGGGGGACAGGGTTGGATAGAAAGAAGGGGACAGAGAGAGGGGACAGAGAGAGGGTGACAGAGAGAGTGGGGACAGAGAGAGGGGGGACAAAGAGAGGGGGGACAAAGAGAGTGGGAATAGAGAGAGGAGAACAGAGAGAGAGGGGGACACAGAGAGGGGGAACAGAGAGAGCGTGGACAGAGAGAGAGCGGGGACCAAGAGAGGGCGGACAGGGAGTGGACCACAAAGCGGGGAACAGAAAGAGGAGGGCCGGGGGTCAGAGAGGGGGGAACAGAGGGTGGGGACTGAGAGAGTGGGACAGAGAGAGGGGGGACAGAGAGAGGAAAATAG
Source organism: Chiloscyllium punctatum (assembly GCF_047496795.1). Taxonomy (NCBI): domain Eukaryota; kingdom Metazoa; phylum Chordata; class Chondrichthyes; order Orectolobiformes; family Hemiscylliidae; genus Chiloscyllium; species Chiloscyllium punctatum. The sequence goes on from NC_092754.1 coordinate 68,069,757, forward strand.
AGAGAGGGGGATAGAGATAGGGGCACACAGAGAGGGGGACTTAGAAAAGTGAGACAGAGAAAAGGGGGACAGAGAAAAGGGGTACAGAGACAGGGGGATAGAGAGAGGGGGACACAGAGAGTGGGGCAGAGAGGGGGGCAGAGAGAGGCGGGCAGTGAAAGAGGGCAGACAGAGAGGGGGCGGATAGAGAGAGAGGCGGGAGGAGAGGTGGGGCAGAATGAGTGGAACAGAAAGAGGATGGACAAAGGGGGAACAGCGAGGGGGATCAGAGGAGGGGGAAGAGTGGGTGGACAGAGATGGGGGGACAGAGAGGGGGAGAGAGAGGGGATGACTGAGAGGCTAGACAGAGAGTGGGTGACAGAGTGCAGGGATAGAGAGGGCGGACAGAGAGGGGTGGACAGAGAGGGGTGACAGAGAGAGGGGGACAGAGAAAGTGGGACAAAGAAAAGGGACAGAGAAAAAGGGGACAGAGAAAAGGGGGACAGAGAAAAGGGGGACAGATAAAAGGTGGACAAAAGGGATAGGGAGAGGGGGACACAGAGATTGGAGAAGAGAGGAGGTCAGAGAGAGGGAGACAGTGAATGAGGGCGTATAGATAAAGGGCGGACAGAGAGAGTGTGGACAGAGAGAGGGCGGGCAGAGAGAGGGCGGGCAGAGAGCGGGACAGAAAGAGTGGAACAGAAAGAGGATGGACAGAGGAGGCAACAGAGACGGGGGGAACAGAGACTGGGGAAAGGGTGGGGGGACAGAGAGACGGGGAAAGAGTGAGGGGAACAGAGAGAGGGAGACTGGGGGGACAGGGTTGGATAGAAAGAGGGGGAGAGAGAGGGGGGACAGAGAGAGAGTGACAGAGAGAGTGCGGACAGAGAGAAGGGGGACAAAGAGAGGGGGGACAAAGAGAGTGGGGACAGAGAGAGGAGAACAGAGAGAGAGGGGGACACAGAGAGGGGGAGCAGAGAGAGGAGAACAGAGAGAGAGCACGGACCGAGAGAGGGCAGACAGAGAGGGGACCACAAAGATGGGAACAGAAAAAGGAGGGCCGGAGGTCAGTGAGGGGGGAACAGAGGGTGGGGACAGAGAGAGTGGGACAGAGAGAGGGGGGACAGAGAGAGGGGAATAGAGAGAGGGGGACACAGAGAGTTGGGCAGAGAGGGGGGCAGAGAGAGGCGGGCAGTGAAAGAGGGCAGACAGAGAGGGGGCGGATGGAGAGTGGGCGGGCAGAGAGGTGGGGCAGAAATAGTGGAACAGAAAGAGGATGGACAAAGGGGGAACAGCGAGGGGGGATCAGAGGCTGGGGACAGGGTGGGGGGAAAGAGACGGGTGACAGAGAGGGGGGACAGAGAGGGGGTGGACAGAGAGAGTGGGGACAGAGAGGGGGGCGACAGAGAAAGGGGCGACAAAGAGTGGGGCGACAGAGATGGTGGGGACAGAGAGGGGGGCTGAGAGGTAGGTTCAGAGAGTTGGGGACAGAGAGGGGGACACAGAGAGGGGGGACAGAGAGGGGGTGAACAGATGGGTGGACAGAGAGGGGGGACGGGGGGACAGAGAGAGGGACAGAGAGAGAAGGACAGAGAGAGGGGGATAGAGAGGGGGAGCAGTGTCAGAGTTGGACAGTGAGAGATGGACTGAGAGGGGGGAACAGAAAGTGGGGGACAGAGAGGACGGGACAGAGAGGAGGGGACAGAGAGAGGGGGCAGAGAGAGGAGGGACAGAGAGAGAGGAGGGACAGAGAGAGAGGAGGGACAGAGAGGGGGACAGAGAGATGGGGACAGAGAGATGGGGTGCACAGAGACAGGGGACAGAGAGAGAGGGGCAGACAGAGGGGGGCAGAGAGAGGGGAGCATAGAGAGAGAGAGGGGACAATGAGATATGAACAGAGAGAGAGGGGGTACAGAGAGAGTGGGGACAGAGATAGGTGGCAGAGAGAGGGGGAAAGAGAGGGGGGAGACAGAGAGGGGGGAGACAGAGAGGGGGGAGAGAGGGGTGCGAAGAGAGAGGAGGACAGAGAGAGCAGGAAGAAAGAGGGACAAAGAGAGGGGTGACAGAAAGAGGGGCGACAAAGAGCAGCCGACAGAGTGCAGGGGACAGAGAACGGGGGACAGAGAGCAGGGAACAGAGAGGTGGAACTGAGAGAGAGAAAGGACAGAGGGCATGGTAAATTGAGAGGGGGGCAGGGGGGGGGACGGGGAGCACAGAGAGGGTGTACAGAGAGTGGGGGTCAGAGAGAGGGGGACGGGGGCAGAGGGGTGTACTGAGAGGGGGGCAGAGAGGGGGACAGAGACGGGGGTTAGTGAAACGGTGACAGAGGGAGGCAGTGCAGAGAGAGGGGGCCGAAAGAGGGGGACGGAGCGAGGGGTGGACAGAGAGAGGGGGACGGGGGACAGGGAGAGAGTGACAGCGAATGGTGGTGTCAGAGATTGTGGTACAGAGACAAGGGGGCAGAGGGAGAGGCACAGAGAGTGGGGCACAGAGAGTGGGGGCAGCGAGAGCGGAGACTGAGAGAGGGCAACAGAGAGAGGAGGACAGAAAAAACGGTGACAGAGAAAAGGGGGACAGAGACATGGGGATACAGAGAGGGGGACACAGAGAGTGGGGCAGAGAGGGGGGCAGAGAGAGGGGGACAGTGAAAGAGGGCGGTCAGAGAGAGGGCGGACAGAGAGAGAGGACAGAGAGAGTAGGGACAGAGAGGAGTGGACAGAGAGAAGACAGAGAGAGGAACAGAGAGAGAGAGCAGAGAGAGACTTGGACAGAGAATGGGAGACAGAGAGAGAGAGTACAGAGAGTGGTGGACAGAGAGAGGGGTCAGAGAGAGGGGTCAGAGAGAGTGGGGCAGAGAGAGAGAGGGGGGGAAGAGTGAGAGAGGGGGACAGAGAGAGTGGGACAGCGAGAAGGGGAACAGAGAAGGGGTACAGAGAGAGGGGAACAGAGAGAGGGGAACAGAGAGAGCGGACAGAGAGAGAGGGACAGAGAGAGGGCGACATAGTGGGGCAGTAAAGGGGTTCAAGGAGAGAGGGGACAGAGAGAGGGGACCAGAGAGAAGGGGACAGAGAGCCGGGGACAGAGACACAGTGACAGAGAGGAGGGGAGGACAGAGAGGAGTGGGACAGAGAGCAGGGGGACAGAGAGAGTGGGGGACAGAGAGAGGGGGAACAGAGAGAGGTGGGAAAGAGCGAGTGCGGACAGAGAGACAGGGGACAGGGAGGGTGGACAGAGCGAGGGTGGGACAGAAAGACGGGCAGAGACGGGGCAGAGAGATGGGTGACAGAGAGAGGGGAACAGGCTTAGGGGACTGAGAGACGCGGGGACAGAGAGAGGGGGATGGAGAGAGGGGGTACAGAGCGAGGGGGGACAGAGTGAGGGGGTCGGAGATGGGTGAGGGAGCGAGAGGGGACAGAGACACAGGGGACAGGGTGGGTGGACAGAGAGAGGGCGCAGAGAGGGGTTCCGAGATAGGGGGGCCGAGAGAGAGAGGGACAGTGAGAGAGGGGCAGAGCGAGGGGTGACGGAGGGGGGACGGAACGAGGGGTTTACAGAGAGAGGGGAGCACAGAGAGACAGGGGGACAGAAAGGGTGGACAGAGCGAGCGGGCAGAGATCGGGTGGGAGAGAGGGGTGACAGAGAGAGAGGGGACAGACTTAGGCGGACAGAGAGAAGTGAGGACGGGGGGCAGAGAGGGGAAATAGAGAGGTGGGGGACAGAGGGAGTGGTGGACAGAGGGGTCAAAGGGAGAGGGTGGACAGAGATGCGGGGACAGAGAGAGTGGGGGACAGATAGAGGGGGACAGAAAGAGGGGGCAGAGAGGTAGGGCAGAGATACGGGGCAGAGAGTGCGGGGACAGAGAGAACGGGACAGAGAGATGGGGACAGAGAGAGCGGGGACATAGATGAGGAACAGAAAGTAGGAGACAGAAAGAGGGGGCAGAGAGTTAGGACAGAGAGAGGGCGCAGAGAGAGGGGGGAACAGAGACCGCGGGAACAGCGAGATAGGGAAAGAGAGACGGTGTACAGAGAGCGGGGGAAGAGAGAGGGGCAGAGAGAGAGGGGGACGAGGGGTAGTGAGAGAGTGGGACAGTTAGAGATGGACATAGAGAGAGGGGACAGAGAGAGTGGACAGAGATAGAGGCAGAGAGAGGGGGCAGAGAGAAGGGGACAGTGAGAGGTGGACAGAGACAGAGGGACAGAGAGCGGGGACAGAGAGTGGGTGACAGAGAGGACGGGACAGAGAGGAGGGGACAGAGAGAGTGGTGCAGAAGAGGGGGGCAGAGAGCGGGGGGCAGAGAGAGGGGGCAGAGAGGTAGGACAGAAAGGGGGGCAGAGAGAGTAGGGACAGAGACCGCGGGAACAGAGAGATGGGGACAGAGAGACGGGGTACGGAGAGAGGGGGAAGAGAGAGGGGGACAGAGAGAGAGGGACAGAGAGAGGAGGACAGAGAGAGGGGGACGGGGGGTTAGTGAGAGAGTGGGACCGTGAGAGATGGACAGAGAGAGAGGGACAGAGAGAGTGGACAGAGAAAGGGGCAGAGAGAGGGGGCAGAGAGAAGGAGACAGTGAGAGGTGTACACAGACAGGGGGACAGAGAGTGGGGGACATTGAGGACGGGACAGAGTGGACGGGACAGGGAGAGGGGGCAGAGAGAGGGCGTCAGAGAGAAGGAGACAGTGAGAGGTGGACAGAGACAGAGGGACAGAGAGCGGGGACAGAGAGTGGGTGACAGAGAGGACGGGCCAGAGAGGAGGGGACAGAGAGAGTGGTGCAGAGAGAGGGGGGCAGAGAGAGGGGGCAGAGAGGTAGGACAGAAAGGGGGGCAGAGAGAGGGGGACAGAGACCGCGGGAAAAGAGAGATGGGGACAGAGATACGGGGTACGGAGAGAGGGGAGGGAGAGGGGGACAGAGAGAGAGGGACAGAGAGAGTAGGACAGAGAGAGGGGGACAGGGGGGACAGTGAGAGAGTGGGACAGTGAGAGATGGACAGAGAGAGAGAGGGACAGAGAGAGTTGACAGAGAAAGGGGCAGAGAGAGGGGGAAGAGAGGAGACAGTGAGAGGTGAACAGAGACAGGGGGACAGAGAGTGGGGGACAGTGAGGACGGGACAGAGTGGACGGGACAGAGAGAGGGGGCAGAGAGAGGGCGGCAGAGAGAGGGGGCAGAGAGAGGGGGCAGAGAGAAGAGGGACAGAGAGAGAAGGGACAGAGAGAGGAGGGACAGAGAGGGGGAAAGAGAAAGTGGTGACAGAGAGCACAGGAACAGGGAGATGGGGACAGAGAGTCGGGGTACAGAGAGACGATGGATAGAGTAAGAGGGGCAGAGAGAGGGGGGCAGAGAGAGGGGGCACAGACAGAGAGGGGGCTAGTGAGATATGGACAGGGAGAGGGGGGTACAGAGAGTGTGAGGACAGAGATAGGTGGCAGAGAGAGGTGGCAGAGAGTGAAGTGGACAGTGAGACGTGGACAGAGAGAGTGGGGACAGTGAGAGGGGGACAGAGAGGAGGAGACAGAGAGAAGGGGGAAGAGGGACAGAGAGAGGGGGACAGAGAGGGGGTGCAGCGTGAGAGTGGGAAGGAGACAGTGAGAGGTGTCCAGAGACATGGGGACAGAGAGTGAGGGACAGTGAGGACGGGACAGAGTGGACGGGACAGAGAGAGTGGGCAGAGATTGGGGGACAGAGAGAGGAGGGACAGAGAGAGAGGAGGGACAGAGAGAGGAGTGACCGAGAGGGGGACAGAGAAAGTGGGGACAGAAAGTACGGGAGCAGAGACATGGGGACAGAGAGGTGGCGATAGAGAGACGGGGGACGGAGAGAGGGGAGGGAGAGGGGGACAGAGAGAGAGGGACAGCGAGAGGAGGACAGAGAGAGGGGGACAGGGGGGTCAGTGAGAGAGTGGGACAGTGAGAGATGGACAGAGAGAGAGGGACAGAGAGAGTTGCCAGAGAAAGGGCAGAGAGAGGGGCAGAGAGAAGGAGACAGTGAGAGGTGAACAGAGACGGGGGACAGAGAGTGGGGGACAGTGAGGACGGGACAGAGTGTACGGGACTGAGAGAGGGGGCAGAGAGAGGGCGGCAGAGAGAGGGGGCAGAGAGAGGGGGCAGACAGAAGAGGGACAGAGAGAGAAGGGACAGAGCGAGGAGGGACAGAGAGGGGGAAAGAGAAAGTGGTGACAGAGAGCACAGGAACAGGGAGATGGGGACAGAGAGACGGGGTACAGAGAGACGATGGACAGAGTAAGAGGGGCAGAGAGAGGGGGGCAGAGAGAGGGGGCACAGACAGAGAGGGGGCTAGTGAGATATGGACAGGGAGAGGGGCGTAGAGAGAGTGTGGGGACAGAGATAGGTGGCAGAGAGAGGCGGCAAAGAGTGAAGTGGACAGTGAGAGGTGGACAGAGAGAGTGGGGACAGTGAGAGGAGGACAGAGAGGAGGAGACAGAGAGAGGGGGGAAGAGGGACAGAGAGAGGGGGACAGAGAGGGGGTGCAGTGTGAGAGTGGGAAGGAGACAGTGAGAGGTGGACAGAGACAGGGGGGCAGAGAGTGGGGGACAGTGAGGACGGGACAGAGTGGACGGGACAGAGAGAGTGGGCAGAAATTGGGGGACACAGAGAGGAGGGACAGAGAGAGAGGAGGGACAGAGAGAGGAGTGACCGAGAGGGGGACAGAGAAAGTGGGGACAGAAAGTACGGGAGCAGAGACATGGGGACAGAGAGATGGCGACAGAGAGACGGCGACAGAGAGAGAGGGCAGAGAGAGGGGGGAGAGAGAGAGGGCAGAGATAGCGAGGGCGACAGTCAGATATGGACAGAGAGACGGGGTACAGAGAGAGTGGGGACAGAGATAGGTTTGTAGAGAGATGAGGCAGAGAGAAAGGGATACAATGAGTGGTGGACAGTGAGAGGGGTGCAGAGAGGAAGAGACAGAGAGAGGGGGGAAACAGTAAGGGGGACAGAGAGAGGGGTCAGACGGGGGGGGAGACAGAGAGAGGGGACAGAGTGTGGGGGAAGAGAGAGGAGGACAGAGAGAGTAGAAACAGAGAGAGACGGGTGACAGAAAGTGTGGCGGCAGAGAGCAGGCGACAGAGAGCAGGGGAAAGAGAACATGGGACAGAGAGCAGGGGACGGAGAGGTGGAACTGAGAGATAAGGGACAGAGGGTATGGTAAAGTGAGGGGGGGGCAGAGGGGGACGGAGAGCACAGAGAGGGGGTACAGAGAGTCGGGGTCAGAGAGAGGGTGACAGAGTTGGGGGGCAGAGGGGTGTATGAGAGAGGGGACAGTGAGGGGGACCGAGAGAGGGGATAGTGAAAGGGGGACAGAGGGAGGCAGTGCAGAGTAAGTGAGACAGAGAGAGGAGGACGGAGCGAGGGGTGGACAGAGAGAGAGGGACGGGAGACAGGGAGAGAGTGACAGAGAGAGGTGGTGTCAGAGATTGGGGGACAGAGAGAAGGGGGAAGAGAAAGTGGGAGAGATAGAGGGAGGACAGAGAAAGGGGGACGGGGGTCAGAGATATGCTGACAGAGAGAGGGGGACAGAGAGAGGGGGACAGAGAGAGGGGCACAAAGAGTGGGGCACAGAGAGTGGGGACAGCGAGAGCAGAGACTGAGAGAGGGGAACAGAGAGAGGGGGACAGAGAGAGGAGGCCAGAGAGTGGGCGGACACGAGAAAAGGGGGCAGAGAATAGGGCGACAGAGGCAAGGGCATAGAGAGAGGGGGACACAGAGAATGGGGCAGAGAGGGGGGCAGAGAAAGGGGGATAGTGAAAGAGGGCAGACAGAGAGAGGGTGGACAGGGAATAGGCGGGCAGAGAGGGGGGACAGAAAGAGTGAAACAGAAAGAGGATGGACAGAGGGGGGAACAGCGAGGGTGAACAAAGGCTGGGGACAGGGTGGGTGTACGCGGGGGGAACAGAGTGACGGGGACAGAGATAGTGGAACAGAGAGAGGGAGGCTGGGGGGACAGGAGGGGACAGAAAGAAGGGGACAGAGAGAGGGGGGACAGAGAGTGGTGCGACAGAGAGAGGAGGGACAGAGAGAGATGGACAGAGAGAGGGGGGACAGAGAGGGGGGGGCTGAGAGGGGGGACAGGGAGCGGGGGACAGAGAGAGGGGTGCAGAGAGGGGGGGCAGAGAGTGGGGGCAGAGAGAGGGGGCAGAGAGAGGGGGGCAGAGAGAGGAGGGACGTAGAGAGGGTGGACTGCCAGAGGGGGACAGAAAGAGGGGGCAGAGAGGTAGGACAGAGAGGGGTCAGAGAGAGGGGGGACAGAGACCGCGGGTACAGAGAGAGGTGGGCCAGTGAGATTTGGACAGAGAGAGGGGGGTACAGAGAGTGTGGGGACAGAGATAGGTGGCAGAGTGAGAGGGAAGAAAGAGAAGTGGATAGTGAGAGGTGGACAGAGAAAGTGGGGACAGAGAGAGGGGGACAGGGGGGCAGTGAGTGAGTGGGACAGTGAGAGATGGACAGAGAGAGGGGGGACAGAGAGAGTGGACAGAGATAGAGGCAGAGAGAGGGGGCAGAGAGAAGGGGACAGTGAGAGGTGGACAGAGACAAGGGGACAGAGAGCGGGGGACAGAGTGGACGGGACAGAGAGAGGAGGGACAGAGAGGGGGAAAGAGAAAGTGGGGACAGAGAGCACGGGAACAGAGAGATGGGGACAGAGTAACTGGGTACAGAGAGACGGGGAACAGAGTGAGTGAGGCAAAGAGAGGGGGCAGAGAGAGGGCGGCAGAGAGAGAGGGGGAGCCAATGAGATATGGACAGAGAGAGGGGGGTACAGAGAGTGTGGGGACAGAGATAGGTGGCAGAGAGAGAGGGCAGAGAGAGAAGTGGACAGTGTGAGGTGGACAGAGAGAGTGGGGACAGTGAGAGGGTGACAGAGAGGAGGAGACAGAGAGGGGGGGACAGAGAGGGGGGAACAGAGAGAGGGGGACAGTGAAAGATGGACAGAGAGGGGGGACAGACTGTGGGAGACAGAGAGGACGGGACAGAGAGGACGGGACAGAGAGGAGGGGACAGAGAGAGGGGGGCCGAGAGAGGAGGGACAGAGAGAGAGGAGGGACAGAGAGAGGAGTGACAGAGAGGGGGACAGAGAAAGTGGAGACAGAGAGCACGGGAACAGAAAGATGGGGACAGAGAGACGGGGTACAGAGAGACTGGGGACAGAGAGAGAGGGGCAGAGAGAGGGGGCAGAGAGAGGGGGCAGAGATAGAGACGGGGACAGTCAGATATGGACAGAGAGACGGGGTACAGAGAGAGTGGGGACAGAGATAGGTGGCAGGGAGATGAGTCAGAGAGAAAAGGATACAGTAAGAGGTGGACAGTGAGAGGGGTGCAGAGAGGAAGAGACAGAGAGAGGGGGGAAAGAGTAAGGGGGACAGAGAGAGAGAGGGACGGGGGGAAGACAGAGAGAGGGGACAGAGAAAGGTTGGACAGAGAAAAGGGGGCAGAGAATAGGGCGACAGAGAAAGGGGGATAGAGAGAGGGGGACACAGAAAATGGGGCAGAGAGGGGGGCAGAGAGAGGGGGACAGTGAAAGAGGGCAGACAGAGAGAGGGCAGACAGCGAGAGGGTGGACAGAGAATAGGCGGGCAGAGAGGGGGACAGAAAGAGTGGAACAGAAAGAGGGTGGACAGAGAGGGGAACAGCGAGGGTGAACAGAGGCTGGGGACAGGGTAGGTGTACGGGGGGGGGGAACAGAGGGACGGGGACAGAGATAGTGGAACAGAGAGAGGGAGGCTGGGGGGACAGGAGGGGACAGAAAGAGGGGGACAAAGAGAGAGGGACAGAGAGAGGGGGGACAGAGAGTGGTGCGACAGAGAGAGGGCGGACAGAGAGAGGAGGGACAGAGATAGTGGAACAGAGAGAGGGAGGCTGGGGGGACAGGAGGAGACAGAAAGTAGGGGACAGAGAGAATGGGACAGAGAGAGGGGGTACAGATATGGGGGGGACAGAGTCAGGGGCGATGGAGAGTGGGGCGACAGAGAGAGGGGGGACAGAGAGGGCTGGACAGAGAGTGGGGGACAGAGAGGGGGGACAGTGAGTGGGGGCAGAGAGGGTAAACAGAGGGGGGGAAGAGATGGGGACGGGGGGAAAGAGAGAGGGGGGACTGACAGTGGTGGCAGAGAGCGGGACAGAGAGGGGGTAGCAGAGAGGGTGGGACGAGTGGTGGGGAAAATGCAGGGGTCAGAGAGGGGGAAGACAGCGAGGAGGGACCGATAGGTGGGGACAGAGGGGGGTGACAGAGGGGTGGACAGGGGGGGAAGAGGCGGGGAACAAGGGGGCGAAGAGAGTGGGGGGACAGAGAGACGGGAACAGAGAGAAGGGGACAGAGAGAGGGGGACGGGGGGACAGAGAGAGGAGAACAGAGAGAGGGGGAAAGAAAGAGGGGGGCAGAGAGAGGGAACAGAGAGGGGGACAGAGGGGGGACGGGGGGAAGAGGGGGGACGGGGGCCAGTGGGGGTACAGGGAGAACAGAGAAAGGGGGACAGAGAGAGGGGGGACAGAGAGAGGGCGGACAGAGAGAGGGCGGGCAGAGAGAGAGGGGACAGAGAGAGGGCGGACAGAGAGAGGGGACAGAAAGAGGCGAACAGAAAGACTCCGGACCGGGGAAGAGAGGGTGGGGACAGAGAGGGGGGACAGAGAGGGAGTGACAGACTGGGAAGGTGAGGGAGAAGGGTCAGCGAGAGGGGAACAGCGAGAGGGGGACAGAAAGAGGGGGCAGAGAGGTAGGACAGAGAGAGGGGACAAAGAGATGGGGGACAGAGACCGCGGGAACAGAGAGAAAGGGACAGAGAGACGAGGTACTGAGAGAGGGGGAAGAGAGAGGGGGCAGAGAGAGAGGGGGATGGGGGGCAGTGAGAGAGTGGGACAGTGAGAGATGGACGGGGGGGGCAGAGTGAGTGGACAGAGTTTGGTGAAGAGACAGGGGGCAGCGAGAAGGGGACAGTGAGAGGTGGACAGAGACAGAGGGACAGGGAGCGGGGGACAGAGAGTGGGGGACAGAGATTTGGGAGAGAGAGAGGGGGCAGAGAGACGGGGCAGAGAGAGGGGGGCAGACAGAGGAGAGAAGTAGAGAGGGGGAACTGCGAGAGGGGGACAGAAAGAGGGGGCAGAGAGGAAGGACAGAGAGGGGTCAGAGAGAGGGGGGGACAGAGACCGCGGGAACAGAGAGATGGGGACAGAGAGACGGGGTACGGAGAGAGGGGGAAGAGAGAGGAGGACAGAGAGAGAGAGGGGGGGTAGTGAGATATGGACAGAGAGAGGGGTGTACAGAGAGTGTGGGGATAGAGATAGGTGGCAGAGAGAGGGGGCAGAGAGAGAAGTGGATAATGAGAGGTGGACAGAGAGAATGGGGACAGAGAGAGAGGACAGAGATAGGGGAAGAGAGAGGGGGCAGAGAGAAGGGGACAGTGAGAGGTGTACGGAGACAGGGGGACAGAGAGCGGGGGACAGAGAGTGGGGGACAGAGAGGACGGGACAGAATGGACGGGACAGAGAGAGGGGGGCAGATGGCGGGGGGGGGGGCAGAGAGAGGAGGGACAGAGAAAGTGGGGACAGAGAGAACGGGAACAGAGAGACGGGGGACAGAGTGTGAGGGGCAGAGAAAGAAGGCAGTGAGAGGGCGGCAGAGAGAGAGGGGGGCCAGTTAGATATGGACAGAGAGAGGGGTGTACAGAGAGTGTGGGGATAGAGATAGGTGGCAGAGAGAGGGGGCAGAGAGAGAAGTGGATAGTGAGAGGTGGACAGAGAGAATGGGGACAGAGAGAGAGGACAGAGATAGGGGAAGAGAGAGGGGGCAGAGAGAAGGGGACAGTGAGAGGTGTACGGAGACAGGGGGACAGAGAGCGGGGGACAGAGAGTGGGGGACAGAGAGGACGGGACAGAATGGACGGGACAGAGAAAGGGGGGCAGATGGGGGGGGCAGAGAGAGGAGGGACAGAGAAAGTGGGGACAGAGAGAACGGGAACAGAGAGACGGGGGACAGAGTGTGAGGGGCAGAGAAAGAAGGCAGTGAGAGGGCGGCAGAGAGAGAGGGGGGCCAGTTAGATATGGACAGAGAGAGGGGGTACAGAGAGTGTGGGGACAAAGATAGGTATCAGAGAGAGGGGGCAGAGAGAGAAGTGGACAGTGAGAGATGGACAGAGTGGGGGGGGGGCAGAGAGTGGGAGACAGAGAGGATGGAACAGAGAGGACGGGACAGAGAGCAGGGGACAGAGCGAGGGGGGCCGAGAGAGGACGGACAGAGAGAGAGGAGGGAAAGAGAGAGGAGTGGCAGAGAGGGAGACAGAGAAAGTGGGGACAGAGAGCACGGGAAGAGAAAGATGGGGACAGAGAGACGGGGTACAGAGAGACTGGGGACAGAGAGAGAGGGGCAGAGAGAGGGGGCAGAGAGAGGGGGCAGAGATAGAGAGGTGACAGTCAGACATGGACAGAGAGACGGGGTACAGAGAGAGTGGGGACAGAGATAGGTGGCAGAGAGATGAGGCAGAGAGAAAAGGATACAGTGAGAGGTGGACAGTGAGAGGGGTGCAGAGAGGAAGAGACAGAGAGAGGGGGGAAAGAGTAAGGCGGACAGAGAGAGAGGATCGGGGGGAGACAGAGAGAGGGGACAGAGAGGGGGTGAAGAGAGATGAGGACAGAGAGAGCAGGAAGAGACAGAGGGACAAAGAGAGGGGTGACAGAAAGTGGGGCGACAGAGAGCAGGCGACGGAGAGCAGGGGACAGAGAACAGGGGACAGAGAGCAGGGGACCGAGAGGTGGAACTGAGAGATAGGGGACAGAGGGTATGGTAAAGTGAGGTGGGGCAGAGGGGGTATGGGGAGCACAATGAGGGGGTATAGAGAGTGGGGGTCAGAGAGAGGGGTACAGAGTGGGGGGGGGCAGAGGGGTGTACTAAGAGAGGGGACAGGAAGGGGGACAGAGAGGGGGATATTGAAAGGGGGACAGAGGGAGGCAGTGCAGAGAGAGTGGGACAGAGAGAGGGGGACGGAGAGAGGGGTGGACAGAGAGGGGGATGGTGGATAGGGAGAGAGTGACAGAGAGAGGTGGTGTCAGAGATTGGGGGACAGAGAGAGAGGTGGGCATAGAAAGTGGGAGAGCGAGAGGGAAGGAGAGAGAAAGGGGGACAGAAAGGTGGGACAGAGAGAGGGGACAGAGAGAGGGGCACAGAGAGTGGGGCACAGAGAGTGGGGACAGCGAGAGCGGAGACTGAGAGAGGGGAACATAGAGAGGGGGACAGAGAAAAGGCGGACAGAGAAAAGGGTGACAGAGAAAAGGGCGACAGAGACAGGGGGATAGAGAGATGGGGACACTGAGAGTGGGGCAGAGAGGGGGGCAGAGAGAGGGGGACAGTGAAAGAGGGCAGATAGAGAGAGGGTGGACAGAGAGAGGGCTGACAGAGAGTAGGCGGGCGGAGAGGGGGGGTAGAAAAAGTGGAACAGAAAGAGGATGGACAGAGGGGGGAACAGCGAGGGGGAATCAGAGGCTGGGGACAGGGTGGGGGTACGGGGGGGACAGATAGACGGGTACAGAGATAATGAAAGAGACAGAGAGAGACTGGGGGGACAGGAGGGGACAGAAAGAGGGGGACAGAGAGAGGGGGACAGAGAGAGGGGGGACAGAGTTAGGGGGGACAGAAAGAGGGGGGACAGAGAGAAGGTGGACAGAGGGGGGGACTGAGAGGGGGGGACAGAGATTGGTGGACAGAGTGGGTTGCCGAGAAGGGGGGACACAGAGGGGGGGACAGAGAGTTGGGGCAGAGAGGGGGGAAAGAGAGGGGTGACAGACAGAGGAGGGACAGAGAGTGGGGGCAGAGAAGTGGGGACAGAGGGGGCAGAGAGTGGGGGCAGAGAGAGAGGGCAGAGAGAGGAGGGACAGAGAAAGTGTGGGCAGAGAGCACGGGAACAGAGAGATGGGGACAGGGAGACGGTGTACAGAGAGACGGGGACAGAGACAGCGGGAACAGAGAGATGGTGACAGAGAGACGGGGTACGGAGAGAGGGGGAAGAGGGACAGAGAGTGTGGGCAGAGAGGGGGAACAGAGAGAGGGGGAGCAGATAGGGGGGAAAGAGTGGGGGGACAGAGAGGGGGTCAGAGAGGGGTAACAGAGAAGGGGGACCGATATGTGGGGACAGACGGGGGTGACAGAGGGGGGGACAACGGGAAGAGGCGGGGAACAGAAGGGGCGAATAGAGTGAGGGGAGAGAGAGAGACGGGTACAGAGAGAAGGGGACAGAGATAGGGGGACAGGGGGACAGAGAGAGGGGTACAGATAGAGGGGGAAAGACAGAGGGGGACAGAGAGAGAGGAACAGAGAGAGGGGACAGAGGGGGTGACGGGGGGAAGGGGGGACGGGGGAACAGAGGGGGTATAGGGGAGACAGACAGAGGGGAACAGAGAGAGGGGGACAGAGAGAGGGGGGACAGAGAGAGAGCGCGGACAGAGAGAGGGCGGACAAAGAGGGGGCACAGAAAGAGGTGAACAGAAAGACTACAGACCGGGGAACAGAACGTGGGGATAGAGAGGGGGGACAGAGAGGGGGTGAAAGAGTGGGAGGCACAGAGAGAGAGGTCAGCGAGAGGGGAACAGCGAGAGGGGGACAGAAAGAGGGGGCAGAGAGGTATAACAGAGAGAGGGGGCAGAGAGGGGGTGCAGAGATAGAGGGGGACTGGGGGCAGTGAGAGAGTGGGACAGTGATAGATGGACAGAGAGGGGGACAGAGAGAGTGGACAGAGATTGGGGCATAGAGAGGGGCAGAGAGAAGGGGACAGTGAGAGGTGGACAGAGTCAGAGACACAGGGAGCGGGGGACAGAGAGTGAGGGACAGAGAGGACGGGACAGAGAGGAGGGGACAGAGAGAGGGGGGCAGAGTGAAGGGGCAGAGAGGGTGGCAGAGAGAGGAGGGAACTAGAGAGGGGGACTGCGAGAGGGGGACAGAAAGTGGGGGAAGAGAGGTAGGACAGAGAGGGGGCAGAGAGAGGTTGGATAGAGACAGCGGGAACAGAGAGATGGTGACAGAGAGACGGGGTATGGAGAGAGGGGTAAGAGAGAGGGGGACAGAGAGAGGGGGCAGAGAGAAGGGGCAGAGTGAGGGGGCAGAGAGAGGAGGGACAGAGAGAGGAGGGACAGAGAAAGTGTGGACAGAGAGCACGGGAACAGAGAGATGGGGGCAGGGAGACGGGCTACAGAGAGACGGGGAACAGAGTGAGGGGGCAGAGAGAGGGGGCAGAGAGAGGGTGGCAGAGAGAGACGGGGGCCAGTGAGATATCGAAAGAGAGAGGGGGGCACAGAGAGTGTGGGGACAGAGATAGGTGGCAGAGAGAGGGGGCAGAAAGAGAAGTGGACAGTGAGAGGTGGACAGAGAGAGTGGGGACAGTGAGAGGGGGACAGAGAGGAGGAGACAGAGAGGGAAAGAAGGGGGACAGAGAGAGCGGGACAGAGAGAGGGGCCAGGGAGAGGGGGACAGAGAGGGGGGGGGCAGTGTGAGAGTGGGACAGTGAGAGATGGACGGGGGGGGTCAGAGAGTCAGGTACAGACAGGACGTGACATAGTGGAGGGGACAGAGAGAGGGGGCAGAGAGAGGAGGGACAGAGAGAGGAGTGACAGAGAGGGGGACAGAGAAAGTGGGGACAGAGAGCACTGGAACAGAGAGATGGGGACAGAGAGACGGGGTACAGAGAGACGGGGGACAAAGAGAGGGCAGAGAGACGGGGGAAGTGAGAGGGTGTCAGAGAGAGAGAGGGGGAGAGTGAGATTTGGACAGAGAGAGGGGGAACAGAGAGTGTGGAGACAGAGATAGGTGGCAGAGAGAGGGGGCAGAGAGAGAAGTGGACAGTGAGAGGAGGACAGAGAGAGTAGGGACAGTGAGAGGGGGACAGAGAGGAGGAGACATAGAGAGGGGGAAGGGGACAGAGAGTGGGGGACAGAGAGAGGGGGACAGAGCGGGAGGGGCAGTGTGAGAGTGGGACAGTGAGAGATGGACAGAGAGGACGGGACAGAGAGGAGGGACAGAGAGAGAGGAGGGACAGAGAGAGGAGGAATACAGAGGGGGACAGAGAAAGTGGGGACAGAGAGCACTGGAGCAGAGATGGGGACAGAGAGACGGGGTACAGAGAGAATGGGGACAGAGACAGAGGGGGCAGAGTGAGTCGGGGAAGAGAGAGAGAGGGGGACAGTGAGATATGGACAGAGAGAGGGGGTACAGAGAGTGTGGAGACAGAGATAGGTGGCAGAGAGATGAGGCAGAGAGAAAAGGAGACAGTGAGAGGTGGACAGTGCGAGGGGGCCAGGGAGGAAGAGACAGAGAGAGGGGGGACAGAATAAAGGGGACAGAGAGAGAGGGACAGAGAGAGGGGACAGAGAGTGGGGGAGACAGAGAGAGGGGACGGGGGGGAAGAGAGAGGAGGAGAGAGAGAGCAGGAATAGAGAGAGGGACAAAGAGAGGGGTGACAGAAAGTGGGGCGACAGAGAGCAGGCGACAGAGAGCAGGGGACAGAGAACAGGGGACAGAGAGCAGAGGACAGAGGTGGAACTGAGAGATAAGGGACAGAGGGTATGGTAAAATGAGGGGGGCAAAGGGGCGAGGGGAGCACAGAGTGGTGGTGTCAGAGATTGGTGACAGAGAGAGGGGCACAGAGTGTGGGGCCCAGAGAGTGGGGACAGCGAGAGCGGCGACTGAGAGAGGGGAAAAGCGAGAGGGGAACAGAGAGAGGGACACAGAGGGGGGGACAGAGAAAGGCGGACAGAGAAAAGGGGGACAGAGAAAAGGGCGACAGACACAGGGGGATAGAGAGAGGGGGACACAGACAGTGGGGCAGAGAGGGGGGCAGAGAGAATGTGACAGTGAAAGAGGGCAGACAGAGAGAGGGCGGACAGAGAGAGGGTGGACAGAAAGAGTGGAACAGAAAGAGGATGGACAGAGGGGGGAACAGAGAGGAGGGAACGGAGGCTGGAGACAGGGTGGGGTGCAGAGGGGGGACAGAGAGACGGGGACAGAGATAGTGGAACAGAGAGAGGGACACTTGGTTCAGGCGGGGACAGAAAGAGGGAAACAGAGATAGGGGGTTGCGACAGGGGCGAAGAGTGGGGGGACAGAGAGGGGTGACTGAGAGGTGGGGACAGAGATTGGGGGACAGAGAGGAGTGGCCGAGATGGGGGGACAGAGAGGGGGCATAGAGAGGAGGGGACAGAGAATGGGGGCAGAGAGGGGGGACAGAGAGGGGGGACAGAGAGAGGGGGACAGAGAGGGCGGCAGAGAGTGGGGCAGAGAGAGGGGGACAGAGAGAGGGGGACAGAGGGGGGGACGGGTGGGAAAGAGAGAGGGAAGGGGAGAGAGAAGTCGTACAGGGGGGAAAGAGAGAGGGGAACAGAGAGAGGGGGACATACAGAGGGGGGACAGAGAGAGGGGGAACAGAGAGTGGGGGGACAGAGAGAGAGGGCGGACAGAGAGAGAGGGCGGACAGAGAGAGGGCAGACAGAGTGGGGGGACAGAAAGAGGGGAACAGAAAGACTGTGGACTGGGAAACAGAGGGTGGGGACAGAGAGGGGGACAGAGATGGGGTGACAGAGTGGGGCGGACAGAGACGAGGGTCCGAGGGGGGGGGGAAAGAGAGAAGTCAGCGAGAGGGGAACAGCGAGAGGGGGACAGCGAGAGGGGGACAGAGATAGGGGGACTCAGAGAGGGGGACTCAGAGAGGGTGACAGAGAGAGGGGGACAGACGGTGGGACAGACAGGGGAGACAGACAGGGGGGACAGACAGGGGAGACAGAGAGGGGGCGGACAGAGAGAGAGGGAAAGAGAGGGGGGACAGAGAGAGGAGGACAGAGAGAGTTGGAAAGAGGACAGAGAGAGTTGGAAAGAGAAAGGGGGACAGAGAAAGGGAGAAAGAGAAAGGGGGACAGAGAGAGAGGGTGGAGAGAGGGAGTACGGACAGAGAGGGGGGACAGAAAGAGGGGAACAGAAAGAGGGGGGTCAGAGGGGGGACAGAGGGCGGGGAACACATTGGGGGTGACAGAGTGTGGAGGACGGGGGGACAGAGAGAGGTGGAAAACGAGAGGGAGGACAGAAAGAGGGGACAGCGATAAGGGGACAGAGATGGGGACAGAGAGATGGGGGACGGAGAGAGTGGGTCATAGGGGGCAGAGAGAGGGGTTCAGGGAGAGGGGTAACAGAGTGGAAGGGGGATTGAGAGGAGGGCGGCAGAAAGCAGGGGGACAGAGTGAGAAGGAATAGAGCGGGGGGAACAGAGAGAAAGACGGCAGAGAGAGAGAGCTGTCAGAGAGAGGGCGGACTGAGAGGGGGACAGAAAGTGGGGAACAGAAAGACGAGGGACGGGGACAGAGAGGGGGGAACAGAGGGTGGGGACAGAGAGTGGGGAGAGAGAGAGGGGGACAGAGAGAGAGGGAAAACAGGGGGAAAGACGTAATGGGGACAGAGAGGGGGCAGAGAGAGGGGGACAGAGAGAGGTGGGACAGAGCGAGGGGGCGACAGAGTGAGGGGGAGACTGAGAGACAGGGGGACAGGGAGGGTGGACAGAGCGAGGGTGGGACACAGAGAGGTGTGACAGAGAGGGGGTGACAGAGAGAGGGGTCAGCGAGAGGGAACAGCGAGAGGGGGACAAAGAGATGGGGACAGAGAGAGGAGGACAGAGAGAGGGGGGGACAGAGGGGGACCCAGAGAGAGGAGGGGAAGAGAGAGGAAGGGGGGTCAGAGGGGGTGGCAGAGAGCAGGGGGACAGAGCGAGGGGGACAGAGCGACAGGGGGCAAAGGGGGGAAAGATAGTGGGAAACAGAGAGAGGGTGGAAGAGTGGGGTGTTGGGGAGAGAGAGGGGGCAGTGAAAGGGGTGAGAAAGGAGCAGAGAGAAAGAAGGGGACTGAGATTGGGGAGAGAGTGGGGAGAGATTAAGGTAGAGAGAGTGGGAGAGGGAGAGGTTGAAAGAGGTAGGGGAGAAAGAGGGTCGAGGGGAGAGAGAGGGGGAGAGATAGGGGAGAGAAGGAAGGTGAGTGAGATTGGGGGTGATAGTGGGGAGAGATTGACGGAGAGAGAGAGGGAGAGTGAGAGGGTGAAATGGGAGGGGGAGAAAGAGGGTGGAGGGGAGAGAGAGGGGGAGAGAGAAAGAGGGAGAGAGAGAGTGGAGAGAGGTGGCGGTGAGAGTGGGGGAAGATATTGGGGAAAGACAGTGGGGAGAGAGGGGAGAGTGAGAGAGGGAGGGAGTGAGAGAGGGAGGGAAAAAGAGATTTAGGTGACAGAGTGGGGGAGAGAGTTAGTGAAGAGAGAAGGGGGGGAGAGAGATTGAGGGGTAGAGAGAGGGGTGAGTGGGGTGGAGAGAGAGAGGGTAGAGAGAGGGGGTAATGGAGGCGGGTAAAGGGGGGAGGGAGGGGGAGAGAGAGGGGAAGAGAGTGGGGTGAGAGAGGGACACACAGAGGTGAGTGAGTTGGAGAGAGAGAGGGGAGTGAGTGAAGGTGAGACAGGGGAGTGAGTCCGGGTGAGAGAGGGGAGAGTGCGAAGGAGGGAGAGAGAGAGGGAGGGAGGGAGAGAGGGAGGACGTGAGAGAGGGAGGGAGAGTGAGGTGACAGAAAAAGGTGAGGGAGCTAGTGAAGAGAGAGAGATGGAGAGAGAGGCTTAGAGAGAGGGGGTGAGATAGAGAGGGGGAGGGAAAGGGGAGAGAGAGAAAAAGGCGAGAGAGAGGGTGAGACGTGGGGATAGAGGGGGCAAGAGGGAGGGGGCGAAAGAGGGGGCAATAGAGACCGGCGAGAGAGAGTGGGTTGAGAGAGGGTGCAGATAGACGGGGTGAGAGAGAGAGGCGAGAGAGGGGGAGAGAGGGGGTAGAGAGGGAGGGAGGGTGTTTGGGAGAGAGGGGAGAGAGAGGTTGGGGAGAGAGGGGCAGAGAGGGGGAGAGAGGGCGCGAGAGGAGGTGAGAGAATGGGTAGAGACAGAGGGACAGGTAGAGGGGTTGGGATGGAGAGAGAGAGGGGAGAGAGAGAGGAGAGAGGAGGGAGAGATAGAGGAGAGGGGGGGAGAGGGGTGGAGAGCGGGGAGAGAGATGGATGGAGAGATATGGGTGGAGAGAGACATGTGGAGAGAGAGGGGTGAGGGAGAGAGGGTGAGAGAGAGGGGGTGAGAGTGAGGGACAAGTGAGAGGGGTCAAGACAGGGCAAGAGAAGGTTCGAGAGAGGGGGAGGGGGGACAGAATAGGGAAGATTGAGAGGGAGGGAGGGAGCGAGGGAGGTTGTGAGAGAGGGAGGGAGAAGAGGTGACAGAGTAAGGGGAGAGAGCTAGTGAAGGGAGAGACATGGGGAGAGAGAGGGGTAGAGATAGGGGGTGAGCGAGGGAGGGGAAGGGAGACGGGAGTTAGAGTGAGGCAAGACAGAGGGGAGTCAGGGGTCAGAGGGTGCGAGAGAGAGTTGGCAAGAAAGAGGGGGGCGAGACGGGGGACAAGAGAGAGGAGGGCAAGAGAGAGTGGGTAGAGAGAGGGAGGAGAGAGGGGGAGAGAGAGGGGAGAGATGGGGCAGAGAGAGGGGAGAGAGAAATGGGAGAGAGAGGCGAGAGAGAAGGGGCAAGAGGGGGCTAGAGAGAGGGGGAGTGAAAGGTGGAGAAAAAGGAGGAGAGAGAGTTTAGGGACGGAGAGGAGGGCAGAGGGTGAGAGAGGGTGAGAGACAGTGAGGGGAAAGATTAGGGGAGAGAATGGGGGTGAGAGTGAGGGAGAGAGTGGGGAGAGAGAGTGGGGGAGAGAGTGGGGGAGGGAGAGCGTTAGGGAGGGAGGGAGACAGAGGGAGCGAGTTAGGTGACAGAGTGGGGGAGGGAGTTAGTGAAGAGAGAGAGGGGTGAGAGAGAGAGAGGTGTAGAGAGAGGGGTTGAGAGAGAGAGACGGTAGAGAGAGAGGTAGAGAAGGGGAGAGAAGAGGAGAAAGAGGTGGGGAGAATGAGTGGGAGAGAGGAGGG
Source organism: Chiloscyllium punctatum (assembly GCF_047496795.1). Lineage (NCBI taxonomy): Eukaryota > Metazoa > Chordata > Chondrichthyes > Orectolobiformes > Hemiscylliidae > Chiloscyllium > Chiloscyllium punctatum. Next base: position 68,090,671 of record NC_092754.1, read on the forward strand.
GAGAGATGATGAGAGAGGGGGCGAGAGAGGGATGTGGAGAGAGGGGGAGCGAGAGAGAGAGTCATGGAGAGGGGGGAAGAGAGAGGAGGTAGAGCGAGATAGAGACTGGGGAAGAGAGATGGGGAGAGGGGAGAGAGAGGGGGAGAGAGAGGGGGAGAGAAGGTGAAGAGAGAGGCGGACAGAGGGACAGAGAGAGGGGAGAAAGAATGGAAGAAAGAGAGGGGGAGGAGGGAGGGAAGTGGAGAGGGGGAGTGTGGGTGTGAGGGGGGAGAGAGAGAGGGGATTGAGTGGGGGAAATAGAGGATCGTGAGTGACAGGGTGTGAGAGAGTGTGAGGAAGAGAGGGAGGGAGTGAGAGAGGTAGGCAGAATGACGTGACAGAGTGAGGGGAGAGAGAGGTGTGCAGAGAGAGGTGCAGAGAGAGAGGGGCGAGAGAGGGAGGATGAAAGAAGGGATGGAAATGAGGCAAGGGAGAAGGGGCAAGGGAGAGGGGGAGAGACAGTCAGGGAGAGAGGAGAGAGATAGGCGACAGAGGCGCAAGGGAGGGGGAGAGAGAGGGCAGAGGGGAGGGGAGGGGAGAGAGCCAGATTGGGGAGATAGAGAGGCAGTAGAGAGTGAGAGGGGGAGAGGAGGGCAGAGAGCGTGGGGTGAAAGAGGAGGAAGAGAGAGGGGGTGGGAAAGAGAGGGAGAGAGAGGGGAGAGAGGGGTTGAGAGAGAGGGTTGAGAGAGTGGGCGGAGAGAGAGAGAGGATCAGAGACAAGGGGAGAGTGAGGCTAGATAGAGGGGGAGGGAGAGGGGGAGTGAGAGGGAGGGGGAAAGAGAGAGGGACCAGAAAGTGTGTTGAGAGGGGGACCGTGAGAAGAGACGGGGGAGAGGGATGGGGAGAGAGATGGGAATAGAGATGGGGAAGAGACAGTTGTGCGAGAGGTGAGAGTGATGGGGAGAGACGGGGGACAGAGAGAAAGGGGGTGAGAGAGGGGAGAGAAATGGGAGAGAGTGAGGGAAGATGGTGGGGGAAGAGAGTGAGGGAAAAGAGTGGGGGAAAAGAGTGGGGAAAAGAGTGGGGGAGAGGGAGGAGAGATTGAGAGGGTGAGAGAGGGAGGGAGTGAGAGAGGGAGAGAGAGGGGAGAGATTTAGGTGGCAGAGTAGGGGAGAGAGTTAGTGAAGAGAGAGAGGGGCGAGAGAGTGAGAGGTAAAAAGAGTGGTTGAACGGGGTAGAGAGAGAGGGTGGAGAGAGGAGGTGAGAGAAGGCGGAGATAGCGCGGGGAAGAGTGAGGGGGTGAGATGGAAAGGGGAGAGAGAGGGGAGAGTGGTAGAGAGAGAGGAGAGTGAGGGGACGGAGGGAGGGAGACAGAGGGGGGAACAGGGAGTGGATGGAGAGAGAAGGTGGAGAAAGGGAGGGGAGAGAGGGGGAGAGAGAGGGGAAGAAATGGGAGGTAGAGAGCAGAGAGAGAGTAGGGAGTGAGTGGCAGTGAGAGTGGGGGGAGAGAGTGGGGAGAGAGTGGCGAGGGAGAGGGTTAGGGAGGGAGGGAGTGAGAGAGAGGGGAGAGAGTTATGTGGCAGGGTGGGGTAGAGTTAGTTAAGTGAATGAAAGAGGGGAGAGAGAGAGAGTGAAGGGGAGAGAGAGGGGGTAAGAGAGATGGTAGAGAGAAATGGTAGAGAGAGGGGAGACAGGGGGTAGAGAGGAGGGAAGAAAGTGGGATTGTGCGCATAGAGAGTGGATGAGAGGGGGCAAAGAAGTGGAGAGAGAGAGAGGTGAGTGAGTGGGGCAGAGAAAGGAAGAGAAAGAGAGGGGGAGAGAGACGGGAGAGAGAGGGGGAAGATAGAGAGTGGGTTGGTGGGAGAGAAGTGGAGAGACGGGGGAGTGTGGGTTTGAGAGAGGGGGAGAGAGAGGGTGCCGTGAGTGGGAGAGAGAGAAGATAGTGAATGACAAGGTGAGAGAGGGTGGGAGTGAGAGAGGGAGGGAGAGTGAGGTGACTGAGTGAGGGGAGCGAGAGGGGCAGAGACAGGGGCAGAGAGAGAAGGGCAAGAGAGGGAGGGTGAAAATTGGGAGGGAGAGGAGACAAGGGAGAAGGGGCAAGGGAGAAGGATGAGAGAGGCCGAGAGAGGGGGCAAGGGCGGGGGAGAGAAAGGGAGGGGATGAGAGGGGGAGGGGAGGAGAAAGAGTGGGGGGAGATAAAAAGGCATGAGAGAGAGGAGGGAGAGATGGGTCAGAGAGCGGGCGAGAAAGACAGGGAAGAGAAATGGGGAGAGTGAGGGGAGATTGAGGGGTGTGAGAGAGAGAGGAGAGAGAGAGGAGAGAGAGGAGTGAGAGAACGGAGGTGATAGAGCAGTGGTGAGAGAGCAGGGAAGAGAGTGATGGAGAGAGACAGGGAGAGAGGGAGTAGAGAGAGGGGGATACAGACGGGGAGAGAGACGAAGAGAGACGGGAAGAGAGAGGGGGAAGCTGAGGTGGGGAGAGGGGGTGGGGGAGAGAGGGGGACAGAAAATGGGAGTGGGGGAGAGAGAGGGGGAGAGATGGGGAGGGGGAGAGAGTGGGGAGAGGGGGGAGAGTGAGAGAGAGGGGGAGATAGAGAAAGAGAGGGAAGACAGGGGAGAGAGTGGGGGAGAGAGTGGGGGAGAGAGTTGGGGAGACAGTGGGGAGAGGGTGGGGAGAGGGTGGGGGAGAGATTGGGGAGAGAGTGGGGGAGAGTGAGAGGGTGAGAGAGGAAGGGAGTGAGAGATGGAGAAAGAGGGATTGAGAGGGAGAGATTGAGGTGACATAGAGGTGGAGAGAGTTATTGAAGAGAGAGACGGGAGAGAGAATGAGTGGTAGAGAGAGGTGGTGAGCGGGGTAGAGAGAGAGGGTAGAAAGAGGGGGTGAGAGAGGGCGTAGACAGAGTGTGGGAGAGCGTGGGAGATAGAAGGAAGGGGAGAGATAGAGGAGAGTGTGGAAAGAGAAGGAGGAGAGGGGAACAGGGGGAGTGGGGCAGAGTGGGGACAGAGTGTGGAAAGAAAGAGAGGGGGAGAAAGAGAGCGGGAGAGAGAGAAACGGGTAGAGAGATGGGGAGAGAGAGATGGGGAGAGAGAGAGGGTTAGACAGAGGGGGAGAGAGGGGGGAGAGAGGGGGAGAAAGAGGAGGAGAGAGAGGGGGAGAGGGAGGGGGAGAGAGAGTAGGGGAGAGAGATTGTGGAGAGAGAGTGGGGGAGAGTGTGGCCGGTGAGAGTGGGGGGAGAGAGTAGGGAGGGAGAGAGCTAGGGAGGGAGGGAGTGAGAGAGATAGGGGAGAAAGTTAAGTGACAGGGTGTGGGAGGGAGGTAGTTAAGAGAAAGTGAGGGAGAGAGAGAGTGAGGGATAGAGAGACGGGGTGAGAGAGACGGTATTTAGAGACGGGAAAGAGTCGGAGAGAGGAGAGAGGGAGAGAGGGGTGTAGAGAGAGGGAGAGAGGGGGAGAAAGAGACGGGGAGGGCGAGGGGGAGAGTGAAGGGGAGAGAGAGGAGAGAGAGAGGGGTAGAGCGAGAGAAGTAAAGAGACGGGGGAGTGTGGGTTCCAGAAAGGGGAGAGAGAGTGGGGCAGTGAGTTGTGCAGAGGGAGGATAGTGAATGACAGGGTGAGAGAGGGAGGAATGGAGAGAGGGAGGGAGTGAGAGAGGGTGGGAAGGTGAGGTAACAGAGTGAGGGGAGAGAGGGGGCGGAGAGAGGGGGCAAAGAGAGGTTCAGAGTGAGGGGCAAAAGAGAGGAGGGAGAGGAGGCAAGGGAGAAGGGGCAAGGGAAAGGGGAGTGAGGGGAGAGAGGGTGGAGAGAGAGGGGGGAGACGGACGAAAGAGAGTGGGGAGAGAGAGTTGGAGATTGTGGGGGGAGAGTGAGGGGGGAGAGCGAGGGAGATAGAGTGGGAGAGGGGGAGAGAGAGTGGGAGAGAGTGCAGGAGAGAGGGTCAGAGAGCGGGGAGAAAGAATGGGAAGAGAGAGGGGAGAGTGCAGGGGAGAGTGAGAGGTGGAGAGAGTGAGGAGAGAGAGGGGGAAACAGACTGGGAGAAAGAGGAGGAGAGAGTGGGTAGATAGAGTGGGAGAGGGGGCAGAGAACGGGCTGAGAAAGAGGGGGAAGAGATGCGGTGAGTGAGTGTGGAGAGATAGGCGGGGAGAGTGGGGAGAGAGTGGGGGAGAGTGAGGGGAAGACAGAGACGGGGAGAGAGAGTGGGGAGAGGGAGAGGGAGGGAGACGCGGAGAGGGGGGGAGAGAGGGGTGGAGAGACGGGGAGAGCGACGGGAGAGAGGGGGGAGACAGGGGAGTGAGAGGGGAGGGTGAGAAAAGGGGAGAGGGAGTGGGGAGAGAGGGAACAGAAAAAGGCTGAGAAAGAGAGAGCGGGAAGAGAGAGGGGGAGCGCGGGTGTCGAGTGAGGGGACACCAGTGAGGGGGTTTGAGTGAGTGGGGGTGTCGAATTCGGGGGTTGAGAGAGGGGGAGAGAGGATGAGAGAGATGATATAGAATAGGAGGTCGATAGAGTGGGCCGAGTGAGGATGCCGAGTGAGGTGGGGTTGAGTGAGGGGTGCGAGTGAAGGTGTCGAGTGAGGGGGGTCAAGAGAGGGGTTCGAGTGAAGTGGGTCGAGTGAGGGGGATCGAGTGAGGGGGGTCGAGTGAGGGGGTCGAGAGAGGGGGTCAAGAGAGGGGGTTCGTGAGGGGGGAAGAGAGGGGGAGAGAGGAGATCGAGGGGGGGAAGAGAGGGGGAGAGAGGGGATTGAGAGGGGGGAAGAGAGGGGGAGAGGGGGCAGAGGAGGAGAGGTTGAGAGAGAGGTGGAGAGTGGGGGAGAGAGACGGGTTCGTGAGAGGGTGTCGAGAGATGGTGTAAAGTGAGGCGGTTCGAAAGAGGGGGGTCGAGAGAGTGGGGGCGAGAGAGAGGGATCGAGTGAGGGGTGTTGAATGATAGGGAGAGAGAGCGGGAGAGGGAGGGGGAGAGAATGGGGGAGAGAGGGGTGAGATACGGGGACAGTGACGGGCTGAGACGGGGAGTGAAAGGATTATTGAGCGGGGAGGGTGAGGAAGGGGTGAGGGAAGATGAAGAGAGGGGGACAGAAAAGGAGTAAGTGGGGAGAGAGAGTGCGTCGAGGGGGAAGAGTGAAGGGGAGAGAGGGATGAGAGAGGGAGTCGAGAGAGGGGGAGTCAAGAGAGGGAGTGGAGTGAAGGATCGAGTGAGGGGGTTGAGAGAGGGGAGAGAGGGGGAGAGATGGGGAAGAGAGGGATGAAAGAGGGAGTCGAGAGAGGGGGTAGAGTGAGGGGGTTGAGAGAGGGGGAGAGAGGGAGGAGGGGGAAAGGGGTGGGGGGAATGGGAAGAGCAAGATGGAGTCGAGAGAGGGTGTCGAGCGAGGGAATTGAGAAAGGGTGTCGAGTGAGGGGTTTGAGGGTGGAGAGATAGGTAGAGATGGGGAGAGAGAGTGGGGAGAGAGGGGGTGGAGTGAGGTGGGTACAGAGTGAAGGGTCGAGAGAGTGGGGTCGAGTGAAGGGGTCAAGTGAGGGGGTCGACAGAGTGGATCGAGAAGGGGGAAAGAGGGGAGAGAGAGGGTGAGAGAGGGGTGGGATAGAGGGGAGAGTGGGGGGTCGAAAGAGGGGGTCGAGAGAGGGCAGAGGGCGGGGCGAGGGCGTGACGAGAGTGGGGCGAGAGCGGGGCGAGAGAGGGGAGAGAGAGGGGAGAGAGAGGGGCAGAGAGAGGGGAGAAAGTGGGGGAGACAGGGGAGAGAGAGGGGAGAGAGAGGGGGATAGAGAGGGGAGAAAGTGGGAGAGAGAGGGTTTAGGGAGAGGGGGAGAGACATGGGGAGAAAGTGGGGGAGAAAGGGCAGAGAGCGTGGGGCAGAGAGAGTGGAGAAAGTGATAGAGAAGGGAGAGAAAGTGACGGGAGAGAAGGGGGAGATCGAAGTGTGAGCAAGAGAGACGGGCGATAGATGGGTCGAGCGAGAGAGAGAGTAAGTGAGGGGACTGATATGCGAGAGACTGTCTGGGAGATCGAGAGAGAGAGCATGATAAGGGGATGAGAGAGAAATAGAAAGAGAGTAAGATAGAAAGAGGGGGGAACGAGATAGGGAGAGATACAGAGCGAGCCAGAGAGAGAGGGACATGAGGGAGAGGTACGCGAGGGAGTGAGAGAGGTGCAAGTGTGAGTGAGTGAGGGGACAGAAATGAGAGAGAGAGTCTGAGAGATCGAGAGAGAGCGCGATAAGCGGACGAGAGAGAAAGAGAAAGAGAGTAAAATAGAAAGGGGGGAGAGCGAGCTAAGGAGAGAGATACAGGGTGAGCCAGAGTGAGACATATGTGAGGGAGAGGCACCCGAGGGAGAGAGAGAGAGTTCGGTGAGAGACAGGGATGAGGTGGAGAGTGAGTGAGCGTGTGGGAGCAAGAGTGAGTGAGACGGTGAGAGAGAGAGTGAGTGAGGGGAAGAGAGATAGAGAGAGGGTGAGAGGAGGTGAGAGAGAGAATGAGAGTGGGTGGGTGAGAGAGGGGATAGAGAAAAAGAGACAGAAAGTCAGAGAGAGAGAGAGAGAAAGAGAGATGTCCCAGGGAGGACTAGTACAGCGGAGGTAAAAGCAGGACCCTCACAAGATGGTGGGAACGAAGTCTAGAATGTTGCTGTACCTTGCCCAGCTCTGTATCTATGTCTGTCTTCCGGGTCTGAATACAGAATGCCACTACCTCCTCGCTGTGCTGTTTCCTGTGAGTGATCTTACCGGCTGCAGGATTTACTGAAGGCTCCAGATCTCCCTCTCCGTCCATCTCTGGCTGACCAACCGTCGTTGATGTGGTTATGGACAAGACAGGAGTTAGGAATTCGGCTAAGACAGGAACATCCTGATTACCTGCAGGAAACAGAGAAATAGACAGAATGGGAAATTAAACTGCTGCAGTGAGGGTGACACAAGGAGAATGGCACTGAGTCCCACAGAGATCTGGAAAATCTCAAACTCCATCTCTGGACTGTGCTGTTGCATCTCTGTGGAGTGGAGAATTCTGTTAGCTCAGAATCTGGAGTAACTGCAAGAGTGAGAGACAGAGGCAGTAATTATATCCACGCAGTGAGGGATACCACATGGAGAGAGAATGAGTGATATCACCAGAGTGCAGGAAGGTATCAGGATCACACAATGGTCATGGTCAAAGGGATTTGATTCATGCTGCATTGGGATCAGTAAACAGTGACAGGTGAGCTACGAGTGGGACATGTGATGGCCTCCTTCTATTCTCACCCGACTGTTCATCCAAACTTTAATACCAGAGTGCAGTATACCCATCTAACTGCCTCATATCCTTTCAGGAAAGAAATCTGATATGGGCAGCGGGTCTGGCCTACACATGAATACAGACCAAGAGCAATGGGGTTGACTCTCAACTGCCCCCTGAAATGATCCAGCAAGGCACTCAGCTCAAGACCATCTCGGGGTGGGCATGCGATTCTGGCCTTCCAGACAGCAACATCCCATGAGTGAATTGAACATAACATTGCTGGGAGCAGTGTCCAGACCAACCGTGTCGGTAGGCCTTATGGACAGGACTTTAAACTGACAGAGAGGATGCAGGGCCAGGGTTCAGGTGAAAGGAGCTTTCCAAATCCAAAGAGAAAACGGCGATGTAGCTGAATACAAAGAGAAAGGAACAGGAAGAGACAGAGTTTAACTGAAACTGTACATCAGCCAATTGACAGCGACAAGAAATTGTGGAAAGAGTCAATTGTAATGTACTTTTTTTGTACTGGATAATGTCTCTGTAATAAGGTGGCTGGACTGTGGCACAGAGATAAATGAGATTTAGTGGTGACACGGTGAACAAAAGATGGAACATAACTATTCTATTGTGCACCTCCTTGAGGGGTCTCAGGGAGTGGAGGATGGGTAACCCTGACAGTAATGGGTAACAAAGGCTTTACAGAGAAAGCATTTGGCCTCAGATAATGCAGCTGAATCAGCATGAATGCAGATTCTGGGTAACACGTGACAAAACCACAAGCAGGAGAACAGTGGTTAGGCGGCCAAACAGCACGTCATTGCTCAGCCGTGTTACACATTCCAATGAATTCCTGTGTAATGCAAAGGCACTGTGATCATTTTGGGAGACTTCAGTCTTTGTATAATTTGGGACAGTCACATCGGCAAAAGCAATGTTCTCCGAACTCCTTTTTGAATGTTTGTGTCAGTGTTTCTTTTAATAACACATTGTGCAAATGGCCAGGGAGGTGACTACCTCAGATCGACCATGGGGTGATGATGCTGAGTGAAGGAGTAATGTCACACTGAGATATCCTCTGGGAAATTGTAGTGTAGTGGAATTCAGTGAGATGATGGATTTTTAAAGTGACCATAAAGCACACCCTACAATCACAACATGTGTTTGAGAGGAGAACTGACCAAGGTAAACAGGGGAAACAGTGAAGTGTATTGCTGGAAATGGACAGTGGAAAACATTTACAGTCATAGAGATGTACAGCACAGAAACAGACCCTTTGGTCCAACTCACACACGCCACCCGCATATCCTAACATAATCTCGTCACATTTGCCAGCACTTGGCCCAAATCCCTCTCAACCTTTCCTGTTCGTATACCCATCCAGATGCCTTTTAAATGCAGGAATTGTACCAGTCTCCACCATTTCATCTGGCAGGTCATTCCACACACGCAACACCATCCAAATCAAAACGTTGTCCCTTACGTTCCTTTTATATCTTTCCCCTCTCATCCTGAACCTAGGCCCTCCAGTGCTGGACTACCCACCCCAGGGAAAAGACCTTGTCTGTTAAACCTAACCATGCCTCTCTTGGCTTTATAAACCTCCATATGGGTTACCCCTCAGCCTCAGCATTCCAGGGAAAACATCCCCAGCCCATTTAACCTCTCCCTTTAGCTCAAATCCTCCAATCCTGTCAGCGTCTTTGCAAATCTTTTCTGAACCCTTTCAATTTACACAACATCATTCCGATAGGGAGGAGACAAGAATTGCATGCAATATGCCAAAACTGGCTTATCCAATGTCCAGTATAGCCACAACATGGCCTCCCAACTCCTCTACTCAATGCACTGATCAATAAACACAAGCATACCAAACACTTTCTTCACGATCCTATCGACCCACAATTCTCCTTTCAAGGAACAATGAACCTACACTCCAAGGTCTCTTTGTTCAGAAACACTCCCTGGGACCTTAACATTAAGTGTATATGTCCTGCGAAGTGTTGCTTTCCCAAAATGCAGCACCTCCCATTTATCTAAATTAAACTCCATCTGCCACTCCTCAGCCCATTGGCCCGTCAGTTCACCATCCCGTTGTAATGTGAAGTAACATTCTTCACTGTCCACTACACCTCCAATTTTGGAGTCATCTGCAAACTTAATGACTATACCTGCTGTGTTCACATTCAAATCATTTATATAATTAATGGAAAGAAGTGAACGCAGCACCGATCCTTGTGGCACTCCACTGGTCACAGGTCTCCAGTCTGAAAAAACAACCCTCCACAACCACCCTCTGTCTTCTACCTTCGTGCCAGTTCTGTATCCAAATGGCTGGTTTTCCCTGTATTCCATGAGATCTATCCTTGCTCTCCAATCTCCCATGTGGAAACATTTCGAACACCTTACTGAAGTCCATATCACTCACATCCACCGCGCTGCCCTCATCAATCCTTTTGTTACTTCTTCAAAAAACTCAATATCTTGAGACATGATTTTCCACGCACAAAACAATGCTGACTATCCCCAATTAGACATTGCCTTTCTAAATGCATGTAATTCCTGTCCCTCATGTATCCGTCTATCAACGTGCCCACGACTGACGTCAGGGGAACCAGTCTGGAGTTCCCTGGCTTGTCCTTACCACCCGTCTTAAACAGTGGCACCACGTTAGCCCAACCTCCAGTCTTCTGGTACCTCACCAGTGTCTATCGATGATACACATTATTCAGCACAGGGCGCAGCAATCACTTCCCTAGCTTCCCACAGAGATCGAGAGTACACCTGATAAGGTCCTGGGGATTTATCCACCTTTAACCATTTCAAGAGATCCAACACCTCCTCCTCTGCAATATGGACATTTTGCAAGATGACATAATCTATTTCCCAATGCTATTTCGCAAACCATCATTCTATTCTATACCATCCATGTCCTTCTCGACAGGAAATACTTGTTCAGTATTTTCCAAATATCCTGCAGCTCCACGTGCAGGCTGTCTTGATCTTTGAGGGCCCTATTGTCTCTCCAATGACCCTTTGGCCTTTATGCATTTGTAAAAGATCTTTGGATTCTCCTTACCATAATTGTTAAAGCAAACTCATGTCCGCTTTTTGCCCTCCTGATTTCCCTCTAACCCTACACAACACTGCAAACTCCCCCTCCTTGCATGATCCCTACCCAACACTGCACTCACCCCCTCCCTGACTGATCCCTATCCAACACTGCAAACTCACCCTCCCTTTCTGATCCCTGCCCAACACTGCAATCTCCCCCTCACTGACTAATCTTTACCAAACACTGCACTCACCCTCTCCTTGATTGATCCCTACCCAACACTGCACTCACCCCCTCCCTGACTAATCCCTACCCAACACTGCACTCACCCCCTCCCTGACTGATCCATACCCAACAATGCACACACCCCCTCCCTGACTGATCCCTACCCAACACTGCACTCAGCCCCTCCCTGACTGATTCCTACCCAACACTGCAATCTCTCCCTCCCTGACTGATCCCTATCCAACATTGTAATATCCCCCTCCCTGACTAATCACTACCCAACACTGTAATGTCCACCTCCCTGACTGACCCCTACCCAAGACTGCAATCTCCCCCTCCCTGACTGACCCCCACCCAACAAAGCAATCTCCCCCTCCTGACCCATCTCTCCCAGATCAGGTCAGAGAGATGCAGGTATTAATAATTAATCCTGTCCTTTGTGTATTTGACTGTGGCAACATTGAGAGAACACTATGTGCTGTCAATCTCCAGAGTGTTCGATGGGGCCACTTCGAGAAAGCTTTCCTCCAGATCTAAATCCAATCTCAAACTATTCTGGAATGTTTACATGAGAACCGTTTCAGTGATGATTCACTTTGAATCCTTTCTGTGCCTTGCTGTAGTTAGCTGGGAACACTGATAACCAGGGCAGTACTGTTCCTGGGAATTTTGATGGGAGCCAGATTAAATGGAGATTCCTGAGTTCTATTCGGTCACGTGGAAGAGATAAAGTCCCACAAGTGAACATTGAGATGCTGATGGTGTTGTCCAGTCATTTCTAAAAACAAAGTACACAACCCAACCAGAATGTTCGGAGTGAGGTGACAGTGGGGGAGCACTTTGGAACCAGTGACCAGAGTTCTATTAATATTGTATTCATTGTGGAGTAATACAAAATGTTCCCCAGGTGCTAGTTCTACATTGGGGAAAAGCACACTTTGACGGAATTAGACAGCAGGTTGCAGGGGTTGGTTTGAGAAGTTTGTTTGCAGGCAAAGGGACCTCGGGCAAGTGGAAGATCTTTAAACTTGAGATATCTGCAGTTCAAGATGTGTACGCTCCTGTGAGTGTGAAGAGCAAGATTGGCAGGAATAAGGAACCCTGGATGACAAGAGACATTGATGCTTTAACCAGAAAAAAAAACAGACATGGCTCAGGTACAGGCAGCTGGGGTCAAGGGAATGCCTGGTGATAAATAGGCGATACAAGAGTTTACTGAAGAAGGAAATCAGGAGGGCAGATGACCTTGGCTGAGAAGATTTGGGTGAATCCAAAGAGATTCTTGAAGTATATTAAAGGAAAAAGAATAACTGGAGAGAGAATAGGACTCTTCGTGGACGTGTATATGCAGAATCGCAAGAGTTATTTCTCCTCTGTGTTGACCGTGGAGAAGAACATGGGGAACTTGGGGAAGGTAGTGATCATCTCTTGGGGACAGTCCATATCACAGGAGAGGAAGTGTTGAATGTATTAGAATGTATGAACGTGGATAAATCTCCTGACCAAATATATCTAACAACACTGCAAGAGGCGAGAGAAGAAATTGTGGGGTCCCTTGCTGATCTTTTTGCATCAACATTACCCACGGGTGAAGTCCCAGATTTTGGAGGGCAGCAAATGTTGTGCCGTTATTCGAGAAGGGCTGCAAAGGAAAACCTGGGAACTATAGGTCAGTAAACCCAACATCCATGGTAAGTAAATCACTTGAGAAGATGCTATGCATTTGGAAATACAGCATTTGATTGGGAGTAGTCAGCATAGCCTTGTGTGTAGGAGACCATGCCTCACAAATTTGTTAGCGTTCTTTAATGAAGTAATCAGGAACGTTTTCGAGGGCAGGCCAGCACATGTAGACTCTACAGATTTCAGTAAGGCCTTTCATAAGGTTCCACATGGTACCTTGCCTGGAAGGTTAGGTCGCATCGAATCCAGGGTCCATAAGCAAACTGAGTACACAATTGGCTTGTTGGCTGAAAGCAGAGTGTAACAGTCAGACTGGAGGCCTGTGACAAGTGGAGTGCCTCAGCGGTCATAGAATCATGGAATCCCGCCTCTGTGGAAACAGGCCCTTCGGCCCAACAAGTCTACTGGCCCTCTGAAGATTATTCCACCCAAACGCATTCCCGTACCCTATTACTCTACATTAACCCCTGAATAATGCAACGTACTTACAAATCCATGAACAATTTAGGCAATTGAGCATGGCCAATTTATCTGACCTGCACATCGTTGGACTGTGGGTGGAAACCTGAGCACCCAGAGGAAACCCACGCAGACATGGGGAGAACATAAAAGATAAGTTGAATTGGCATGGTGGCTGAGTGGTTGGCACTGCTGCCTCACAGCGCCAGGGAGCCGGGTTTGACCCCAGCCTCGGGTGACTGTGTGGAGGTTGCACATTCTCCCTATGTCTGCGTGGGTTTCCTCTGGGTACTCCGGTTTCCTCCCACAATCCAAAAATGTACAGGTCAGATGAATTGGCCAGGCCAAGTTGTCCATAGCGCTCGGTGCATTCGTCCAGGGTAAATATTGGGTAGGGAGAATGGCTCTTGATGGATTACTCTTCGGCAGGTCGGTGTGGACTTGTTGGGCCAAATGGCCTGTTTCCATACTGTAGGAAATCTAACCCTAACAGGATATAATTCACACAGACCATCCTGTGAGTTTGGAATTGAACCCAGATCCACGGTGCTGTAAGGCAGCAGTGCTAACCACTGAGCCATTGTGTCGCTGAGCTGGTCAGTGCTAGGCCCATGGCTGTTTGTTATCGATATCAATGATTTGGATGAGGATGTTTAAGGCATGATTAGAAAGTTTGCACATTACACTAAAATAAGTGAGGAAGGGTCTCAGCAATTGCACCAGGGCCTTGATCAGCTGGGGAATTGGGCTGAGAAATGGCAAATGGAGTTTAATATAGACAAGTGCAAGATCTTGCATTGTGGAAAGTCACATCAAGACAGGGGTTTCATGGTGAATGGTAGGGCCTGAAGGAGTGTGGTGGAACAGAGGGACATTGGATTCCAGGAGCACGGCTCTCTGAACTCAGGTACACAGGGCAGTGAAGAAGGCTTTTGGCACACTGGGCCCTTCACCAGTCAGGGCAGGGAATATCGAAGTTGGGAAGTTCTGTTGCAGTTATACAGGATGTTGGTGAGGCCGCACCTGGAGTATTGTGTTCAGTTTTGCCCACCTTGCTATAGGAAGGATGTTATTAAACTGGAAAGAGTGCAGAAGAAATTTACAAGGATATTTCCGGAAACCAACTAGACAGTTATAGAGAGGTTGGACAAGCTAGGACATTTTCTTTAGTGTGTAGGAGACTGAAGCGTATCCTTATAGAGGTGTATAAGATCATGGGAGGCATGGATAGGGTGAATGCAATCAGTCTTTATCCAAACTAATCGAGGACGAAAGGGCATCAGTTTAAGGTGAAAGGGGAAGATTAAAAGGGAACCTGAGGGCGAATGCATTTACCCAGAGGGTGGTACACATATGAAATGAACTTCCAGTGGAAGTGGTCAAGGAGGATATATTTAATAACATTTAAAAGGCACTTGTACAAATACATGGAGAGGAAAGTATTGGAAGGATATGGGCCAAGTGCAGGGAAACAGAGTTAGTGTGGATGGACCAGTTTGGGCCAAAGAGCCTGTCTCCATGCTGTAGAAGTCTATGACTGTATGAACATACCCAGGTGTCCCATAATACCGAAGCAGCCAAAGCAACACGAACACGAGCCGGTACAAATGTGAAACAGACCTGCAGAATTTCACAGGAAGGCAGCCTGGCCTTGCAGCGAATGATTCCTGGCACAGGAGCTGTGGTGAGAAGCCGATAGAGAACTGGGGAAGGAGGCTGGAAAGCTCACTCCACTGATGATAGCCTAGAGGACCCCCGGCTGGGATAGGGCAGCTGGGATTCGGTTACCCCAAGGAAAATTACGGGCTGTGACAGAGCTAGGTCTCCTACACAATGAGCAGGACAGAACGTTACAGGAAAATTTCACCCAAATGGGACAACTCCAGTTACAATTGGGAAGAGCCCAATCCAGTGAGAGGAGGGCCTCTGGGGAAGGGGAGGCAGCCTCAGGTTACATTGACAATCTGGAAGGACAGTGTATGAGCTCCAAGCAGCTGCTTCGGTCCTGTACAACTGCAACACGGAGCAACACACATCAGGCCATAGTAGGAGGTGCCATGAGCAAATACAATGCCTCGGGAACCCGGGCTCCTTCCAGAATAGGATAGTGTGTGCCTTTGGGTTTCTATCTCCACATGGAGATAACGACAGGCCCCACACTGACACATCCACACCTGCCCATGGATGGGGACTCCCACTGCCTTTCTCCCAGGTAACTGCACCTTTTGCCCCCAGTTCTGGCCCACAGCCGAACTCAGATTCCATGAATCATGTGGTTACCCAGTGTAAAGCAGCTTATGGTCTCACTCCGTACACAACAGCCATTCCAGGCACCCAGCTGGTGGGCATCACCAAAAAGATCCCGTCTCTGGCACAGATACATGTTTGGATGAGATTGACTGACAGTCTGTCATACACAGAGTGGACGCTGAGGAGCAAACCAAATGAATCACCATGTACCTTAGTCCAGCAGGCCATTCAGCCCTCTCTGAGGGCCAACAGCTAGGGAGGGGCATCCATGATGAGATGAAGGCAGCGATCCTCACTGCTCGAGGGCAGGTTAAGGCATATCCTGCAGAGGCGCCATAGAAATGCAGAACAACAACCAGGGGAATGCCCCTCCCCTCCGCCCGTCAGTTTCACCCGGAGACTCTGGGTCCAATTTGTCTGGATTTTGGGGCATATGACCTGCACCTCTCTTAGCGATGAGAAACTCGGCCCGACCCTTTGTCTCCCATGTCTCAGAAAGGAGGAGGGACACCTGGGATTCGACCCCTCAATCGCGCTTGTAATTAGGCATGGGCTCTCTGCTAATTAATTGCTGAATACAAAATAGACTTTAGGGATTTCCACATTGTGTTACAGGAGCTCAGGGATCAGAAGCGATTGGTAGTGTTTCCCCGAGAATGGGTGCATGGTAGTAGGATACCAAGCACCCTGCCTGGACTAGGAGTCATTTTCGGACAGTGATATCCCCAGGAAGCCCACCAGGGAGAATTCCTCAGAAACAAAATTAAAAACGGGCTGAGACCAGGAGGGAAGGCTCCTCCCCCAGCTTGTCCCACACATACCAGGCTCTCACAATATACTAGTCATTAAATTCACAGGGAATTCCCTTGTTCACGAACATTTATCACAAACTGACACTAATCATAATGAATATATCAGGGATACAGTAATCAGAGTGGTGTCCTTCCCCATTAAAATAATCATGTTCCTAACTGACCCACAGGATAATGGGACAAAGGACAGGGAAATTAGAGGGAAAACACACAACCCAGAAAAGTAATTAACAGACAAATGAAAAGGGAACTCCTTAATGATTTAGCCACAGTATACGAATCCATTCCCAGGGTAGGAGTGTTACCAGTCAGTGCGCTGACTTGGCTAATTTGGAGAATAAACTCAGGATCCTGACCCAACAACTCTCTAAAGAGCCAGAGAAAGACTGAATACAGAAAACCCAGAGGAGACCATGGGACAACTCGTGGAGAATCCGGCTAACCATCACTTAGTGACCAAACTGGAGGGTCACGCCAACACGATTAACCAGATCATCCACGGCCGAAGCAGGGATGATGGTGAGCAGTAAAACCACACCCTGTGCAGTATCTACAGTAATGGGATGATGAAACAGCTGAGGGAGGAGCTCAGGCAGGCCAGCCAAGGCAAGGTCCCATCCGGCTTAGTGACAAACAGCATAAATATTTGTTCCAGGAGAACACCCACACCAACGTCTCTCACTGTCAGTGACAGCAGCTCACCAAGGGCTGGGTTAATAACAGCTGTAAGGACACTCTCGGTGGGACACCTGGGCTTGGTATGAGGGATTCCACTTAACCCAAGTGACCAAAGTTAGGATAAGGTCCAAATTATCGGAGTTTTATAAAAAAGATATTTGGATGGGCTACCATGATTACGTCCCACTTACTGTGGAGATAGAGGGAACATTGACAGGGACCATACTTACGTAAATGGGAAGGATCAGGTCATACCATGACATTCCCATAGCCTGTTATCCAAGAATTCGGCTCCTCTCATATCGCTGTAGCCCTAACTGCACTCACCTTGATATATCTCGGGATATTGGTGGTTAGGATTGCAGGCTGCAACAGATGGGTAGGATCATGGTGAATAATGCCTGGACACACCCTCAGGGGCTGGAAGGTACTTGGAACTCCCCGGGTGATCACCTTAGTTTCATTCATTTGCAGTGTTTGAGTGTTCCTGGCTGGGCCAGTATTAAATTCCTGCCCATAGTTGCCATTACGACAGATTGGCCATGTTAAATTGCCTATTGTGTCAAGGGATATTCGGGCTAGCTGGAAATGCAGGGTTTCAGGGATATCATTGGGTGAGTGGGTCTGAGTTGGATTCCCTTCAGAGGGTCATTGTGTACTCAATGGGCCGAATGGTCTGATTCTGTTCTGTCAAGATTTTATGATGTCACTTATCAATTATAAGACTTAGGGTGTAGGTTTGCTCGCTGATAGGTTTGATATCCAGACGTTTCGTTACCTGGCTGGGTAGCATCATCAGTGGCGACTTCCAAGTAAAGCTATAAGACCATCGTTTTGGAACACGTACACAATGGCTTTTGCACAGACAGCTGGCTACTCTGACAACAAGCATAACCAGCTTTTAAAATTAGGTTTGTAATTTATTGCATAAGCTTCTTTCCTTTCCATTCAAGTGGATGAGTTGGGGGAGATGTCACAACCTCCTGGCTAAAACACAGATAGACAGCCAAGGTTTATTGGCCAAGGAAATCTCCCAAATCACAAAACCCGCACACCATGCACAGTGCAAACACAATACAAGGCAACAGTTATTCTGGACAGACGTATCTACCAAACAAATGAGGGCACCAGGTCCTGCTACACAAAGAAACTAACAGCAACAAGCCATCCAAATGATTGGCAATGCTTCAAATTATGAACTAATTCTCCTAATTGGCCACAACGATAGAAAGTTCCGGAAAACCATCCAGAAATGAACAAAAACAGGGTTCATCTGCAGACTGATTGCCTGAATCTCTGGAGGCCTTCTGAGGAGACCATCATGGCAAGAGACAGAGACCATCTTACCATCCAGAGAGAGAGAGAGAGAGAGAGAGAGCGAGAGAAAACAGTTTCGCAGACCCGGAAGCAGAACCAGAGAGAGAGAGAGAGAGATAGAGAGAGAGAGAGAGAGGCAAGCTGAAGCAAAACCCAGGGGCATGGGAGAGAGGGAATGTGAAAATCCATTGAGAGAGAGAGTTGGAACCAACTGGAATAACAAGTGCCACCCCTTCAGTCTGTCTATGTTTTAACTCCTGTTTGTCTCAGTCTGACTTCCCCTTCTCTCCCTCTCTCTGCCCCCTCTCTCTGTCCTTCTGTCTGTCTCTCTCTCTCTCACACACATACTCTGTCTTTCTCTCACTCTCTCCCTCTCCTTGTCTCTCTCTGCCCATTTTTCTCCCATCCCCTTCTCCATCCCCACTCTCTCCATCTCTCTGTCTCTTTTTCTCACTCTCCCTTTCTGTTTTTCGCCATTTCAGACCTGAAAGATCTCACCCAATTTTGTACTCCCTCAAAAATACTATGCCCTTCATTTTCACTGTCCTTCCAAATTTATCCCCTTCCCCAAATATCTTCCCTCCCAAATAATTGCCTCACCAAATATGCCCACCTCAAATATTTTGCTGCCCCCAACATTGCTGTGAGCCCCAATCCCTGGGGAAATGGGAAACGAATGGAAAAGTGCGGAGCTGGAAAAGCCCAGCAGGTCAGGCCAGAACCGTCGACTCTCCTGGCTGACCTGCTGTGCTTCCCCAGCTCCACACTTTGTAACTCTGACTTTCCAGCATCTGCGGTGCTCACTTTCTCACGCAGGTAAATGAGTCTGGGTTGACTGACTGGCCTGTGGCTGTTTTAATGCACAGCAAGATCCAGTCCCAGAATTATAGAAGGCTTATATCACAGATGGAGTCCTTCCTGCCCATTAAGCCCCTCCCCCATTAAATGATCCTGGTCCTGTTCAGGATCCTCAGGATTGTCCCCTGAATGGCCTCACTGTCTAATCTTTCGGTGGAGACCTCTTCTCCGTGCTGTGGTTCTGTTCGCCGAGCTGGGAATTTGTGTTGTAGATGTTTCGTCCCCTGTCTAGGTGACATCCTCAGTGCTTGGGAGCCTCCTGTAAGCGCTTCTGTGATGTTTCCTCCAGCATTTATACTAATTTGTATTTGCTGCTTTCGGTTGTCAGTTCCAGCTGTCCGCTGCAGTGGCCGGTATATTGGACCCAATATACCAGCCACTGCAGCGGACAGCTGGAACTGACAACCGGAAGCGGTAGAGACAAACCACTATAAGTGCCGGAGGAACCAACACAAAAGGGCTACATAGGAGGCTCCCAAGAACTGAGGATGTCAACTAGACAGGGGACGAAACATCTGTAACACAAATTCCCAGCTCGGCGAACAGAACCACAACAACGAGAACCCGAGCTACAAAGCTTCTCACAAACATTGAACACCTCTTCTCCATCCTGTCTCAGACATTGCGTCTCATGCTGTCCCTCCCTCAATCTCTCTCTCTCACACAGCAGCCCCTCCTATCTCCACTAACCCCAAAACCGTTCAAACAGTCCCCTGTCTCTGGCTGTTCCACTCCCCCCTTGTCTCCCAATCTCCCCCTTCCCATGTAGACCCACAGCTGCTGGGCTGGAGGACATGGTGCAGAGACGAACACACCTTTTGATTGACTGCTGTCATGCACAGCAAGATCCCATTCTGCAACCATTCCCCAGCCACACACACAGTCATTCTCCCTCCATATGTGTTCTTCTTCCTCTCCCTGTTTCTCACTTTCCATCTCTCTCTCTCCTCAATTTCTCCAGCCCCACTCTGTCCATGTCTCTCTTTATCTTTTTGTCACCCTCCCCTTCTCTTTTTCTTCATTTCAGACTCAATGAGAAAAGTACTTTTATGTCCCTTACACTAACCCCCTCCCCACAGTCGGGGTAACATTAGGGAGAGACTAGGAAAAGGTTGATCCCCCCGCATTAAGTGTAAAGCATCCAGCGACACAGAGACAAACTCTTCCCAATGTCCCTTCCCCAGTCACCAGGACAGAGCAGAAGGGTCTAGGGAGAAAGGGGGAGAGAAACTACAAGAGAAAAAGAGAGATGGATAGACAGACAGTGAGACGGAGGGAGAGAACAAGAGAAAAACGGGCAGGGAGAGGGAGGGAGAGAAAGTGAGACGAACTGAAAAAGAGCAGGAAAGAGGCGGAGAGAGAAAGGGAAAGAGAGGGAGTAAAACCCCAGGAAGAGAAATACAATGTCATACAGATACAAGGGGGGAAAAGGGGAGGCAAAGACAAGGAATGAAGGTCAGATAGACAGCAAGAGAGAAATCACAGGGAGAGATATAGGACAGAGAGAGAGAGAGAGAGGAGTTGCAGCAGCAGCATAGAGCTGAGAGAGTGGAGTGAAGAGGGGGCTGCTGCGATGCAACGAGAATGATTTACAGACAATAGCAAGATCCCACAGAGCTGAGAGAAAGATGCAGAGACAGATGAGCAAGGTGTTGGTTTTGTGGAAGATTGAATGATTCGGCATTCCTGAAAAACATGATGGTTTGTCAAAGGGGCAGAGTTTTTATGGAAAGGAATTTGCAGGGAAATGTCAACATGGCAGAGATATGAAGGATGTTGTGAGATAGGGATTGAAGGAAAAATGTGGGAGAGACAGCTGGGAACACAGAAATATACATGAGAGCTCTCATGGGAGTGGGAAGCAGTGAGATCGATGGGATCAGACTGTGCAGCTGCCCCCTCCAGCATTTTGCACCTTTGTCTCTCCTCAGTGTAGAGCTCGCATCTTGTGGTAAGATTCCCACAGACAGCCTGAATCCCACTGTGTGTGTGTGTGTGCGTGTGTGTGTGTGTTCACTCTCTCTGGTTCCAGCTCCTGTCTGATGATTCCTTATAGCAGACTAATTTGATTCTCTGTCACTGTACTGTCCGGGTTTCGGCTCTCAAATCAAATGCTAAATCATCCACCATCCTTTTGAATACCAGAGCAGGCTCGAGGGGCTGAATGGTCTCCTCATGTTCCTATTTTGGATGGTCTTATGTTCTTAACGCTACCACCCAGCTCTTGGTTCCCATACTCCATAAGGGACAGATCTGTAGAGTGCAGCACTCCATCTGTCCTGACTTTCCGACAGTGTGTCACTCCCTCAGTACTGACACACTGACAGTGCAGCTCTCCATCTATACTGACCCTCTGAAAATGCAGCACTCCCTCAATACTGACACCTCTGACAGTTTGGCACTCCCTCTGTACTGACCCTAAGATATTTCAGCAATCTCTCAGTAATGACCCCTCTGACAGTGCAGAACCCCCTCAGTACTGACCCTCTGAGTGTGCAGCACCTCCTCAGTGCTGACCCTCCGATGGTATGACACTGCTCATTACTGATCCTCTGACAGTGTTGCACTCCCTCAGGACTGACACTCTGACAGTGCTGCAGTTCGTCGCTATTGTCCCTCTGACATTACAGCACTCCCTCAGTCCTGACCTCTTGACAGTGCAGCACAGACTCAATACTGAACCTATGGCAGTGTAGAGCTCCCTCAGCACAGACTCTTTGGCAGTGAAGAACTCCCTCAGCACTGATCCTCTGACAGTGTGGCACTACCTCAGTACTCTCACTCTGATAGTGCAGCACTCCCTCAGTACTGACACTCCGACAGTGTGGCACTCCCTCAGTACTGACCCTCTAACATTGATTCACTCCCTCAATACTGTCCCTCTGACAATGTGGCACTCCCTCAGTACTGACCCTCTGACAGTGCAGCACTCCCTCAGTTCTGACACTTTGGAAGTGCAGCACTCACTCAGCACCGACTCTATCGCAGGGTAGACCTCCCTCAGCTCTGACACTCTGACAGTGTGGCAGTACATCAGTAATGACCCCTCTGACAGTGCCGCACTCCCTCAGTACTGACACTCTGACTGTGCAGCATTCCCTCTGTTCTGACACTCTGACAGTTTAGCAAACCATCAGTACTGTCCCTCTGGCAGTGCAGCACACCCTCAGGAAGGACACTCTGACATTGCAGCGATCCCAGTTTAAGGATCCTCTGAGAATGCGCCACTCACTCAGTACTGACCCCTCCGACAGTAAAGCACTCCCTCAGTACTGACCATGTGGCATTTCAGCTCTCCCTCAGTACTGACCCTCTGACTGTGCATCACTCCCTCAGTACTGACCCTCTGACAGTGCGGCACTCCCTCAGTACTGACACTCTGACAGTGCAACTCTCCCTCAGTAAGGACCCTCTGAGAGGGCAGCACTCCCTCAGTACTGACCCTCTGATAGTGCAACAATCACTCAGTACTGACCCTCTGACAGTGCAGCACTCCCTCTGTACAGACCCTCTGACAGTGCAACAATCCATCAGTTCTGACCCTCTGACAGTGCAGCACTCCCTCAGTACTGACCCTCTGACTGTGCAGCACTCCCTCAGTACTGACCCTCTGGCAGTGTGGCACTCCCCCAGTACTGACCCTCTGACATTGCAGCAATCCCTCAGTAGTGACCCCTCTGACAGTGTGGCACTTCCTCTGTACTGATCCTCTGACTGTGCAGCACTCCCTCAGTACTGACCGTTTGACAGTGTGGCACTCCCTCAATATGATCCTCTGACTGTGCAGCACTCCCTCAGTACTGACCCTCTGACAGTGTGGCTCTCCCTCAGTACTGACACACTGACAATGCAGCACTCCCTCAGTACTGACCCTCTGACAGTGTGGCTCTCCCTCAGTAGTGACACACTGACAGTGCAGCATTCCATCTGTCCTGACTCTCCGACAGTGTGGCACTCCCTCAGTACTGACACGCTGAGAGTGCAGCACTCCCTCAGTACTGACCTTCCGACAGAGTGGCACTTCCTCAGTACTGACCCTCTGACAGTTTGGCTCTCCCTCAGTACTGACCCTCTGACAGTGTGGCTTCCCCTCAGTCCTGACACACTGACAGTGCCGCACTCCCTCAGTACTGACGGACAGACAGTGTGACACTCCCTCAGTACAGAGGGAGTACTGAGGAACACTCCGACAATGTGGCACTCCCTCAGTACTGACCCGCTAACAGTGTGGCTCTCCCTCAGTACTAACCCTCTGAGAGTGCAGCACTCCCTCATTCCTCAAACACAGACAGTGCAGCACTCCCTGAGTACTGACCGACAGACATATTGGCACTCCCTCAGTACTGACGATCTGACAGTGTGGCTCTCCCTCAGTACTGACCTTCTGAGAGTGTGACACTCCCGCAATACTAAACCTCTGACAGTGCAGCTCTACCTCCGTACTAACCCTCTGACAGTGCGGAACTCCCTCATGACTGACCCTCTGACAGTGTGGCACTCCCTCAGTACTGACACTCTGACAGTGCAGCATTCCCTCAGTGCTGACACTCTCACGGTGCAGCACTCCCTCAGTACTGACCGTCTGACAGTGCAGCACTCCCTCAGTACTGACACTATCACAGTGTGGCACCCCCTCAGTACTGACGCTCTGACAGTGTGGCACTCCCTCAGTACTGACACTCTGACAGTGCAGCACTCCCTCAGTACTGACACTATCACAGTGTGGCACTCCCTCAGTACTGAAACTCTGACATTGCAGCACTACCTCAGTACAGATCGTTTGGCAGTGCAGCACTCACTCAGTACTGACCTTCTGACATTGCTGCACTCCCTCAGTAATGACCCTCTGACAGTGCAGCCCTCCCTCAGTACTGACCCTCTGACAGTGCAGCTCTCCCTCAGTACTGACCCTCTGACAGTGTGGCACTCCCTCATTACTGACCCTCTGACAGTGTGGCACTCCCACAGTACTGACACTCTGACAGTGCAGCACTCCCTCAGTAATGAAACTATCACAGTGTGGCACTCCCTTAGTACTGACAGTCTGACATTGCAGCACTCTCTCAGTACAGATCCTTTGGCAGTGCATCACTCCTTCAGTACTGACCTTCTGACAGTGCAGCCGTCCCTCAGTACTCAACCTCTGATAGTGCAGCACTCCCTCAGGACTGACACTCTGACAGTGCAGCACTCCCTCAGTACTGACCCTCGGACAGTGTGGCACTCCCTCAGTACTGACACTCTGACATTGAAGCATTCTCTCAGTACAGATCCTTTGGCAGTGCAGCACTCCTTCAGTACTGAGCTTCTGACAGTGCAGCCCACCCTCAATACTCAATCTCTGATAGTGCATCACTCCCTCAGTACTGACCCTCTTACAGTGTTGCACTCGATCAGTACTGACACTCTGACAGTGCAGCACACCCTCAGTAAAGACCCTCTCAGAGGGCAGCACTCCCTCTGTACTGACCCTCTTACAGTGCAGCAGTACCTCAGTACTGACCCACTGACTGTGCATCACACCCTCAGTAGTGACCATCTGACAGTGTGGCACTCCCTCAGTACTGACACTCTGACAGTGCAGCATTCCCTCAGTGCTGACACTCTCACGGTGCAGCACTCCCTCAGTAATGACACTATCACAGTGTGGCACTCCCTCAGTACTGACACTCTGACATTGCAGCACTACCTCAGTACAGATCTTTTGGCAGTGCAGCACTCTCTCAGTACAGATCCTTTGGCAGTGCAGCACTCCTTCAGTACTGACCTTCTGACAGTGCAGCCGTCCCTCAGTACTCAACCTCTGATAGTGCAGCACTCCCTCAGGACTGACCCTCGAACAGTGTGGCACTCCCTCAGTACTGACCTTCTGACATTGCTGCACTCCCTCAGTAATGACCCTCTGACAGTGCAGCCCTCCCTCAGTACTGACCCTCTGACAGTGCAGCTCTCCCTCAGTACTGACCCTCTGACAGTGTGGCACTCCCTCATTACTGACCCTCTGACAGTGTGGCACTCCCTCAGTACTGACACTCTGACAGTGCAGCACTCCCTCAGTAATGACACTATCACAGTGTGGCACTCCCTTAGTACTGACAGTCTGACATTGCAGCACTACCTCAGTACAGATTTTTGGCAGTGCAGCACTCTCTCAATACAGATCCTTTGGCAGTGCAGCACTCCTTCAGTACTGACCTTCTGACAGTGCAGCCGTCCCTCAGTACTCAACCTCTGATAGTGCAGCACTCCCTCAGGACTGACACTCTGACAGTGCAGCACTCCCTCAGTACTGACCCTCGGATAGTGTGGCACTCCCTCAGTACTGACACTCTGACATTGCAGCACTCTCTCAGTACAGATCCTTTGGCAGTGCAGCACTCCTTCAGTACTAACCCTCTGACAGTGCAGGACTCCCTCAGTAATGACCCTCTGACAGTGCAGAACTCCCTCATGACTGACTCTCTGACAGTGTGGCACTCCCTCAGTACTGACGCTATCACAGTGTGGCACTCCCTCAGTACTGACCGTCTGACAGTGAGGCACTCCCTCAGTACTGACACTATCACAGTGTGGCACTCCCTCAGTACTGACACTCTGACATTGCAGCACTACCTCAGTACAGATCCTTCGGCAGTGCAGCACTCCCTCATTACTGACCATCTGACAGTGCAGCACTCCCTCAGTACTGACACTATCACAGTGTGGCACTCCCTCAGTAGTGACACTCTGACAGTGCAGCACTCCCTCAGAACTGACACTATCACAGTGTGGCACTCCCTCAGTACTGACCTTCTGACATTGCTGCACTCCCTCAGTAATGACCCTCTGACAGTGCAGCCCTCCCTCAGTACTGACCCTCTGACTGTGCAGCTCTCCCTCAGTATTGACACTCTGACAGTGTGGCACTCCCTCAGTACTGACCCTCTGACAGTGCGGCAATCCCTCAGTACTGACACTCTGACAGTGTGGCACTCCCTCAGTACTGACCCTCTGACAGTGTGGCACTCACTCAGTACTGACACTCTGACAGTGCAGCACTCCCTCAGTAATGACACTATCACAGTCTGGCACTCCCTCAGTACTGACAGTCTGACATTGCAACACTTCCTCAGTACAGATCCTTTGGCAGTGCAGCACCCACTCAGTACAGATCCTTTGGCAGTGCAGCACTCCTTCAGTACTGACCTTCTGACAGTGCAGCCGTCCCTCAGTACTCAACCTCTGATAGTGCAGCACTCCCTCAGGACTGACACTCTGACAGTGCAGCACTCCCTCAGTACTGACACTCGGACAGTGTGGCACTCCCTCAGTACTGACACTCTGACATTGCAGCACTACATCAGTACAGATCCTTTGGCAGTGCAGCACTCCTTCAGTACTGACACTCTGACAGTGCAGCACTCCCTCAGTACTGACACTCTTACAGTGTGGCACTCCATCAGTACTGACACTCTGACAGTGCAGCACAGCCTCAGTAAAGACCCTCTGAGAGGGCAGCACTACCTCTGTACACACCCTCTGACAGTGCAACAATCCATCAGTACTGACCCTCTGACAGTGCAGCAGTACCTCAGTACTGACCCTCTGACAGTGCAGCCCTCCCTCAGTACTGACCCTCTGACTGTGCAGCTCTCCCTCAGTACTGACACTCTGACAGTGTGGCACTCCCTCAGTACTGACCCTCTGACAGTGCGGCAATCCCTCAGTACTGACACTCTGACAGTGTGGCACTCCCTCAGTACTGACCCTCTGACAGTGTGGCACTCCCTCAGTACTGACACTCTGACAGTGCAGCACTCCCTCGGTACTGACACTATCACAGTGTGGCACTCCCTCAGTACTGACAATCTGACATTGCAGCACTACCTCAGTACAGATCCTTCGGCAGTGCAGCACTCCCTCATTACTGACCATCTGACAGTGCAGCACTCCTTCAGTACTGACACTATCACAGTGTGGCACTCCCTCAGTAGTGACACTCTGACAGTGCAGCACTCCCTCAGAACTGACACTATCACAGTGTGGCACTCCCTCAGTACTGACCTTCTGACATTGCTGCACTCCCTCAGTAATGACCCTCTGCCAGTGCAGCCCTCCCTCAGTACTGACCCTCTGACTGTGCAGCTCTCCCTCAGTACTGACACTCTGACAGTGTGGCACTCCCTCAGTACTGACCCTCTGACAGTGCGGCAATCCCTCAGTACTGACACTCTGACAGTGTGGCACTCCCTCAGTACTGACCCTCTGACAGTGTGGCACTCCCTCAGTACTGACACTATCACAGTGTGGCACTCCCTCAGTACTGACAGTCTGACATTGCAGCACTTCCTCAGTACAGATCCTTTGGCAGTGCAGCACCCACTCAGTACAGATCCTTTGGCAGTGCAGCACTCCTTCAGTACTGACCTTCTGACAGTGCAGCCGTCCCTCAGTACTCAACCTCTGATAGTGCAGCACTCCCTCAGGACTGACACTCTGACAGTGCAGCACTCCCTCAGTACTGACCCTCGGACAGTGTGGCACTCCCTCAGTACTGACACTCTGACATTGCAGCACTACATCAGTACAGATCCTTTGGCAGTGCAGCACTCCTTCAGTACTGAGCTTCTGACAGTGCAGCACTCCCTCAGTACTGACACTCTTACAGTGTGGCACTCCATCAGTACTGACACTCTGACAGTGCAGCACACCCTCAGTAAAGACCCTCTGAGAGGGCAGCACTCCCTCTGTACTGACCCTCTTACAGTGCAACAATCCATCAGTACTGACCCTCTGACAGTGCAGCAGTACCTCAGTACTGACCCTCTGACTGTGCATCACACCCTCAGTACTGACCATCTGACAGTGTGGCACTCCCTCAGTACTGACACTCTGACAGTGCAGCTCTCCCTCAGTAAGGGCCCTATGAGAGGGCAGCACTCCCTCAGTACTGATCCTCTGACCCTGCAGCACTTCCTCTGTACAGACCCTCTGACAGTGCAACAATCCATCAGTTCTGACCCTCTGACAGTGCAGCACTCCCTCAGTACTGACCCTCTGACTGTGCAGCACTCCCTCAGTACTGACCCTCTGGCAGTGTGGCACTCCCCCAGTACTGGCCCTCTGACTGTGCAGCGCTCCCTCTGTACTGACCCCTCTGACAGTGTGGCACTTTCTCTGTACTGATCCTCTGACTGTGCAGCGCTCCCTCAGTACTGACCCTCTGACAGTGTGCCTCTCCCTCAGTACTGAAACATTGACAGTGTGGCACTCCCTCAGTACTGACCCTCTGACAGTGTGCCTCTCCCTCAGTACTGACACACTGACAATGCAGTACTCCCTCAGTACTGACCCTCTGACAGTGTGGCTCTCCCTCAGTAGTGACACACTGACAGTGCAGCACTCCATCTGTCCTGACTCTCCGACAGTCTGGCACTCCCTCAGTACTGACACGCTGAGAGTGCAGCACTCCCTTAGTACTGACCTTCCGACAGTGTGGCACTTCCTCAGTACTGACCCTCTGACAGTGTAGCTCTCCCTCAGTACTGACACTATCACAGTGTGGCACTCCCTCAGTACTGACCCTCTGACAGTGCCGCACTCCCTCAGTACTGACGAACAGACAGTGTGGCACTCCCTCAGTACTGAGGGAGTACTGAGGAACACTCTGACAATGTGGCACTCCCTCAGTCCTGACCCTCTGACAGTGTGGCTCTCCCTCGGTCCTCACCCTCTGACAGTGCAGCACTCCCTCAGTCCTCAAACACTGACAGTGCTGCACTCCCTGAGTACTGAGCGACAGACAGTTTGGCACTCCCTCAGTCCTGACCGTCTGACAGTGTGGCTCTCCTTCAGTAATGACCCTCTGAGAGTGTGACACTCCTGCAATACTAAACCTCTGACAGTGCAGCTCTACCTCCGTACTAACCCTCTGACAGTGCAGGACTCCCTCAGTACTAACCCTCTGACAGTGCGGAACTCCCTCCTGACTGACCCTCTGACAGTGTGGCACTCCCTCAGTACTGACACTCTGACAGTGCAGCATTCCCTCAGTGCTGACACTCTCACAGTGCAGCACTCCCTCAGTACTGACACTCTGACCGTTCAGCACTCCCTCAGTACTGACCCTCTGACAGTGCAGCACTCCCTCAGTACTGACACTATCGCAGTGTGGCACTCCCTCAGTACTGACACTCTGACTGTGTGGCACTCCCTCAGTACTGACACTCTGACAGTGCAGCACTCCGTCAGTACTGACACTATAACAGTGTGGCACTCCCTCAGTACAGACCCTCTGACTGTGTGGCACTCCCTCAGTACTGACACTCTGAAAGTGCAGCACTCCCTTAGTACTGACACTATCACAGTGTGGCACTCCCTCAGTACTGACCCTCTGACAGTGTGGCACTCCCTCAGTACTGACACTCTGAGAGTGCAGCAATCCCTCAGTACTGACACTATCACAGTGTGGCACTCCCTCAGTACTGACACTCTGCATTGCAGCACTACATCAGTACAGATCCTTCGGCAGTGCAGCACTCTCTCAGTACAGATCCTTTGGCAGTGCAGCACTCCTTCAGTACTGACCTTCTGACAGTGCAGCCGTCCCTCAGTACTCAACCTCTGATTATGCAGCACTCCTTCAGTACTGACACTCTGACAGTGCAGCACTCCCTCAGTACTGACCCTCTGACAGTGTGGCACTCCCTCAGTACTGACACTCTGAGAGTGCAGCACTCCCTCAGTACTGACACTATCACAGTGTGGCACTCCCTCAGTACTGACACTCTGCATTGCAGCACTACATCAGTACAGATCCTTCGGCAGTGCAGCACTCTCTCAGTACAGATCCTTTGGCAGTGCAGCACTCCTTCAGTACTGACCTTCTGACAGTGCAGCCGTCCCTCAGTACTCAACCTCTGATAGTGCAGCACTCCTTCAGTACTGACACTCTGACAGTGCAGCACTCCCTCAGTACTGACCCTCTTACAGTGTGGCACTCCATCAGTACTGACACTCTGACAGTGCAGCACACCCTCAGTAAAGACCCTCTGAGAGGGCAGCACTCCCTCTGTACAGACCCTCTGACAGTGCAACAATCGATCAGTACTGACCCTCTGACAGTGCAGCACTCCCTCAGTACTGACACTCTGACTGTGCATCACACCCTCAGTACTGACCATCTGACAGTGTGCACTCCCTCAGTACTGACACTCTGACAGTGCAGCTCTCCCTCAGTAAGGGCCCTCTTAGAGGGCAGCACTCCCTCAGTACTGATCCTCTGACAGTGCAGCACTCCCTCTGTACAGACCCTCTGACAGTGCAACAATCCATCAGTTCTGACCCTCTGACAGTGCAGCACTCCCTCAGTACTCCCTCAGTGCTGCACTCCCTGAGTACTGAGCGACAGACAGTACTGACACTATCACAGTGTGGCACTCCCTCAGTGCTGACCCTCTGACAGTGTGGCACTCCCTCAGTACTGACACTCTGAGAGGGCAGCACTCCCTCTGTACTGACCCTCTTACAGTGTGGCACTCCCTCAGTACTGACACTCTGACATTGCAGCACTACCTCAGTACAGATCCTTCGGCAGTGCAGCACTCACTCAGTACTGACCTTCTGACATTGCAGCACTCCCTCAGTACTGACCCTCTGACAGTGCAGCACTCCCTCAGTACTGACACTATCGCAGTGTGGCACTCCCTCAGTACTGACCCTCTGACAGTGTGACAATCCATCAGTTCTGACCCTCTGACAGTGCAGCACTCCCTCAGTACTGACCCTCTGGCAGTGTGGCACTCCCCCAGTACTGGCCCTCTGACTGTGCAGCGCTCCCTCTGTACTGACCCCTCTGACAGTGTGGCACTTTCTCTGTACTGATCCTCTGACTGTGCAGCGCTCCCTCAGTACTGACCCTCTGACAGTGTGCCTCTCCCTCAGTACTGAAACATTGACAGTGTGGCACTCCCTCAGTACTGACCCTCTGACAGTGTGCCTCTCCCTCAGTACTGACACACTGACAATGCAGTACTCCCTCAGTACTGACCCTCTGACAGTGTGGCTCTCCCTCAGTAGTGACACACTGACAGTGCAGCACTCCATCTGTCCTGACTCTCCGACAGTCTGGCACTCCCTCAGTACTGACACGCTGAGAGTGCAGCACTCCCTTAGTACTGACCTTCCGACAGTGTGGCACTTCCTCAGTACTGACCCTCTGACAGTGTAGCTCTCCCTCAGTACTGACACTATCACAGTGTGGCACTCCCTCAGTACTGACCCTCTGACAGTGCCGCTCTCCCTCAGTACTGACGAACAGACAGTGTGGCACTCCCTCAGTCCTGACCCTCTGACAGTGTGGCTCTCCCTCGGTACTAACCCTCTGACAGTGCAGCACTCCCTCAGTCCTCAAACACTGACAGTGCTGCACTCCCTGAGTACTGAGCGACAGACAGTTTGGCACTCCCTCAGTCCTGACCGTCTGACAGTGTGGCTCTCCTTCAGTAATGACCCTCTGAGAGTGTGACACTCCTGCAATACTAAACCTCTGACAGTGCAGCTCTACCTCCGTACTAACCCTCTGACAGTGCAGGACTCCCTCAGTACTAACCCTCTGACAGTGCGGAACTCCCTCCTGACTGACCCTCTGACAGTGTGGCACTCCCTCAGTACTGACACTCTGACAGTGCAGCATTCCCTCAGTGCTGACACTCTCACAGTGCAGCACTCCCTCAGTACTGACACTCTGACCGTTCAGCACTCCCTCAGTACTGACCCTCTGACAGTGCAGCACTCCCTCAGTACTGACACTATCGCAGTGTGGCACTCCCTCAGTACTGACACTCTGACTGTGTGGCACTCCCTCAGTACTGACACTCTGACAGTGCAGCACTCCGTCAGTACTGACACTATAACAGTGTGGCACTCCCTCAGTACAGACCCTCTGACTGTGTGGCACTCCCTCAGTACTGACACTCTGAAAGTGCAGCACTCCCTTAGTACTGACACTATCACAGTGTGGCACTCCCTCAGTACTGACCCTCTGACAGTGTGGCACTCCCTCAGTACTGACACTCTGAGAGTGCAGCAATCCCTCAGTACTGACACTATCACAGTGTGGCACTCCCTCAGTACTGACACTCTGCATTGCAGCACTACATCAGTACAGATCCTTCGGCAGTGCAGCACTCTCTCAGTACAGATCCTTTGGCAGTGCAGCACTCCTTCAGTACTGACCTTCTGACAGTGCAGCCGTCCCTCAGTACTCAACCTCTGATTATGCAGCACTCCTTCAGTACTGACACTCTGACAGTGCAGCACTCCCTCAGTACTGACCCTCTGACAGTGTGGCACTCCCTCAGTACTGACACTCTGAGAGTGCAGCACTCCCTCAGTACTGACACTATCACAGTGTGGCACTCCCTCAGTACTGACACTCTGCATTGCAGCACTACATCAGTACAGATCCTTCGGCAGTGCAGCACTCTCTCAGTACAGATCCTTTGGCAGTGCAGCACTCCTTCAGTACTGACCTTCTGACAGTGCAGCCGTCCCTCAGTACTCAACCTCTGATAGTGCAGCACTCCTTCAGTACTGACACTCTGACAGTGCAGCACTCCCTCAGTACTGACCCTCTTACAGTGTGGCACTCCATCAGTACTGACACTCTGACAGTGCAGCACACCCTCAGTAAAGACCCTCTGAGAGGGCAGCACTCCCTCTGTACAGACCCTCTGACAGTGCAACAATCGATCAGTACTGACCCTCTGACAGTGCAGCACTCCCTCAGTACTGACACTCTGACTGTGCATCACACCCTCAGTACTGACCATCTGACAGTGTGCACTCCCTCAGTACTGACACTCTGACAGTGCAGCTCTCCCTCAGTAAGGGCCCTCTTAGAGGGCAGCACTCCCTCAGTACTGATCCTCTGACAGTGCAGCACTCCCTCTGTACAGACCCTCTGACAGTGCAACAATCCATCAGTTCTGACCCTCTGACAGTGCAGCACTCCCTCAGTACTCCCTCAGTGCTGCACTCCCTGAGTACTGAGCGACAGACAGTACTGACACTATCACAGTGTGGCACTCCCTCAGTGCTGACCCTCTGACAGTGTGGCACTCCCTCAGTACTGACACTCTGAGAGGGCAGCACTCCCTCTGTACTGACCCTCTTACAGTGTGGCACTCCCTCAGTACTGACACTCTGACATTGCAGCACTACCTCAGTACAGATCCTTCGGCAGTGCAGCACTCACTCAGTACTGACCTTCTGACATTGCAGCACTCCCTCAGTACTGACCCTCTGACAGTGCAGCACTCCCTCAGTACTGACACTATCGCAGTGTGGCACTCCCTCAGTACTGACCCTCTGACAGTGTGACAATCCATCAGTTCTGACCCTCTGACAGTGCAGCACTCCCTCAGTACTGACCCTCTGGCAGTGTGGCACTCCCCCAGTACTGGCCCTCTGACTGTGCAGCGCTCCCTCTGTACTGACCCCTCTGACAGTGTGGCACTTTCTCTGTACTGATCCTCTGACTGTGCAGCGCTCCCTCAGTACTGACCCTCTGACAGTGTGCCTCTCCCTCAGTACTGAAACATTGACAGTGTGGCACTCCCTCAGTACTGACCCTCTGACAGTGTGCCTCTCCCTCAGTACTGACACACTGACAATGCAGTACTCCCTCAGTACTGACCCTCTGACAGTGTGGCACTCCCTCAGTACTGACACTCCGACAGTGCAGCACTCCCTCAGTACTGACACTATCACAGTGTGGCACTCCCTCAGTACTGACCTTCTGACATTGCTGCACTCCCTCAGTAATGACCCTCTGACAGTGCAGCCCTCCCTCAGTACTGACTTTCTGACAGTGCAGCTCTCCCTCACTACTGACACTCTGACCGTGTGGCACTCCCTCAGTACTGACCCTCTGACAGTGCGGCAATCCCTCAGTACTGACACTCTGACAGTGTGGCATTCCCTCAGTACTGACCCTCTGACAGTGTGGCACTCCCTCAGTACTGACACTCTGACGTTGCAGCACTACCTCAGTACAGATCCTTTGGCAGTGCAGCACTCTCTCAGTACAGATCCTTTGGCAGTGCAGCACTCCTTCAGTACTGACCTTCTGACAGTGCAGCCGTCCCTCAGTACTCAACCTCTGATAGTGCAGCACTCCCTCAGGACTGACACTCTGACAGTGCAGCACTCCCTCAGTACTGACCCTCGGACTGTGTGGCACTCCCTCAGTACTGACACTCTGACATTGCAGCACTCTCTCAGTACAGATCCTTTGGCAGTGCAGCACTCCTTCAGTACTGACCTTCTGACATTGCAGCCCTCCCTCAATACTCAATCTCTGATAGTGCATCACTCCCTCAGCACTGACACTTTGACAGTGCAGCACTCCCTCAGTACTGACCCTCTTACAGTGTGGCACTCCATCAGTACTGACACTCTGACAGTGCAGCACACCCTCAGTAAAGACCCTCTGAGAGGGCAGCACTCCCTCTGTACAGACCCTCTGACAGTGCAACAATCCATCAGTACAGACACTCTGACAGTGCAGCACACCCTCAGTAAGGGCCCTCTGAGAGGGCAGCACTCCCTCAGTACTGATCCTCTGACCCTGCAGCACTCCCTCTGTACAGACCCTCTGACATTTCAGGAATCCATCAGTTCTGACCCTCTGACAGTGCAGCACTCCCTCAGTACTGACCCTCTGACTGTGCAGCACTCCCTCAGTACTGACCCTCTGGCAGTGTGGAACTCCCCCAGAACTAACCCTCTGACTTTGCAGCGCTCCCTCTGTACTGACCCTCTGGCAGTGTGGAACTCCCCCAGTACTGACCCTCTGACTGTGCAGCGCTCCCTCTGTACAGACCCTCCGACAGTGTGCCTCTCCCTCAGGACTGAAACATTGACAGTGTGGCACTCCCTCAGTACTGACCCTCCGACAGTGTGGCTCTCCCTCAGTAGTGACACACTGACAGTGCAGCACTCCATCTGTCCTGACTCTCCGACAGTGTGGCTCTCCCTCAGTACTGACACACTGACAGTGCCGCACTCCCTCAGTACTGACACACTGACAGTGCTGCACTCCCTCAGTACTGACACACTGACAGTGCCGCACTCCCTCAGTACTGAAGGACAGACAGTGTGGCACACCCTCAGTACTGAGGGAGTACTGAGGAACACTCCGACAATGTGGCACTCCCTCAGTACTGACCCTCTCACAGTGTGGCTCTACCTCGGTACTAACCCTCTGACAGTGCAGCACTCCCTCAGTCCTCAAACACTGACAGTGCAGCACTCCCTGAGTACTGACCGACAGACAGTTTGGCACTCCCTCAGTAATGACCGTCTGACAGTGTGGCTCTCCCTCAGTACTGACCCTCTGAGAGTGTGACACTCCTGCAATACTAAACCTCTGACAGTGCAGCTCTACCTCCGTACTAACCCTCTGACAGTGCAGGACTCCCTCAGTACTATCCCTCTGACAGTGCGGAACCCCCTCATGACTGACCCTCTGACAGTGCAGCATTCCCTCTGTGCTGACACTCTCACAGTGCAGCACTCCCTCAGTACTGACACTCTGACCGTGCAGCACTCCCTCAGAACTGACCCTCTGACAGTGCAGCACTCCCTCAGTACTGACACTATCACAGTGTGGCACTCCCTCAGCAGTGACACTATCACAGTGTGGCACTCCCTCAGTACTGACACTCTGACATTGCAGCACTTCCTCAGTACAGATCCTTCGGCAGTGCAGCACTCACTCAGTACTGACCTTCTGACATTGCTGCACTCCCTCAGTAATGACCCTCTGACAATGTGGCACTCCCTCAGTACTGACCCTCTGAAAGTGCGGCAATCCCTCAGTACTGACACTCTGACAGTGTGGCACTCCCTCAGTACTGACACTCTGACATTGCAGCACTCTCTCAGTACACATACTTTGGCAGTGCAGCACTCCTTCAGTACTGATCTTCTGACAGTGCAGCCCTCCCTCAGTACTGACCGTCTGACAGTGCAGCACTCCCTCAGTACTGACACTCTGACAGTGTGGCACTCCCTCAGTACTGACCCTCTACCAGTGTGGCACTCCCTCAGTACTGACACTCTGACATTGCAGCACTCTCTCAGTACAGATCCTTTGGCAGTGCAGCACTCCTTCAGTACTGATCTTCTGACAGTGCAGCCCTCCCTCAGTACTCAACCTCTGATAGTGCAGCACTCTCTCAGTACTGACACTCTGACAGTGCAGCACTCCCTCAGTACTGACCCTCGGACAGTGCAGCGCTCCCTCAGACTTACCCTCGAACAGTGCAGCACTTCCTCAGACTGACCCTCTGATAATATGACATGCCGTCAGTACTGACTCTCTAATAGTGTAACACTCCCTCAGTACTGACCCTCTGACAGTGTGACATTCCCTCAGTACTGACCCTCTGACAGTGCGGCACTCCCTCAGTGCTGATCCTCTGGCAGTGCGGCACTCCCTCAGTGTTGACCCTCTGACCATACGGCACTCCCTCGGTACTGACCTTCTTTATTTCTTGGGAAATTGGGGCCATAGGTTTTTTCAGATACTGAGGAAGCATGATAGAGAAACACAAACCAAACCCTGTCTGAATCTCTCTGCAATAGACTATTCAGAGGTACAGAGTCACAGAGGTGCACCGTTTGGAATTGGACCCTCCTGTCCAACTCGTCCATACCAACCAATGTTCTCATCTCATTTCATTCCATTTGCTAGTACTTGGCTGATATCCCTCTAAACCCTTCCTATTCACATACTCATCCTGATGCCTTTTAAATGTCGCAATTATACCAGCCCCCATCACTTCCTCTGGCAGCAGCCTGCATGCCCTTGAATAAGTGCTCAAACATTCATACAGTCGATACAAACTCTAATAAACACCAACCTACGAAAGGCTATCATTGTCATTTTCAACCGACCCTTCGCTTCTTCATTACGCTGATTTCAACACAGGTAAAGAAACAGAGTTAGTGACCATCCACCGTGACCCTGTTATAAAACTTATTTTCAAATGTGGCATGCATGTGATTACCACACCCTCTAATAGTTGCCTGGAAGGTGGGGGTGACTGTACTCTCCTGCTGCAGTCCTTGGGTGTCCCACAGTGATGATAGGGAGGGAGCTCCGGGATTTTGACCTGAACCATGTTAAGAGCTCTCTTACTGGAGTGCCCTTTTAAAGTTGGGAATTTAATATAGACCAGGAGGACCCGAGAGCTGCTATCTTGTCAGAGAGAGAGGCCTGGTGGGTCACACACCTCAGGTGAGGGGCGAGGTTGAGAAGCTGGGGGCTTCATGGTAATTTCAGACATGACAGAGGTTGAGCCAACAATGTTGGCATCACGAACCTGTTTTAGCTGTGGTAACTGACCCTCCTTTGTAGCAGAGGGATTCAATCCCTTGAACAGAGCAAGCTTGAGAATTCAACACTAAAATCAATCTGTACGGACGCACGAGAGACCTGAAACATCAATACAGAGATTGCTGAAGAAGCTAAGCATGTCCGGCAGCATCTCTGAAGGGAGAGGGAGAAAGAGACAGACAGAGTTCACCTTTCAATCCAGTTAATTTCTGCGGGAAAGTTCCTTCAGAACAGACCGTTTTGAGGAATGATCAC
Source organism: Chiloscyllium punctatum (assembly GCF_047496795.1). NCBI lineage: Eukaryota > Metazoa > Chordata > Chondrichthyes > Orectolobiformes > Hemiscylliidae > Chiloscyllium > Chiloscyllium punctatum. The sequence continues at coordinate 68,127,826 of NC_092754.1, forward strand.
TTGAAATGTGAATTGTTCCTCTCTCTCTTCACCATTGCTACTTAATTTCCCCAGTTATCTGTTTGCTTGAGTATTTGATCTGACCTGATCCAAGCGTCACTGAGTAATTCAGTCTGTGTTCAATGTCCTGAGGCTGCTTCTGCTGAAAGTTGACAAACAGGTTTCAGGCTTTGTAAGGTATTGTATTCGGAGAACGGGGTACAAGGGGGAACAGATAAAGAACACAGGCACTTCATAAATATCCTTCTCAATGTAACTTTGTGATGTTAATTCAGAAGGCACAGCATTTCAGTTCATCTAACATTTCAGTTCATCAGTCAAGGGGAATATATATGTCATGGCAAAGACTTGTTGTAAAGACTGCAGAGCCGAACTTTAGTGACGATGTTTGGATGTAAAGTTTTTTTGTGAATAAAGTCTCTTTTTGAGATTGATATAAATATTTTTTCGAGGGGCATCAAGCATCTTGAGCTTGTGAAGGCATTCCCCTTGTCCCTAATCTTTCTTAAATATAGTCAAGACAAGTTAGATACTTCCCGGGTATAGACATCAAATGGTCATCAACGGGGAGGAGATGTTGGGATTGTCACGGGGGCTCAGTGTTGCCTCACCCCACCCGGGTTGGCACATTTTTCCCGTGTAAGCCTTCGGGTGCTCCAGTTCCCACCCACTGTCCAACGATGTGCAGGCTGGGTGGATTAGCCAGAGGAAATGAAGGGATCCAGGGATAGAGAAGGTGGGGGTGATGCTCTACCGAGGGTCAGTGTGAACCTGATAGGCCGAATGGCCTGCTTCCGCATCGTAGGAAACCTATGATCAATCCAGAGACTCAAATAATGTTCTGGGCCCTGGGCTCCAATCTTGGGGGAGGCTGTGGGTCATCACAGCGAGAGCAGGTTTGGGGATGAACACGGTCCAAGGGGGCAACAGGTTTGCTTTCTGAGGTGTTGAAAGCATGAATGTTCTGTCGAGGTGTTTTGGGGATAAACATACTGAGGGGATGGTTTTCTAAGGTATTGAAGGAGCACCATCTGTCAGTACAGGGTGCAAATAGTCGAAAGGTACAGATATACTTCATTGAACATAGAACATAGGACATAGAACAGTACAGCACAGAACAGGCCCTTCAGCCCATGATGTTGTGCCGACCATTGATCCTCATGTAAGGTAAACCTAATGTATGAACCCTCAAATGTCTGTGACCATATGCATGTCCAGCAGTCTCTTAAATATCCCCAATCACCTCGCTTCCACAACTGCTGCTTGCAATGCATTCCATGCTCTCACAACTCTCTGCGTAAAGAACCCACCTCTGACATCCCCTCTATACTTTCCGCCAAACAGCTTAAAACTATGACCCCTCGTGTTAACAATTTCTACCCTGGGAAAAATGTCTCTGGCTATCAACTCTATCTATGCCTCTCATTATCTTTAACACCTCAATTAAGTCCCCTCTCTTCCTTCTTTTTTTTCCACTGAAAGAAGTCCGAGCTCAGTCAACCTCTCTTTGTTCGATAAGCCCTCCATTCCAGGCAGCATCCTGGTAAACCTCCTCTGAACCCTCTCCAAAGCATCCACATCTTTCCTATAATACGGCGACCCGAATTGGACACAGTGTTCCAAGTGCGGTCTAACTAAAGTTTTATAGAGCTGCATCAAGATCTCACGACTCTTAAACACAATCCTCCAGTTAATGAAAGCCAAAACAACATATGCTTTCTAAACAACCCTGTCCACTTGGGTAGCCATTTAAAGGGATCTACGTACCTGCACACCAAGATCCCTGTTCCTCCACACTGCTAAGAATCTTGTCTTTCATCCTGGACTCAACTTTCAAATTTGACCTTCCAAAATGCATCACCTACCATTTATCCAGGTTGAACTCCATCTGCTACCTCTCAGCCCATCTCTCCATCCTGTCAATGTCCCGCTGCAGCCAACAACAGCCCTCTATACTGTCAACAACACCTCCAACCTTTGTGTTGTCTGCAAACTTGCTGACCCATCCTTCAATCCCCTCATCCAAATCATTAATAAAAATTACAAACAGTAGAGGCCCAAGGGCAGAGCCCTGTGGAACACCACTCACCATTGACTTCCAGGCAGAATATTTTCCTTCTACTACCACTCGCTGTCTTCTGTTGGCCAGCCAATTCTGGATCCAGACAGTTAAGTTTCCCTGTATCCCATTCTTCCTGATCTTCTGAACGAGCCTACCATTGGGAAACTTATCAAATGCCTTACTGAAGTCCACATACACAACATCCACAGCTCGACCCTCATCAACTTGCCTAGTAACATCCTCTAAGAACTCAGTAAGCTTTGTGATGCATGACCTACCCCTCACAAAGCCATGTTGATTGCATTTAATCAAGCCATGCTCTTCCAGATGGTCATAAATCCTGTCCGTCAGACTCTTTTCTATCTCCTTACAGATGACAGACGTGAGAGTGTCTGGTCTGTAATTGCTGGGGATTTCCCTATTTCCTTTCTTGAAGAGAGGAATTACATTTGCTTCCCTCCAGTCCTCAGGTATGCCTCCAATGGAGAGCGAGGATGTAAGGATCTTCGCAAGCAGCGAAGCAATCACATTTCTCACTTCCCAAAGCAGCCGAGGACAAATCTGGTCCGGGCCTGGCGACTTTTCAAGCTTAATGTTTGTCAAAATGTTCAGCACATCAGCTTCCTCAATCTCTATCCGTTCCAGCATGCTTACCTGCTGCTCAATGGTTTCATTCACTACAACGTCCTTTTCTTTAGTAAGGACAGAAGCAAAAATCTCATTTAGGGCTTCCCCAACCTCCTCAGACTCTATACACAAGTTCCCTATGCTGTCACTGATCGGCCCTACTCTTTCTTTGATCATTGTCTTACTCCTCACATACATGTAAAATGTCTTTGGATTCTCCCTAATCATTCCTGTCAAGCCTTTTTTGTGCCCCATCCTGGCTCTCCTCAGGCCATTTTTGAGCTCCTTCCTCGCATGCCTGTAATCCACTAGAGCTTAGCAAGACCCTTGCTTCCTCCATCTTACGTAAGCTGCCTTCTTTCTTTTGAAAAGAAGCTCCTCCGCTCTCATCATGCAAGGTTCCTTTATCTTACCCTTTCTTGCCTGTCTCAGAGGAACACATTTATGCATCACTCACAACAACTGTTCCTTAAACCGTTTCCACATGTCTATCGTGACCTTTCCATGGCGCAATTGCTCCCAGTCCATTGTTCCCAACTCACGTCTGATAGTACCATAGTTTCCTTTTCCCCAATTAAATATCCTCCCATTGTGCCTGCTTCTCTCCTTCTCCATTGCTGTGTAGAATGTGAGGCAGTTGTGGTCACTATCACAAAATGCTCTCCCGCCGCAAGATCTGACAACTGCCCCAGCTCATTGCCGAGCACCAAATCCAAAATGGCTTCTCCCCTCGTCGGCCGCTTCAATGTGCTGAGTTAGGAAACCCTCCTGAACACACCTTACAAAAACAGCTCCTTCCAAACCATCTGCTGGAAGGAGGTTCCAATCAATATTGGGAAAGTTAAAGTCACCCATTACAACAACCAAATTACATTCACACTTTACTAAAATCTACCGACCTATGCTTTCTTCAATCTCCCTGCTTTTATTGGGGGCCCTGTAGTAAATTCCTAATGAGGTAACTGCTCCCTGTCTGTTCCTAATTTCCACTCATACTGACTCAGTAGGCAGACCCTCCTCGTCAATAGTAACTTCTGTTGCTGTGATAACCTCTCTGGTTTCCTTTCTGAATTCATTGCATGTGGTGTCCCTCAAAGGTTGGGCACCACGGTGGCTCAGTGGTGAGCACTGCTGCCTCACAGCACCAGGGACCCAGGTTCGATTCCAGACTCGGGCGACTGTCTGTGTGGAGTTTGCACATTCTCCACGTGTATGCGTGGGTTTTCTCCGGGTGCTCCAGTTTCTTCCCACAGTCCAAAGATGAGTAGGTTAGGTGAAATGGCCATGCTAAATTGCCTGTAGTGTTAGTTGCATTAATCAGTAGTAAACGTAACGGAATGGGTCTGGATGGGTTCCTCTTCGGAGGGTCGGTGTGGACTTGATGGGCCGAAGAGACTGTTTCCACACTGTAGGGAATCTAAGGATCTATCCTTGGCCCCTCCTTTTTCTCACCTACATACTGCCAGGAGGTGACATTGTCCAAAATCACCGTGTTAGGTTTCACATGTACACTGACACTGCCCAACTCTCCCTTCCCATCATCCCTCTTCATTACTCCACTGTTACTCAGTTATCAAACTGCTTAGCACGCTCCCACTACTCGATTAGCTGCAATTTTCTCCAATGAAACATTGTAATGGTTAAAACCATTGCCTTTAGTTGCTATTACAAATTACTTTCCCTTACTGCTGAGCCCCTCCCTCCCACTGGGAGATATCTGAGGTAGAACTACATTGTTTACAATATTGCTGTTATATCTGACCCCAAGGTTACCTTCTGATCAGACATCTGCACAATCACCAACACCAAGAATTCCAATCTCTAAAACGTTGCTTGTCTCCACCTCACTCCAGCTCCATTGCTACCGAAACGCCTTACCCGTGTTGGTCGTGCCTTAAACTTGACGAATCTGAAGCAGAACCCTTGATTCCGTGACTGACCCAGAATCTGCGAGCTTTCTGTGTTTCCTGCACAATTATCCCCCGGTCCCTTCGTGGAGCAGCACACTAAAGTTTCCACCATTTAAATAGCACTCTGTTCTTTTATTATCTCCTCCAAAATGACCAACTTCTCATTTTCCCAAATTATACTCCATCTGCCAACTTGTTGCCACCTTTCCTGTTCATCTCTCTCTCTTCGCAATCCTCTTAGAACTTTACAGTTATGCCTTTACTGACAGATTCACCACCACTCCCCCCCCCCCCCCCCCCCCCCGTCCACCCCCCAATTCTTCTAAACGTTTACTGGAAATCCTGGGAAGTGGGAAGCGTGCAGTGTTGTTCTGTTTTTCGTGAGACACTGTGGGATGACTGGGAGGAGCTTGCTGCCCATTGGTCAGAATGGAGACAACTTGCCCATCAAGCTGCATGAGCCTTTCACTCCCCATGTCTCATTGATGAGGCACAGTGGCAACACGGAAGGAAAGAAAAGGAAGGAAATCCTGCTCTCCACATCTCACTGACTCTTGGATCATTCTGTCCCATCTACGAAAGATCTGCCCTGTTCAGTCACATGAAGTCCCAAGGTGGAAACTCATAGAAACCTTCATAGATTTCCCCCTGAACTAACTGCTGACCTCCACAAGGTTTAATGTGTACAGTCATCCTGGCCCAGGAGGAGGGGATGGTGTGAGTTTCTAACCTGAACTGACAGTGACAGATTTTATAACTTGTATTAGCGGATACTACAGGTGGACATTCAGATGGTGATCTCAGTAACTGTAATGCCAAACTCTGACAGCATTACTCAATTAATCAGGACCTGGATATTCACATTTTGCGTCAGTATTGTGTTCCGGCTCAATCCCATTTACTGCATAAAAGTTCTCCTTTAAATCATCCCATTCTCTCAATAGTTCTCCCCATACCTTCAATGTGTCCTGTAATCCTTGTATAATGAGATGATGGGTGCAAGGTTTATTATTATAATGTGTAACTTTTGTAAACCCGTCTGTCACAGCCCCCCTCAATTTCCTTTGCTACAAGGAGAACAATCTCGGTTTCCCCAAATTCTTGATTCCCCAATGTCTGTTTGCTCTCTATAAGGTACAGATCAGGATTGTGTTGGAACAGTGTCCACTTACCTGCATCAGTGCAGCTCCCAGCAATGTTAAAGAACGTGAACATCCTCCAGGACAAAGCACTGTGCCTTAGTGGTGTCCCATCCACCACCCTCAGCATTCCCACTCTCCACCCCTGAGGTACAGTGACATCACTGTGTAAGAGGCAAAGTCAGTGTTGTCCTACCAGACCATAGAGTTGATCTCTCATTAAGGAGAGATGATTGGTCGTGGTTTAACCTTAATGTTACCCCAGCCCAGGCAAGGGGAGAGGTTGCGAAGGAGAGTCCATCTATTGTAGATCGATATTATCTACCCAATGTATCAGCAACAACTATATCATACCAATGAATAATGTAAAAGAATATCCAAAACATGCTACGACAATCCCCCATTCCTTGAACCATCATGGTAAATCTCCTGTGCCCCCTCTCAGGGACCCTGCCACCCTTGCCAATGTATGGGCGATCTCTGGTTTGCACAGACCCAGCTGCTCTGTGTTCCTGTGGGTGATGTCATCATCGAGCAACAGTTGCACTAAACGTCACTGTCTGGAAGGGTGGGAGACACAGAATTCCCAATAGCATTTAAGACACATTTAGGTGCACACTCGTGATAACAAGACAGATGGTGCGAATGACTCTGTATTGGAAAATGGATCAGTATAGATTGGTGATAGTTTTCTTTACTGGCACAGACTCAATGGTCCACTGAGCCTTTTTCTGTGCTGTAAACCTCAAGACACTTAATATAGGAATATGACAGGCCACCTTTGAAACAAGGTCAGAAAAAATGACAGTAGAATAGATGACACATGATTGGTCAGTGTGTTTGTGAGGAAAGTGAGATGGAGAGGTTTAGGAGGAAATTCTGCAGCTCGATGCAGAAAGCTGAAAGGGCCGTCATCCAGTGAGAAATAAAAATGGGGTATCCTCAAGGCTGAAATCAAAGAATGGCACATATAGCACAGCTTTGAGAGACTGGAGGGGATTAGAGTTAGGGAAGGGACTGACTTGGAGAAGAATTATTAGAGATAAGGAAGATGTTCGCCGAGCTGGGAATTTGTGTTGTAGACGTTTCATCCCCTGTCTAGGTGACATCCTCAGCGCTTGGGAGCTTCCTGTGAAGCGCTTCTGTGATGTTTCCTCCGGCATTTTTAGTGGTTTGTATCTGCTGCTTCCGGTTGTCAGTTCCAGCTGTCTGCTGTAGTGGCCGGTATATTGGGTCCAGGTCGATGTGTTTGTTAAACACATCAACCTGGACACAATATATCAGCCATTGCAGCGGATAGGTGGAACTGACAACCAGAAGCGGCAGATACAAACCACTATAAATGCCGGAGGAAACATCACAGAAGCGCTTCACAGGAAGCTCCCAAGCACTGAGGATGTCACCTAGACAGGGGACGAAACGTTTGCAACACAAATTCCCAGCTCGGCGAACAGAACCACAACAACGTGCACCTGAGCTGCCAATCTTCTCCCAAACTTTGAAGATAAGGAAGAGTTGTGATGCTGGGTGACAGAGATAGGGAGAGATGTGAGGAGGCAGGAATGCAGAAATAGCAAGAATTAGAGTCGTAATGTTCTGTCGTATGGAAACAGACCCTGTGATACAATCAATCCATGTCAAACATAATTCCAAACTAAGTTACTCTCACCTGCCTCCCCTTGGTCCACATGTATCCAAACATTTCCTATTAGGTACCTGTCCAAATGAATTTTTCGTAGAATCACTGTGGAAACTGACCATTTAGAGTCAGAGTCATTGTGATGTACAACATGGAAAAAGACCCTTCCGTCCAACCCATCCATGCTGACCAGATATCCCAAGCCAATTTATTCCCACCTGCGAGCACCCGGCTCATATACCTCCAAATCCTTCCTATTCATATATCCATCCAAATGCCTCTTAAATGTTGCAATTGTACCAGCCTCCACCACTTCCTCTGGCAGCTCATTCCATGCACGTACCACCCTCTGCATGAAAAGGTTGACACTTCGGTCTCTTTTATATCTTTTCCCTGTCACCCTAAACCGATGCCCTCTAGTTGTGGACTAGTTGCTGCCAGACTGGTGCATTATTTGAGAAAGGTGGTAAGAAAAAGTCAGTAAACTATAGACCGGTGAGCCTGAAGTCAGTAGAAGGCAAGTTGTTGAAAGGGCTTATAAGGGGCAGGATGTCCATGTAATTGGAAAGACAAGAATGATTAGGGATAGTCAGCATGGCTTTGTGCATGGAAATCACTAACCTGGACTTCAGAAAGACGTTCAGCAAGGGTCCACATAACACACGGTTTAGCAAGTTCATCACCATAGAATACAAGGAGATGCGGAGATTTGGATACAAAATTGGATGGAAGGTCATAGAGTCATAGAGATATACAGCACAGAAACAGACCGTTCGGTCTAAACCGTCCATGCTGACCAGGTATCCCAACCCATTCTAGTCCCACCTGCCAGCACCTGGCCCATATCCCTCTAAACCCTTCCAATTCATGTTCTCACCGACAGAGGAACCTCAATTATGTGAACGAGTTGTGCGGGCACTAATTCATTCGAATAATCAATGATTCGGTGAATCGATTAAATGCCTTTCCTCTGGGGCTCGGAGTTTTCAAAGTCTGCTCCCCATTCAGGAGATTACATCAGCACACAGCACGATTTCCCGCGCACACACCGTCCCCAGCCTGACCCTCACTGCCATCCACACACCGTCCCCAGCCTGACCCTCACTGCCTCCCACACACCGACCCCAGCCTCACCCTCATCACCGTCCAACACCGTCCCCATCTTGACCCTCACTGCCGCCCACACACCAACACCAGCCTGACCCTCACCGTCGTCCAACACCGCTCCCAGGCTGACACTCACTGCCGACCACATCCTGCCTCCAGCCGGACACTCACTGCCACCCACACATTGCCCCACAGCCTGAAACTCACTGCCGTCCACTCACCGCCCCCAGCCTGACCCTCACTGCCGCTCACACAACACCCCCAGCCTGACCCTCAGCATCGTCGAACACCGCTCCCAACCTGACCCTCAATGCCGCCCACACATTGCCTCACAGCCTGACACTCACCGCCGTCCACTCACCGCCCCCAGCCTGACCCTCACCATCATCCAACACCACTCCCAGCCTGACCCTCAATGCCTCCCACATATTGTCCCACAGCCTGACACTCACTGCCCCCAGCCTAACCATCACCAGCATCTACACACCATCCCCAGCCTGACCCTTACCACCGTGCGCACACCACCCCAGTTCGACTCTCACCGGAATCCACACTGCCCCCCGCCTGACCCTCACCACCATCCACACACCGCCCCCAACCTGACCGTCTCTGCCGTCCACACATCGCCCCTAGCCTGACCCTTACTGCCACCCACACAACGCCCCGAGACTGACCCTCAGTGCCATCCACACACCACCCCCTGCCTGACCCTCACCACCTTCCAAAGGTCGCCCCCAGCCTGGCCCTCACTGATGCCCACACACGCACTCAGCCTGACCCTTATGCTGCCCACAAACCACCCCATCCTGACTCTCACCATCGTCCAACACTGCCCCCAGCCTGACCCTCACTGCAGCTCACACACCACTCCAGCCATGACCCTAAGCGCCATCCATACACTGCCAACAGCCTGACCCTCAACACCATCCACACACCGCCCCCAGTCTGACCCTCACTGCCGTCCACACACTGTCCCCAGCCTGTCCCACACCACTGTCCACAAACTGCCCCCTGCCTGACCCTCATTGCCACCCACACACTGCCCCCAGACTAACCCTCACCGCCATTCACACACAGACCACAGCCTGATCCTCACCGCTGCCCACACACCGTGCCCAGTTTGACCCTCACCGCCATTCACACACCGCCCCCAGACTGTCCCTCACTGCAGCCCACACCGCGCCCGAACTAACCCTCACGATCATACACACACCACCCCCAGCGTGTCCCTCACTGCCATCCAGACACCACCGCCAGCCTGTCCCTCACTGCCGTCCACACACCGCCCCCAGCTTGACCCTCACCACCATCCACACACCGCTCCCAGCTTGTCCCTCACTGCCATCCACACACCGCCCTTAGCCTGACCCTCACCAACGTCCAACACCGACCCCAGCCAGACCCTCACTGCCGTCCATGCACCACCCTCCAGCCTGACCCTCATCGCCCCGGACTCACTGCCCCCAGCCGGACCCTCACTGCCCCCAGCCTGACATTACCGACCCCAGCCTGACCCTCACCACCGTCCAACATTGCCCCCAGCCTGACACTCACAGCCGTTCAACACTGCCCCCAGCCTGACCCTCACTGCCACCCACACACCACCCCCAGCCTGACCTTCACCGTCATCCAGCACCGCCTCCAACCTGACCCTCAATGTCTCCCACACATTGCCCCACAGCCTGACACTCACTGCCATCCAGTCACGGCCTCCTGCCTGACCCTCACCACCGTCCACATACTGCACCCAGCCTGGCCCTCACTGCCGCCCATACGCCGCTCCCAGCCTGACCTTCAGTGCCGTCCACACACGGCCCCCAGACTGAACCTCACTGCCACCCACACACCACCCCCAGACTGACCATCAATGCCATTCACACACCGCCCCCGACCTGACCCTCACTGCTGCCCAGATACCGTCCCCAGTTTGATCCTCACCGCCATCCAAACACTGCCCCCAGACTGGCCCTCACTGCTGCCCACACACCGTCGCCAAAATAACCCTCACCATCGTCCACACACCGCCCCCAGCCAGACACTCACTGCTCTGCTACACACCATCCCCCAGCCTGACCCTCACCGCCACGGACGCTCTGCCCCCAGCCGGACCCTCACCGCACCCAGCCTGACCTTACTGCCCCCAGCCTAACCCTCACCGCTGTCCAACATTCCCACCAGCCTGACCCTCACTGCCATTCAACACCACCCCAGCCTGACCCTCACTGCCGCCCACACACCACCCCCAGCCTGAACCCCACTGCAGCCCACACACCACCCCAACCTGACCCTCAGCGCCATCCACACACCGCCACCAGCCTGATCCTCACCACCATCCACACTCCGCCCCCAGCCTGGTCCTCACTGCCACCCACACACGACCCTCAGCCTGACCCTCAGCGCTGTCTACACACCACCCCGAGCCTGTTCCTCACCATCAACCACGCACTGCCCACAGCTTGAGCGTCACCACCGTCTGCACACTACCCCAAGCATGACCATCGCTGGCACCCACACACCACCCTAGACTGACCCTCAGCGCCATTCACACACCGCCTCCATTCAGACCCCCACCACCATGCAAACACTGTCTCCAATCTGATTCTTTCCGCCATCCACATGCCGCCCCAGCCTGACCCTCACCTCTGTCCACACACTGCCCCCAGCCTGATCCTCACCACTGTCCACACACCGCCCCCAGCCTGATCCTCACCGGCATCCACACAACGCACCCAGCCTGACTCTCCACTCGGTCCACACACTGTACCCAGCCTGACCCTCACCGACGTCCACATACCACCCCCAGCCTAACCCTCACCGATGTCCACACCGCCCCTAGCCTGACCCACACTACCATTCAACACCACACCCAGCCTGTCCCTCATCGCTGTCCAACACTATCCCCAGCCTGGCCCCCACTGCTGTCCACACACCGCCCGAGACTGGCCCTCAGTGCCATCCACACATCGTCCCGAGCCTGACCCTCACGGCCGCCGAAACACCACCTCAGCCTGATCCTCACCGCGGTCCACACAACGCCAACAGCCTGACCCTCACTGCTGTCCACACACTGCCACCTTTCAGACCCTCATTGCCATTAACACACCGTTCCCAGCTTGACCCTCAATGCCGTCCACACCCTTCCCTACCTGACCCTCACCCGCTGTCCACACAGTGTTTCTAACCGGACCCTCACAGCCGTCCACACACCATAATCAGCCTGACCCTCACCACCATCCACACAATGCACCCAGCCTGACTCTCCACTCGGTCCACACTCTGTCCCCAGCCTGAAGCTCACCGACATCTACACACCACCCCCAGCCTGACCCTCAGCGATGTCCACACAGCGCCCCCAGCCTGACCCTCCCCGCCGTCCAACACCACCCCAAAATGACCCTCACCGCCATTCAACACCGCACACAGCCTGTCCCTCATCGCTGTCCAACACCACCCCCAGCCTGACCCCCACTACTGTCCACACACCGCCCGAGACTGGCCCTCAGTGCCATCTACACACCACCTCGAGCCTGAACCTCACGGCCGCCGAAACACCACCCCAGCCTGATCCTCACCGTTGTCCACATACCGCCACCTGCCTGACCCTCAAAGCCATAAGCACACCGTTGCTAGCTTGACCCTCAATGCCGTCCACACTCACCCCACCTGACCCTCATCGCCGTCCACACACCATTTCCAGCCGGACCCTCACAGCCGTCCACACACTGCCAACAGCCTGCCCCTCACCACCATCCACACACTGCCCGCTGCCTGACCCTCACTGCCATCCTCACACTGCCCCAGCCTGATCCTCACTGCTTCGCACACACTGCCCCCTGCCTGACCCTCACTTCCATCCACACACTGTCCCAGCCTGATCCTCACCGTCCTGACACAACACCCCTAGCCAGACCCTCAAAGCCCCGATACACTGCCCGCAACCTAACCCTCAACCCCGCCCACACACCGCCCCCAGCCTGACCCTCACTGCCATCCAACGTGGTTCCAAGTATGCCCTCATGGCTGCCGCACACCGCCTCCAGTCTGACCCTCACTGCCGTCCAACGTGGCTCCCAGCATGACCCTCATGGCTGCCCACACACCGCCCCCAGCCTGACCCTCTCCGCAGCCCACACACTGCCTCCAGACTGACCCTCACTGCCATCCTCACACTGCCCCAGCCTGATCCTCACTGGTTCCCACACACTGCCACCGCCTGACCCTCACTTCCATCCACACACCGCCCCCAGCCTGACCCTCACGGTCCTGACACAACATCACCAGCGTGAACCTTGTTGCCCCCCAATAAACCGCACCCAAACTGACCCTCAACCCCGCCCACACACCGTTCCCAGCATGACCATCACCGCCATCCACACACTGCCACCAGCCTGACCTGTACCGCCCCGACACATCGCCCTCACCCTGACCCTCACCGCCCCCCTCACACCACCCCAAGCCTGACTGTCACCACCATCAACATATCATCCCCAGACTGACTCACTATAACGTCCATACACCGCCCCCCAGCCTGACCCTCACCACCGTCCAAAACTGGCCCAGCCTGAACCTCACCGCCATCCACACTCCACCCCCAGCCTGACCCACTCCGTCACCCACACACCGCCCCCAGGCTGACCCTCACTGCTGTCCAAAGTGGCTCCCAGAAAGACCCTCATGGCTATCCACACACCGCCCCCAACCTGACCCTCACTGCCGTCCAACGTGGCTCCCAGAAAGACCCTCATGGCTATCCACACACCGCCCCCAACCTGACCCTCTCTGCCACCCACACACCGCACCCAGCCTGACCCTCACTTCCATCAACACACCACCCCCAGTCTGACCCTCAACTCCACCCACACACCGTTCCCAGCCTGACCATCACCGCCGTCCACACACTGCCACCAGCCTGACCCTTGCTGACCCTGACACTCCACCCCCAGCCTAACCCGTACCACCCCAACACACCACCTTCAGACAGACACTCACCACCTCAAACATACTACCCCCAGCCTGACCCTCACTCCCGTCGACACACCACCCCCAGCCTGACCCTCACCACACCGACACACCACCCCCAGCCTGACATGGTCTGCTGCCCACACATCGCCCCCCCAGCCTGACCCTCACTGCCATCCACACACCACCCCAGCCTGACCCTCACTGCACCCACACACCGCTCCCAACCTGACACTCACCGCCTGCCCACACACCAACCCCCAGCCTGACTCTCCCGGCCATCCCCTCACCGCCCCCAGCCTGACACTCACTGCCCCCGCCACACTACCCACAGTCTGACACTCACCACTCCCCAAAAAAGCCCAACAGCCTGAGCCTCACCACCCTTCAAAATCGTCCCCAGCCCGACCCACAACGCCATCCACACACGGCCCGTAGCCTCACCTTCACCACCCCAACACTCCACCCCAGGCCTGGCCCTCCAACCGCTCAGACACCGCCCCCAGCCTGACCCTCACCCCTGTCCACACACCGACCCCTGCCTGAACCTCACTACCGTCCACACACCACCACCAGGCTGACCTTCACAGCTACCCACACACCGCACCCCAGCCTGACCCTCACCTCCGTTTAACACCATCGCCAGCTCACCCTCACCAGTGCCCACACACGGTCCCCAGACTGACCCTCACCGCCCTGACACAACGCCCCAAGCCTGAACCTCTCTGCCCCCAGCCTGACCCTCAACTCCGTTTAACACCATCCCCAGCTCACCCTCAGAACAGTCCACACATTGCCTCCAGACTGATCCTCACCACCCTGACCCTCACCACCCCCTGCCTATCACTTACCACCCCAGCCTGACCCTCACTGCCGTCCACAAACAGCCGCCAGCCGGACCTCACCACCGTCCACGCACCAGCCAATGCCTGATTCTCACTGCTGACAACACACCGGCCCCAGCCTGACCCTCATCGCCATCCAAATTTGCCCAGAGCCTGACCTTCGTAACCGTCCACACACCGCCCCCAGCCTGAACCACACCGCTACCCCCTCCCACAACCTGTCCGACACCGCCCCTATACCCAACCTATCCAACACCGCCCCCTCCCGCAATCACATCCAACACCGCCCCCTCCCACTTGCCCCATCCATCACTCCGCCCTCCCCAAAACTGTCAAATACCGCCCCCTCCCCAACCCAGTCAAACACCGCCCCATCCCTCAACCCCGTCAAACAGTGACCCCTCCCCAAACCCGTCCAACACCGCCCCCTCACCCCAGCCCTGTGTAACACCGCCCGCTCCCTCAACCCCATCCAACACCGCCCCCTCCCCCAGACCCATCCATCACCGGCCCCTGCACAAACCCATCCACCACCGCCCCCTCCCCAAACCCGTTCAACACCGCTCCCTCGCCAACTCCATCCAACACTGCCCCCTCCCTGACCCTGTCAAACACCGCCCCCTCCCGAAACCTGTCCAACACTGCCCGCTCCCACAGCCCCGTCCAACACCGCCCCCTCTCCCAGCCCCGTCCAACACCGCCACTCCCCCTACCCCATACATCACTGTCGGCTTCCCCAAACACCGTCCAATACTGCCACTCACTCAACCCCGTCCATCACTTACCCCTCCCCCAAACCCGTTCAATACCGCCCCCTCCCCAACACCGTCCATGATTGCCCCCTTCCTCCCAACTCCGTCCAACACTGCCCCCTCGCCCCAACCACGTCAATCACTGCCACCTCCTCCAAACACCGTCCAACACCGCCCCCCCAACCCCGTCCATCATTGCCCCCTCCCCTTCCACGTCCATCATTGCTCCATCCTCCAAACCCCATCCAACACTCCCCCTCACCCCAACCCCGTCCATCGCTGCCCCCTCCCCCAATCCCGTCCATCATTGCCCCCTCCCCATCCCCGTCCAACACTGCCCCTTACCCCAATTCTGTCCATCACTACCCCCTCCACCAACCCCATCCAACACCGCCCACTCCCCCAGCCCTGTCCAACTCTGCCCCTCGCCCAACACCATCCAACACTACCCTCTCCCCAAAGCCGTCCAACTCCACCCGCTCCACCAAACCCAGTCTGACACTGGCCCCTCCCCCAACCCCGTCCAACAACGCCCATTATCCCAGCCCAGTCCAACGCCGCCCCTCCCCCAACCACCTTTCCAACACCTCCCACTCCCCCAGCCCCGTTCAACACCGCCTCCTCCCCAACCCCATCAAACACCGCCACCTCTCCCCAACACTGTCCATCACCGCCCCCTCCCCAATCCCGTCCAACAATACCCCCTCCCCAAACCAATCAACACCACCCCCTCCCCCAACCTGTCCCACGTCACCCCCTCTCCAACACCATTCGACACCGCCGCCTCCCCAATCCCGTCCAACACCGCCCCCTCCCCAACCCCGTCCAACACCGCCCCCTCCCTAACCCCGTCCAACACTGCCCTCTCACCCCAACACCATCCATCACTGCCCCCTCCCCAACCCCGTCATACACCACCCCAATCTCTAACACCATTCAACATCGCCCCTCGCCAACTCCGTCCATCACCGCCCCCTTCCCCAAACCTGTCCAACACTGCCCCCACCACCAACACCATCCAACACCGCCCACTCCCTCAGCCCCGTCCAAAACCGACCCCTTCCAAACACCATCAAACATGGCCCACTCCCCCAGCCCCGCCCAAAACCGCCCCCTCCCAAACACCGTCAAACACCAATCCATACCTAATCCCATCCAACACCACACCCTCCCCAAACCCCGTACAACACTGCCCCCTCTCCAGCCCCATCCAACAACACCACCTCCCCCAACCCCGTCCAACACTTCCCCCTCCGAAACCCCGTCTGCCACTGTCCCTCCCCCAACCACGTCCATCACCGCCCCCTCACCCCAACCCCATCAAACACCACCCCTTCCCCCAAAACCGTCCAACACAGCCGCCTCCCCAACCCCGTCCGATACCGCCCCCTCCACAATCTCGTTCCACACCGCTCCCTCCCCCAAAGCTGTCTAAAACCGCCCCCTCCCCCAACCCTTTCCACGACCGCCCCCTCCCCAACCCCGTCCAACACTGCTCCCTCACCCCAACACCGTCCATCACTGCCCTCTCCCCAACCCCGTCAAACACCACCCCAATCCCAAACACCATCCAACACAGTCCCCTCGCAAACTCCTTCCATCATCGCCCCGTCCCTAAACCTGTCCAACACCGCCCCCTCCACCAACACCATCCAACACCGCCCACTCCCCCAGTCCCGTCCAAAACCGATCCCTTACAGCCACCATCCAACATGGCCCACTCCCCCAGCCCCGTCCAAAACCGCCCACTCCCAAACACCGTCAAACACCGCCCTCTCCCCAAACCGGTCCAACACTGCCCCCACCCCCAACCTATTGAAACAAATCCCTCTCCCCAAACCCACCCCACACCACCCTCTCCCCAACATAATCCAACACTGCCCCTCCCAACCCCATCCAACACAACCCCGTCCAACACCGCCCACTCCCAAACACCATCTAACACTGCCCCATTCCCTCAACCCTGTCCAACACCGCCCCCTCCCCCAACCCCCTCCCCCAACCCCGTCCAACACCACCCCGTCCCCCAACCCCGTCCAACACCACCCCGTCCCCCAACCCCGTCCAACACCGCCCGCTCCACCAACACCGTCCAACACCGCCCACTCCACTAGTCCCATTCACAACCGCCACCTCCCCAACACCATCCAACTCCGCCCCCTCCACCAACACCATCCAACACCGCCCACTCCCCCAGCCCCGTTCAAAACCGCACCCTCCCCCAACCCCGTCCAACACAGCGCCCTCCCCATCCCCGTCCAACACTGCCCCTTCCCTAACCCCTTCCAACATTTCCCCCCTCCCGTGAACCCTTTCAAACAACACCCCCTCCAAAACCCTGTCCAACACAACCCCCTCCCCCAACTCCATCCAACACCGCCCGCTCCCAAACCCGGTCTAACACTGCCCCCAAACCTCAACACCATTCAACACCACCCCCTCCCGCAACCCCGTCCAACACTGCCGCCTCCACCAACACCATCCAACACCGCCCACTCCCCCAGCCCCGTCCAAAACCGACCCCTCTCCAACACCATCCAACATGGCCCACTCCCTCAGGCCTGTCCAAAACCGCCCCCTCACAAACACCATCAAACACCGCCCTCGCCCCAATCTGGTCCAACACTGCCCCCACTCCCAACCCATTGAAACAACTCCCCCTCCCCCAACCCACCTCACACCACCCCCTCCCCCAACATATTCCAACAATGCCCCCTCCCCAACTCCGTCCAACTCCGACTCCTCCCCAACCCCATCCAACACCGCCCACTCCAACAACACCGTCCAACACCGCACCCTCCCCCAAACCCATTCAACACCGCAACTTCTCCCAACCTAGTCCAACACCTCCCCCCTCCAACCCAACACTGATCAACACTGCCCCATCCCCCAACCCCGTACAACACTGCCCCCTCCCCAACCCTGACCCACACCACCCCCTCCCCCAAACCCGTCAAACACCAATACCTCCCACAACACCCGCCGCCTCCCAACCCCGTCCAACAATGACCCTCCCCAATCCCGTCCAACACCGCTCCAACAAATTTCACCTTGCCCAAACACCTTCCAACACCACCGCCTCCTCAACCCCGTAAGACACCACCGCCTCCCCAACACTGTCCCACAACAGCCCTCCCCCAAACCCGTCCCACACCACCCCCTCGCCAAAACTGTCCCACACCAACCCCTCCCCCAACACCATCCAACACAGCCCCCACCTTCAAACCCGTCCCACACCAACCCCTCCCCCAACCCTGTCCAACACCGCCCGTTCACCAATGACGTCCAACACTGCCCCCTCCCCAACCCCATCCAACAATGCCCCCTCCTAAAACCAGTCCAACACGGCCCCCTCCCCAACCATGTCCAACACTTCCCCTCCCCCAAAACACGTCCAACACCGCCCCCTCCCAAAACCTCCATCACTACTCTCAACCCCTTCCATCACTGCACCTTCCCCCAACCCCATCCAACACCTCCCACTCCCCTCCAAAACCCCGTTCAACTCCGCAACTTCCCCCACCCTAGTCCAACACCTCCCCCTCCCCAACCCCATCCAACACCGCCACCATCCCAACACTGTCCAACACCGCCCCACTCCCAAACGCGTGGAGCACCGCCCCCTCCCCAACACCATACAAAAACACACTCTCCACAAACCCGTCCAACACCGCCCCCTCCCCCAACACCGCCCCACATCAACCCCTCCCCCAAACCCATCCCACAACTCCCCCTCCCCAACACTGTCAAACACCGCCCCCTCCCCAATCCCAAACAGCACCGCCCTCTCTACCAACCATGCCCAAACCGCCCCCTCCCCCAAACCCATCCCACTTCTCACCCTCCCCGAACACTGTCCAACTCCGCCGCCTCTCAACCCCATACAACACTGCCCCCTCCCCAATCCCGTCCAAAACTACCCCTCCCCAACCCCTTCCATCACCGCCCCCTCCCCCAACCCCTTCCAACACCGCTCCATCCCTCAAACTCGTCCCACACCTCCCCCTCCTCCAACACCATCCAACACCACATCCTCCCCCAACCCCGTACAACACCGCCCCCCTCCCAACTCCGTCCCACACTACCCCCTCCCCAAACCCTTCCCACATCTCCCCCTCCCCAATACTGTCCAAAACCGCCGCCTCCCCAACCACGTCTTACACCGCCGCCTCCCCAACCCTGTCCCACAACACACCCTCCCCCAAACCTGTCCCACACCACCCCCTCCCCCAAACCTGTCCCACACCAACCCCTCCCCAATACAGCCCAACTCCTCCGCCTCCCCAACCCCCTCTGACACAGCCCCCTCCCAAACCCTTTCCCAAAACACCCCCAACCCAAACCCGTCCAACACCACCCCTCCCCCAATCTCGTCCAACACCGCAACCTTCCCCAACACCATCCATCACCAACCCCACATTCAACCCCGTCCACACCAACCCCTCCCAAACCCTATCCAACACCGCCCCTTCCCCATCACCGTCCAATACCGCCACTTCACCAACCCAGTCCAACACCACCCCCTCTCCAACCCCGTCCAAATCCACCCCCTCCCTGAACCCATTCCAACACTGCTCCCTCCCATTGCCCTGTCCAAAACCGCACCCTCCCCCAACCCCATCCAACACCTCCACTCCCCCCAACCCCGTCCAATACCGCCCCCTCCCAAATCCTCCATCACCACCCACTATCTTCAACCCCCTCCATCACCACCCCCTACCCCCAACCCCGTCCAACACTGCCCCCTTCACCCCAACCCTGTCCAAACTGGCCCCTCCCCAACCCCGTCCCACAGCTACCCCTCCCCCAACACCGTCCAACACCACCACATCCCCAACCCCGTCCGACACTGCCCCCTCCCCAATCCCGTCCAACACCGCCCCCTCCCCAACATGGTCCAATACCGCCCCCACATTCAACCCTGTCCCACACCAGCCCCTCACAAACCCCATCCAACACCGCCCCCTCCTCAACCCTGTCCAACACCGCCCCTCCCCAAACACGTACAACACCGACCCCCACCCCATCCCCGACCAACACTGCCCCCTCGCAACCCCGTCCAACACCTCCCCCTCCCCAACCCTCTCCAACACCGCCCCAGCCCAAAACTGTCCAACACCTCCCCACCCCCAACCCCGTACAACACCGCACCCTCCCCAAAACCGTCCAAATCCTCCCCCACCCCAAACCCGTCCAACACCGCATCCTCCCCAACCCTGTCCCACAACATCTTCTCCCCTAAACCCGTCCCACATCAACTCCTCCCCCAACACCGCCAAAGATCGCCACCTCCCCAACCCTGCCCGACACTGCCCCCTCCCCAACCCCGTCCAACACTGCCCCCTCCCTAACCCCATCAAACACCGACAAATACCCAACCACGTCCAACATGCACTCTCCCACCTCCATTCATCACCGCCCTCTCCCTCCAGCCCCGTCCAACACTGCCGCCTCCCCAACCCCATCTAAGACCGCCCCTACCTCCGAACACTCATCACCTCCCACTACCACAACACCACCCCTTCCCACAGCCCTGTCCAAAACCGACCCTCCACACCCGCTCCAACACCGCCCCCTCCCCAACCCCGTCCAACCCTGCCCCCTCCCCAACTCTGTCCAACACCGCCCCTCCCCAAACACGTCCAACACCGGCCCCCAACCCCATCCCCGTCAAACATTGCCCCCTCCCCGACCCCGTCCAACACCGCCCCCTCCCCCAAAGCCATCAAACAACGACCCCTCCCCAACCCCATCAAACACCGACCATTACCCAAACACCATCCAACCTGCCCCCGACCCCACCTCCATCCATCACCGCCCCCTCCCTCCAGCCCCATTCCAACACTGCCCCCTCCCCAACCACATCCAAGACCGCCCCTACCCCGAAGCCTCCATCACCGCCCACTACCCACAACGCCCTCCATCACCACCCCTACCCCAACCCTGTCCAACACCACCCCCTCCCCAACTTGTCCAACACCACCTCCTCCCCAAAACCCAGTCCAAATACCACCTCCTCCTACAACTCCATCCAACACCACCGCCTCCCCCAACCCCGTCCAACACCGCCTGTCCCCAAATCTGTGCAACACCGCCCCCTTCAAACAACCTCATCCAACACCGCCCCTTCCCCAAACTCGTGCAACACCACCCCTTCCCACAGCCCTGTCCTAAAACGACCCTCCACACCCGATCCAACACCGACCCCTCCCCAACCCCGTCCAACACCACTCCCTCCCCATATCCATCCATCACCGACCCCTCCCCAAAACCATCCAACACTGCCCCCTCCCCAACCCCGTCCAAAACCGCCCCCTCCCCAACCCCGTCCAACACTGCCCCGTCTCCAAACCCCGTCCAACACTGCCCCCTCCCTCCACCCCGTTCTTCACTGCAACCTCCCTCCAACTCCATCCCACACATCCCCTCCCCACAACCCCGTCCAACACCACCCTTCCCCAACCCCGTCCAACACTGCCTCCTCCCCAACCCTGTTCAACATCACCCCCTCCCACAACCCCGTCCAACATCCGCCTCCCCAATCAAGTCCAACACCGCTCACTCCCCATCCCCGTCCCATACTGCCCCATTTCCCAACACTGTCCAACACTGCACCCCTTTTTCAAACCCATCCAACACTGCCCCCTCCCCAACCACGTCCAACACCGCCCCCTCCCCATCCGCATCCAACACCGCCCCCTCACCAACCCCGTCCAACACCGCCCGCTCCCCAACCCCATTCAACAATGCCCTCTCCCCAACCCGTCCAACACTGCCCCCTCCCCAACCCCATCCAACACCGCCCGCTCCCCAACCCTGTCGAACACCGTCCCTTTCCCCAACCCCATCCAACACCACCCCCTCACCAACCCCATCCAACATCGCCCCCAACCCAACCCTGTCCAACACACCCCTCCCTAAACCCGTCCAACACCGCCCCCCCACCAACTCCGTCAAACACAGCCCCTACCCAACGCCGTCCAACACCGCCCCCTCCCCAAACCTGTCCAACACCGCCCCCTCCCCAATACCATCCAACAACGCCCCCTCCCAACTCCATCCAACACTGCCCTAGCCCCATCTCTCTGTCCCCTATCTGTCTCCCCCTTTCTCTGTCCCCATCTCTGTCCCCCTCTCTCTGTCCCCCGTCCCCCCTCTCTCTCTGTACCCGTCTCTCTGTTCACTCTCTCTCTCTGTCCCCTTCTCTCTGCTCCCCCCTTTCTCTATCCCTCCTTTCTCTGTCCCCGTCTCTCTCTGTCGCCCCTCTCTCTCTGCCCAACTCACCCACCTCTCTGTCACCCCCTCTGTTCCCAACTCTCTGTCTCCATCTCTTTCTCCCCTCTCTCTGTTCCCCTCTTTCTCGGTTCCCCTCTCTTTGTCGCATTTCTCGCTGTGTCCCCCTCTCTCTGTCGCCCGTCTCTATGTAGCCCCTCTCTCTGACCCCCCTCTCTCTGTACCCCCACTGCCTGACCTCTTCTATCTCCCCTCTCTCTGTTACCCTCTCTCTGTCCACCCCTCTTTGCCCCCCTCTCTGTCCCGCCTCTCTCTACCACTTTCTCTGTCACCCCCGTCCCCCTTTCTGTCCGCCTCTCTCTGTCCACCTCTCTGTCCCACTGTCTCTGCCTCCTCTCCCTGTACCCCTCTCTCTCTGTTCCCCTAATCCCCCTCTCTCTCTTTACCCCTCTGTCTGTTCACTCTCTCTCTGTCCCCTCTCTCCGTCCCCCCTCTTTCGGTTCCCCCCTCTGTCCACCCCTTTCTCTGTCCCCCCTTTCTCTGTCCCCCTCTCACTGTCCCCTGTCTCTCTCTGTTGCTCCTCTTTCTCTGTCCCCGCCCCCATCCCCGCTATATCTCCCCTCTCTGTCCCCATCTCTCTGTTCCCCTCTCTCTCTGTTCCCGTATCTGTCGCCCGTCTCTATGTCGCCCCTATCTCTGCCCCCTCTCTCTCTTTTTCCCCACTTCCTCACCTCTTCTATCTCCCCCTCTTTCTGTTCCCCTCTCTCTGTCCTCCGATCTCTTACCCCCCTCTCTTCCCCTCTCTCTGTCCCCGTCTATCTGTGCCCCCCTCTATCTGTCTGCCTCTCTGTTCCGCCTCTCTCTCTCCCCCTCTATCTCCCCGTCTCTCTGTCCCCCTCTCTCTCTCCCCCTCTCTGTTCCCATCCCCATCTCAATGTCCCCTATCTCTGTCCTCCCTCTGTGTCCCTCTCTCTCTCTGTTCTCCCCGTCCCCCTCTCTCTCTGTACCCCTCTCTCTATTCACTCTCTCTTTACCCCTCTCTCTGTCCCCCCTCTCTCTGTTTTCCCTCTCTCTGTCCATCCCTTTCTCTGTCCCCGTCTTTGTCCCCCGTCTCTCTGTCGTCCATCTCTCTCTACACCCCCGCCCCCTCTCTGTCGCCCCCTCTGTCCCCCTCTCTGTAACCATCTCTCTGTCCCCCTCCCTCTCGCCTTTCTCTGTTCCCCTCTCTCTCTGTCACCCTTCTTGCTCTGTAGCCCCCTCTCTGTCGCCCGTCTCTATGTCGCCCCTCTCTCTGGCCCCCCCTCTTTATCTCCCCACTCCCTGACCTGTTCTATCTCCCACCTCTCTCTCTGTTCCCCCTCTCTGTCCCCCACACTCTTTCCCGTCTTTCTCCCCTCTATCTGTCCCCCCTCTCTCTGTCCACCCTTTTCTGTCCGCCTCTCTCTGTGTCTCCCCTCTCTGTGTCCCTCCCTGTACTCCCACTCTCTCTGATCCCCTGTCCCCTCTCTCTCTGTCCCCTCTCTCTGTCCCCCCCTCTGTTCCTCCTCTCTCTGTTCCCCCTCTCTGTTTCTCCTCTCTCTGTCCACCCCTTTCTCTGTCCCTCCTTTCTCTGTCCCCCTCTTTCTGTCCCCTGCCTCTCTCAGTCGCCCCTCTCTCTTTGCCCCCCGCCGTCCTCTCTGTCGCACTCTCTGTCCCCCCTTTCTGCCCCATCTCTCAGTCCCCCTCTCTCTCTCCCCCTCTCTGTTCTCCTGTCTCTCTTTTTCCCTGTCTCTGTCGCCCTTCTCACTATGTCCCCCTCTCTCTGTCGCCCGTCTCTATGTCGCCCCTATCTCTGACCCACCACTCCCTGACCTCTTCTATCTACACCCGCTCTCTGTTCCACTCTCTCTGCCCCTTCTCTCTGAGACCCCCTCTCTGTCCACACCTCTCTGTCCCCCTCTCTGCCCCCCCTCTCCCTCTCCCTCTCTCTCTGTTCTCCTCTCTCTGTTCCACTGCCTCTGTCGCCCCTCTCACTGTGTCCCCCTCTCTCTGTCGCCCGTCTCTCTGTCGCCACTCCCTCTGTCCCCCCTCTCTGTCCCCCCACTCCCTGACATCTTCTATCTCCCCCCTCTCTCTTTTCCACTCTCTCTTTCCCCCGCTCTCTCCCCCCTCTGTCCCACTCTCTCTGCCCGCCTGTCTCTGTGCCCCCCTCTCTGTCCACACCTCTCTGTCCCACTCTCTATCCCCCCTCTCTCTCTTCGCCTCTCTCTGACCCCAATCTCTGTCCACGCTCTCTGTCCACCTCTCTCTCTCCCGTCTCTCTGTCCCCCTCTCCCTGTCCCCTCTCACTCTGTCTCCCTCTCTCTGTCCCTCTCTATCTGTCCCCCGCTCTCTGTCCCCTATCTCCGTCCTCCACTCTCGGTCCCCCTCTATCTCTGTCACCCCCCTCTTTGACCCTTCCTTCTCTTCCCCAACCGTCCCCCCCCGCTCTCTGCCCCCCTCTCTGTCCTGCCTCTCTCTGACCCCCTCTCTGTCACCCCCCTCTGTCGCCCTTTCTCTATCCCGCCCCTCTGTCCCCCTCTCTGTCCCCTCTCTGTCTGCCCCCCTCTCTGTGTCCCCCTGTCTCTATCTCTCCTCTCTCTCTGTGCCTCCACTCTCTGTCCCCACGCTCTATCTGTTCCCCTCTCTCTGTCTCTCCTCTCTCTGTCCTCTCTCTCTCTCTCCCCCATCCCCACTTCTGTCGGCCTTTGTCTCCTTCCCCCCACTATCTATCCTCCCACTGTCTGTCCCTCCACACTGTCTGTCCCCCTCTTTGTCCCCCTCTCTCTGTCCCCTTTCTCTGCCCCCTCTCTCTTCCCCCTTTCTCTGTCCTCCCCTACCTGTCTACTGCTCACTCTACCCCCTCTCTGTCCCCTCTCTCTGTTCCCCCTCTTTCTTACCCCCTTTCTCTGTCACCCTCTATCTGTCCCCCGCTCTCTGTTGCCCTCTGCCTGTGCCCCCTCTCTTTGTTCACCTCTCTCTGTCCCCCATCTCTCTCTCCCCTTCTCCCTGTCTCCCTCCCTCTGTCCCTCTCTCTCTGTCCCCCTCTTTCGGTCCTCCTCTCTCTGTTCCCCCCCCTCCCCCATTTCTCTGTCCTCCTCTTTCTGTCCCCCGAACTCTGTCCCCCTATTCCTGTCCTCCACTCTCTGGCCCTCTCTCTCTGTCCCCCTCTCTCTTTCCCCCTCTATCTCTGGTGCCCCACTCTCTGTTCCCCTCTCTCTGTCCCCCTTTCTCTGTCCCCTACTCTCTGTCCCCCTCTCTCTTTCTCCCGCTCTCTGTTCCTCTCTCTCTGTCCCTCACTCAGTCCCCTTCTCTCTGACACCTCTCTCATTATGTCCTCCCCTATTTCCCTCTCTCTCCCTCCCTCACCTTATCTCTGCCTTGCCTCTCTCTTTCTCTCCGTCTCTCTCTCTCTCACTCTCGCCCTTCTCCTTCACTCTCTCTTCACCTTCTCTCACTCTGGATCCCCCTATCTCGGTCTCTCTTTCTCCCCACCTCGCTCTGTTTCTCTCTGACCAACTCTCTCTCCATCCTGTCCCTCCCATTCTCTCTGACGCACTCTGTCTCTCTGACGTCTCCCCCTTCCTCTAATCCAGACGGGGGTGCGGGGGTGGGGAGGGTTGGTGCTTTGGCTGCATGTGGTTGGAGAGGTGGTTGTGAGATGATCGAGTTATGAGAGGTGGGAGGAGGCGGAAAATGGAGTAGAGACGGAATTGCGGAAGGGAAGCAGATGGCAGGAGAGAGTGAGTGCAGGGGAGGGGTAGAGGAAAGAGTGGAGGCAGGTGGAGAAATCAGGGTTAGGGGTGTGAGAGAGAGAGAGGGTGGACGAGGGAGAGTGAAAGGGAGAGGTGATGAGAAAGAGAGAGTGTGCCGTGAGAGAGAGGGGGAGAAATGAGGAGAAAGAGTAGGGGAGAGGAAATGGGGAGGTCAGGTTGGAGTGAGGGGACAGAGGGAGTTAAACAAACCTCCTGAGCTCAGGGCGCGGTGCCCTCCCCTTCGCTGAGGACCAGGACTTGGGGCTGAGTCAGTCTCTCTCCAGCTCAGCTTCACCAACACAAAGACACACAACAACATCGGTCACTCTGCTGCTCGGCACAGGATGGAGAAACCAGCGCTACCCTCAGTCTGTTACCATAGAGACAGGCTGATCCATCGCGGAAACACTGAACTGAAATGAGAAAATCCCGGATGGATTGATTAATGAGGGAATTTGATGGAAGAATGGATTTGGGTGAAGGGATATTTCAGCACATTCTTCAACTGCTTCCTGAACTTAGTCTGGGTCACGGCATAAATCGCGGTGTTTGTGCAGCAACTGAGGAGCTGCAGCATGAAGCCCAATTCCCGCACAAAGAGATGGAGGTACACAGATGTATAGCCAATAAACCACATTCGTCTCCATATAGAACACAGCATTAATGTTGACCATAACAGGATGAAATTGGCCGAGATCACAAAGAGTAAAATGATGGATTTTTTTCGGTTTTTCATTTCTGTGTCAGACTGAGCGTCCCCATTGGTGTGAGCGCGGAGTCTCCTGCGGGCTCTGCTGGACACTAAAATGTGTCTGACGGTGAGAACATTGAGCAGCACAATCAGGAGAAATGGGACACACGGGGTTAGAATGTGGTGGAGGAACTCGATTGTGACCCAGACACTGGAGGAATAAACAGCGTCTTTTACATCACAAAACCAGGGGCGCTTCCCCAGCCAATACCGAGCCGTGAGCATAAAATACCAGGAAATGTTCTTTAAACAGCTCAGCACAGTCACTGCTCCCAGAACCACAACCGCCGTTTTCTCACCGCAATAGTTACTTTTCAGCTTCTGGCAACAAATTGCCACAAACCGATCAAAGGTGAAAGTGACGGTGAACCAGACAGAGCTGTCAGTGGCTGCATAAAGCAGGACGGCGTGGATATTACACAGGGGGACAGAGTCCCTCAGGAAATAAAACTGTTCCTGATAAACAATGGGAATGTGTCTCAGGATCAGGTCGAGGATAATGACCAGGAGATCGGCCGATACAATGGCCCCCAGGTAACGTCTGACACATGCAGACAATCCACAATCTTTATAAAGCAGGACGTAGATGGTCAGTACGTTTACTGTGAGGAAGGAAAACAAACCCATTATCCATCAGCCTGGAGGCAAAGGGACCCGTTTGATCGGTGACCCAGTGAGAGTTTCAAATGTGTCCCAGTATTCAGGGATTTATTAAAATAATTGAAGCTGGAATTACAACTGGGAAGGTCGGAATTACTGACAAAAATGTGACATAAACCACAAGAAACCCTCCCTCCCCAAACACACAGAGACACATCCATAAGGACAGATGGTTTCTCGAACATTACTGCACACTCGATTACTCGAGAGCAGACACAGGTCACTCCTTCCCAGTTCCGAATACGGAGAGTCGAAACGTTGCTGTCCTGAAGGATTCTCTCCCAGTTTCCTGAAGACAAACGGAGTTAAGGAATTTCTGTATTTTGGTTTAAATTGTGGTCGATTCTGTGTCGTGGAGAACTGTAAACGCAGTGAAAACGTTTTCACCCCTTTAACTGCCTGAGGGACCTTCGGAACAGTGTCTCCTTCTCCTTGTAAAGGGATCTTTTCCCTCGGGATCTTATCGTTTGTTCAATTCACTGAGGTCCGGCCGTTCACAAACAATGTCTGGGACTGAACGTTCCAGGGAATGTCAGTTATAGAATGTCGGGGACAGACCGTTCCAGGGAATGTCAATTATAGAATGTCGGGGACAGACCGTTTCAGGGAATGGCAGTTATAGAATGTCGGGGACAGAGCGTTCTTGGGAACCCCTTGACCTGTCCATCACCTTTCCCCCCTACCCACCCCACCAACATGATGTACTGTGTCTGGACACACTGTAACATTAATGGGGTAAGAGACGGAGGGTCAAATCACAAGAATGGGAACTAAAGGCATTACCAGATCAGCTGAAAGGGTGAGATATACCACATTCTCAATCCACCTCACAGATCCAGCCCAGACACCATACACCCAGAGGAGATACCTGTTCACTGTGCAGACTCATCCATTGCACTGGTCAATACAAACCAGCAATCTTTCCAGAGTGGAACACTGCACAGATCAGATCAGTGCATTGATCTATATACCCAGACCATATATCTGTCCAGCACGGTGAGCTGTGAAGACCACAAAAGTGCATTATCTATAAATCTCTACCAGATAGTCTGACCAGCACAGCGAACTGTGCAGTGATCACCCGTGAATTAATCTGTAAACCAGGAGCAGTTACCCTCCCAGCATGTAGGACTGTGTACACTTGCCCAATGCATTGCTCAGTAACACTGTGTTGGATCACTGCCCAATGTGAGGAAACTTACAGCCCGTGCTGGAAGTGTCAAGATGTGCAGCTCCCACCCATTTACAGCTCCGATATCTCCATTGTGCCACGACAAGGGGGTGCTGTGGGTGTGAACATCACTGCCAGAGAGAGAGAAAGAGCGGGGGAATCAGTTTAAATAACACCACATGGGCGGGGTTTGGGAAGTAGACAGAGGGGTAGACTGAAAGACAGTGTCATGGAAGAATGTGTCCCCAGGTTTCAGAATGCTGAAATGTAGACAGTTGGATAGCATCGTGTAACATGAGCCAATCTTTCCAGGAAAGATGGGAAAAAGGTATATTCGTGTGAGGTCAGATGAGCATTTGTTCTGCATCTTTGTAAATGGAATTAGTTTCAACCGAACCTATGACTCATTGGGCAGATTCTAACAATAATTTATCTTTGTTTGATTTTCCTTGGTGTGACAGAGGGATTATCTGCACGAGGCTGAGCTAGTTTCCTGGCGCAATCGTATCGGACTCACCTCATGTACTACCCAGCCCACCCCATGGTGTCCCTCTCATTCAATACCAGCCTGATTCTCCACCCCATCATGGCTGGAGGTACTCACCATCGCCCAGGTGCCCCTGGATATTCCGACCATGGCAGATAAGGGGTAAATGCACCACGGTTTGTCGACAGGGGCAGGGAGGTTCTGGTAGATGGGCTAGTACATTCTCTTCCCAGAGGGGGCCACACCACTAGACACACCGAGCATGGTATGAGCTCCACACTCAGCTCGGTGCAGTATCTGCGGTCTGAAGAAATATCCAGCAATACAGGACAAGCAGCAATAACCTTCCACACTCTGTCAGGTTAAAAGGCCACTGTGTCCTCTCTGATCCCTCGCACTCACGGTATATCTGTTATAGCACCTACCCCCAAACAAGGCTCATGCGCCACCACTCTCACTGCTGCATGCAGCACATTCCCCTCCACCCCATCTCTCTCTCTCTCTCTCTCCTCCACTTTACCCACACCAACAGCACTGCATGGATCCAACACTTTGGACTGACACCCTCCGAACCCCCACCTACATCAGCACGAACAGCAGGGCCACCCAATCCCACCCTCAGTCCCTCCCTCTCTTCCTCCCATTCCAGGAAAAACATCCTGGAATAAGACGGAAAGGGCCAAGCCGGGTGGTGGAGTGCCCGATACCCGTTCCATCACACCACCCCCCCCCCACCCCCGCCATGTTGGGAAGACCATGTTACGAGCTGGAGAGGACAGGGACACCTTGTGTGGAGATTCTGAAATATCCACGTCCCACCAACCGAGTAAGGAAAAATGTTCAGTGAAGGGCAATTCTCACTTTAAACCCACTGGCAGTCCGTTTGCCCCCGGCACAACTTAGAAGCCATGGTCCTGATACCATCTCCCTTTTGTGTTGAGCTGGTACAAATGGAATCCCCACGGTCTCGGTGGGCAGGGGGGTGGGCTCACAACACATCGTCACCACCACCTCCCAGGAAGGGAGCACGGAGACTCCCTCCTACACCTCCTCCTGTCAACAGCTCGGACAACAAAACTGAGACATCAGTTTGGATGGTACCGTGAGCAGCTGCCCTCTCCCTTCCCCTCTCTGAATGAATCCCTGTTGGACAGAAAACCAACAGGGATTCATTCAGAGAGGGGAAGGGAGAGGGCAGCTGCTCACGGTACCATCCAAACTGATGTCTCATCCATGTACTGATCTAAATGTCCTTTAAACGTTGTAACTGTCCCTGCTTTCACAATTTCCTCTGGAAGTTTATTCCACACACAAGCCAGATTCTGTCTAAAATATTTACCTCTCGTGACTTTTGTAAATCTTTTTCTTCACACCTTAAAATATCCCTCAGTTTTGAAACCCCAACTCTAGGGAAAAGACATCAGTGCTTCAGCTTCTCTGTACCCCTCATGATTTTGTAAATCTCTGTAAAGTTACCCCTTAATCTCATACTCTCCGGTGAAAAATGTCCCGGCCTACCTAGCCTCTCCTTACAGTTCACATCCTCCATTCCCAGCAACATCCTGTTTAATCTCTTCTGAACCCTCTCCAGCTTAATAATATCAAAGTGAATAGTCAAAGTATTTTCCAAGGGTACGGGGAGACCAAAACTAGAGGACATAGGCTTGAGATGAGAGAGCAAACATTTAAAAGTGACCTAAGGGGCAGCTTTTTCACCCAGAGGGTGGTGTGCCTATGGAATGAGCGGGTAGGGTGACCGGAATGGACACAGTATTCCAGATGTGGTCTCACCAATGTCCTGTACAACCATAACATGACGTTCCAATTCCGAAACTCAAAGATCTGACCATTGAAGATAAGTGTGTTAAGCACCTTTTTAACCACACCATCTGTATGAGATGCAAATTTTAAAGAATTATACCTGACGGCCTAGGTCTCTGTCCTACAACACTGCCAAAGGCCCTGCTTTTAATTGTATAGGTCCTGCTCCTATTTGATTTACCAAACCCAATACCTTGCATGAATCCAAACTAAACTCCATCTGCCACCCCTCAGCCCAGTGAGTGATATTACTGCCACCTCACCCTCCCCCTTCAATTTTAAAATGCCCATTCCTCTCCAGGAGGCCTGCGCACGCCAGCCTTGAGTTTCACAAAGACCCTGAGCTTGGGTTGCCTTGTGTGGTTAGGGGGAGGAGGGACAGATTGCAGACACAGTCAGTGGGGAGGAGAGGTTGGACAGTAATCAGAGGCCTGGTGCCATTTCATGGTTTTAGGAAGAGGCAGTCACACGTTAGACGTGGCTAAGAGTGATCGGTGTTTTGGGGTCAGAAATTAAGCTCTTCCTTTGTCTCTGGTGTTCAGTAATAAATATCCATTTGAAACCCTTCATGAGGCACAGTGTGTCTGCAGGATTTCTGTCCCTAATTTTGCAGACTACAGATAATAGCGATTAAAAAGGTTCATAGTTAATTTCGATGGCACAGCACGTACACTCAATATACAACAGTTGAGACAATTATCTTGCATTTGTTTAACAATACAAAGTGTTTTGTGCAGTTCTGTAATGGGAACCTGATTATAATATAACCACACCGAGCTGAAAGTGGGCACTAAAATATGACCCAAAATCTGAGTATGGTAGTGTAGTGGGTCTCTGAGCCAGAACTTTGGATTTGATTCCAATTCCTGAACTTGTGTGGTAGTGTTCCTAGCTCTGGACTAGAAGGCCTGGATTCAAGTCCTGCCTGTTGCACAGGTATGTCACAGCATGTCAGAACATGTTGATGCAAAAACACACAGGAGAATAATGTTACAGCTTTACGGGTATTGCTGAGAGATGCCAGTATCCCTACTTCCGGGCACAAAGGTCTAGGTGTAAATCCCACAGAAGTGTCTCATGATACACCCGAACAAACTGATTAAAATGGATTTACAATTGTGACTTGATGGAGAAGGAAGAGGTGTCTGTATTGCATTTCAGAATTTAGGCCCAGGATGACTGAAATTACAGTCATTCGTGTTGATTGAAGTCAGATTTCGCAGCGGCAAAGGTTTATAAAATCCGAACGGTTATGGATAGGGTGAGTAGTCAGGGGTTTTCTCCAGGTTAGTGGCGTCCAAAACTAGAGGTCATTGGTTGAAAGCGAGAGGGAAAGGTTTTGATGAGGCCTAAAGGAGACCTTTTCACACAGAGGTTGGTGTGCGTATGGAATGAGCTGCCAGAGGAAGTGGTGGAGACTGCTACAACTACAACAGTTAAAAGGCATCTGGATGCTGACAGACATGCCAAGCTTTTCCAGCAATTTCTTTATTTTTTTAAAAAATGCATTCATTTTAATACAGGTATTCTGAATAAATAAAACATTTTGTGTTTTAATGACGCAGGGCCATGCAAACATATTTCAAATCCCATTGCTAGCAGCTGCGTGTGTGCAATATCTTCAGACGCAGAATAACGTTTTGGACAATCTCGCAATTTTTCCTTTTGTCATGAGTTTCAATAATATTTGGACAAAGTTCTTTCAAGTTAAAATTGCAGATATTTCGTTTACCGGTGTTGTGTTTCTGTTCACTGAGCTGAGAATTTGTGTTGTAAATGTTTCATCCCCCGTCTCGGTGACATCCTCATTGCTGGGGACCCTCCTGTGAAGCGCTTCTGTGATGTTTCCTCCGGCATTTATAGTGGTTTGTCTCTGCCGCTTCCGGTTGTCAGTTCCAGCTGTCCGCTGCAGTGGCCGGTATATTGGGTCCAGGTCGATGTGTTTGTTGATAGAATCTGTGGCTGAGTGCCATGCCTCTAGGAATTCCCTGGCTGTTCTCTGTTTGGCTTGTCCTATAACAGTAGTGTTGTCCCAGTAGAATCCATGTTGCTTGTCATCTGTGTGCGTGGCTACTAAGGATAGCTAGTCGTGTCGTTTCGTGGCTAGTTGGTGTTCATGGATGCGGATCGTTAGCTGTCTTCCTGTTTGTCCTATGTAGTGTTTTGTGCAGTCCTTGCATGGGATTTTGTACACTATGTTGGTTTTGCTCATTCTGGGTATCGGGTCCTTCGTCCTGGTGAGTTGTTGTCTGAGAGTGGCTGTTGGTTTGTGTGCTGTTATGAGTCCTAGTGGTCGTAGTAGTCTGGCTGTTAGTTCGGAAATGCTCCTGATGTATGGTAGTGTGGCTAGTCCTTTGGGTTGCAGCATGCCCTCGTTCCATTGTCTTTCCCTTAGGCATCTGTTGATGAAATTGCGCGGGTATCTGTTTTTGGTGAAGACATTGTATAGGTGTTCTTCTTCCTCTTTTTGCAGTTCTGGTGTACTGCAGTGTGCTGTGGCTCTTTTGAAGAGTGTCTTGATGCAACTTCTTTTGTGTGTATTGGAGTGGTTGCTTTCATAGTTCAGGACTGGTTCTGTGTGTGTGGCTTTCCTGTATACCTTTGTGCTGAATTCTCCGTTCGGTGTTCTCTGTACCATCACGTCTAGGAATGGGAGTTGGTTGTCCTTTTCTTCCTCTCTAATGAATCGGATTCCTGTGAGTGTGGCGTTAATGATCCGGTGTGTGTTCTCTATTTCTGTGTTTTTGATGATTACAAAGGTGTCATCCACATATCTGACCCAGAGTTTGGGTTGAATTTGCGTTCAGACTGTTTGTTCTAACCTTTGCATTACCGCTTCTGCTATGAGTCCAGGGATCGGTGAGCCCATGGGTGTTCCCTTGATTTGTTCGTATATCTGGTTATTGAATGTGAAGTGTGTTGTGAGGCACAGATCCAGTAGTTTCAGTATGCCGTCTTTGTTGATAGGTTCAACGTCTGTTCTGTATGTCCAGCAGGTTGGCTATTGTTTCTCTGGCTAGGGTTTTGTCGATAGAGGTGAACAGTGCCGTTACATCGAATGAGACCATAATTTCTTCCTTGTCTATGTTTATATTTCTGGTGATGCCCAAGAATTCCTGTGTTGATTGTATAGATTGTCTGGATCCGCTGGCCAGGTGTTTCAGTTTCTGCTTTAGTTCTTTAGCCAGTTTGTGTGATGGTGTCCCTGGTAGTGATACTATGGGTCTGATTGCGATGTCTGGTTTGTGCACTTTGGGTAGTCCATAGAATCTGGGGGTGTTGTTGCTTTCAGGTTTCAATCTTTGTAGGTCAGACCTGGTTATCTGGTTAAATGAATCTGCCGTGCCTGCCTCTACCACCTCTGCTAGCAACGCGTTCCAAACGCCCACCACCCTGTGTGTGAAGTACTTACCGCATGTATCCCCCTTAAACTTTCCACCGCTCACTTAAAAAGCACAACCTCTCGTTATTGAATCCTTCACTCTGGGAACAAGCTCGTCTCTATACCCCTCAATCTCCTTTATTCTTGTGAAAATAAACCTAACCTCCTCAGCCTCTGTTCATAACTAATATTTCTTTCCGGTTGGTAGACAGATTAGTAAGTTTCAGTCACGTGGGATACAGAAGAAGCGAGTCACAATTGGCTTGAAGGAAGAGGGGTATATTTAAGACTGGAGGCTTGTGAGCAGCAGTGTGCCGCAAAAATCAGTACTGAGTTCACTGCATTTCATCATTTATGTTAAGAATTAATATGTGAATATCGGGGTCATAGTTGGTAAGGTTACCGATGACATCAGAAAGGTGGTGTAGCAGATTATCTCAGAGTACGAGACCACAATTAGATGGGACAAAGAGGTAAGGAGTGACAGATGAAGTTTAATTTAGATAAATACGAGGTTTTGCATTTTGGGAACGCAAATCAGGGCAGATGTAATGGAAGTGTTGTGGAAGGGACATAGGGCTGCAGGTACATTGTTCCCTGAAAGTGGAGTCGTCGGTAGACAGAGTGGTGCTGAAGACATTTGGCACATTTGCCTTAATCAGTCAGAGCATTGAGTATTGGGATTGTGGTGGCATGTTGCATCTGTACAGGATGTTGGTGAGGCCACTTTAAGAATACTGTGCACAAGTCGGTTTTCTACCGAAATGACTTACATGGATGTCGCAGGACTGGAGGTTTGAGCTTTAGGGAGAGGCTGATTACGTTGACGTGTTCCCCCCTAGAGTGTCAGCGGCTGAGGGGTAACATTATAGAGGTTTGGAAAATCATCAGGGGCATGGATATTCTGAACAGCCATGTTCTACTCCCAAGGATAGGGGAGCCCTGAATAAGACAGCATAGGTCGAAGGGGAGACGGCGAATGATTTAGAAGGGACCTGAAGATAAATGTTTCACACAAAGAGTGGTGTGTGTACAGAAAGTGCTATCAGAGGAAGTGATCAATGCGGGTACAATCGCAGGAGGAATATTGTCCAAATGCTGGCAAATGGGACGAAATCAGGTTTGATATCCGATCGGAGTGAACAGATTGGACTAACGGGTCTGTTTCTATTCTGCATGACTCTGATTCTATAAGAGGGATGACGAATAATTCTGAAAGTGCTTTTCAACTCGGAATTCTCTTCACTAGAAGGTTATCGTGTCTCTGTGTTCACATTGATTGAAAGCTTCGTTAGTTAAAGATTTGACAAAGAAGTTAATCATGCACAATGGGATGCAGACAGGAAAGTGAGGCTTAGGCCACAACCTGATCAGCTACAATCTTAGTGCCTGGTGGAGAAGGCTCAAAGTATCTAATGACCCGCTCCTGTTCCTCAGTCCCGTGTTCCTGTGTTCCATTCAGCCCCTCAAACCTGCTAGACAGCAGCACTTTGAGGCTACTGACTCCTATAACCTTATGCACAGAAACAGAGGAGACCTTTAGGCCCTTCAAGACTGTCCCACATGCTTTGAGGTGATTTGCGAAATGTAATTGGAAAACCCAGGCTGGGTATGAAAGAGGCCCCTCATCTCTCTTTACAGAGCTTCCCCTCTTTGCAACTTGTGCTTCATTTGTTGGTCATGTTGTAGAACCAGATTCACTGTGAATACAGCCCCCATACCTCACCCAGAGATGGCTGAGAAAATGCTCTGGTCTCCCTGACTGCAACATTCAATAACAGAACATTCATAAAAATAACACCCACTAACTTTTCAATAACAGAATGTGAGAACATCAGAAACAGGGGCAGATCATTCACTCCCCAGGCCTGCCCTACCCTTCACTAAGATCATGATTGATCTGCTCTTGATCTTAAATCTTCTTTCATACCCAATTCTCCATAGTCCTTACCTCACTGACAGGTCAATATCCATCTACCTCCTCGTCAAATACATTCAGTCATCTAGCTCCCCAACATTCTTGAGAAGAGAAATCCTGACATTAAATATCGCCTGTTTGAAGAAAACACTTGCTGCTCCTATATCATGGCCTCTTGATGTGAACCAAAGAAATTGACACAAGGATTCAGGGAAAAATGACTGGCCCTGATATGAAGGCAGTGATTGACTTCTGTTGACATCAAGGAGCTTAACAAAACTGGCTATAATGGGAATAAGAGTAAACTCTTCAGTGTTTGGAATCAAACATGACACAATGGAAGATGTTCATCATCTCCGTCCTGGGTCACCTCTGTGCGAGATCCTCAGGGTAGCTTCCTCTTCACAAACAGCTTCAGCTGTTTCATCAATGTCTCCCTGCCCCCACCCTCCCCATCATAAGATCAGAAGTGGGGATGGTCGCTGAAGATTCCACAATGTTCAGAACATTTTGTTCCCTGTTGGCTCATGAATTGGTCTGTGTTTATGTGCAGCAGGACCCAGACTCCATTGAGACTTGTGCTATTAAAGAGTCTGTAACATTCATGTATCAGCACTGCCGGACACTGCACATTGCCACAGTAAAACAAGAGTTCATTCAGCATCTCATGCTGTTTTGACAAGAATATGAGGAAGTCATTCAGCCCATTGACACTACCGGAGAAGAACAGGGACAGCCCATTCAGTGCCTCCAGCCTATTACTCAGGAAGAGAAGGAGTCGATTGTGATGGACCACACCAGAGCCCCTCGAAAATACTTGAACGCGGTAACCTAGACTTTTTTTTTTACTTTAAATGAAATGTAATCTGTCTGTTCCAGATGCAATGTGCCTGGTCAAACTACTCGGTGTGAAGCAAAACACCATTTATGTAAACACGAAAGATAAAATGAAACTAAAGAATGCGGAATTTAGAATAACACAAATCTATTGGACAAGTTAACAGAATAATAGATCGTGGAGCTATTACTAATGAAATGTTCCAATAAAGGAAAATCCCGTAAACACAGCCCTTGGCAAAAATAAATATTCAGACACAGATTGTCACAAACATTTCTCCAATCCAGGAATTAAAAACAGCATCAAGAGAAATTTCAGAGAAAGTAGCAGCCAGGAGACATTCACTGAAGCTTCCAAGACTGTGGAGACACCAATAGTTTCTGATGTAACTGAGAAACTCAAACCCAGTGATCCTAATTTATTGAGCTGGCCACACCCATTCAGGCTGCATTAAAATAAACACAAAGCCTCCCGAGCTGTTACTCAAGTGGTCTTAACTAGCCAGCTTGGTAATGATTGTTCAATCTCTCTCTTAAAAGAAACCAGGACAAAATAACTTGTTAAAGCTGCAGCTTTGTCACACTAGTCAGTACAATGACTGTCAAACAGGAAGCAGGGGTAACCAGTCAGGCACTTGGCCCTGTACAATCGGACGAGGTTGAAGACTGTCAGTCCCTTGAGTCACTTATACAGGAACAGTAGGAGACCATTCCCACCTCAATGCACTTATACGGGGGCAGAATGAGGTAATTTATGCTGATTCCTGATGAATGTCTTATGCCCAATACGTCGATTCTCCTGCTTCTCAGATGCTGCCTGACCTGCTGTGGTTTTCCAGCAATCGACGCTCTACTCTGAACTCCAGCAACTGCACTCCTCACTTTCTCCTAATCGATGCTCTAACATGATGAACAAATGGAGCAGAGGCTGCACAGACAGACTGCTCCACGTTGTTCCTCCTGACTCCGTTGCTTATGATACACATGTGGGACTTTAACATGGTTTTCTAGTGGTGCGGAGGGAAGCCATATATCTTGTGTGAAGTCTTAAGATGGCACACTCCATCTCCGAGAAGCCAGCCTGGTGTTGTCTATGTAGGGCGGAAGCTGGTTGGAAAGGCTACCTGTTTCAGTTGGAAGGTATTGTCGCTGCTTTTGAGGATTGTTAGCAACCTGACTTTCAGTACAGGGTCACACGTCGACTGCACAATAACATGGGGGAGTTAATTTAGGCATATAAACTATTAGGAAAGTCACGTTAGACTTATGAATGGATTCTCTAAGTTCAAATAACGCTGATCGTGTTCATATTCATCTTGTTTAGTGCATGTCTTGTTCAGCGTAACGTGTATGCCTTACTCTGTCCAAGTCTATTTCCACCCTATTATCTGTCTGACTATGCTTAATATGATCTTCCTCCACTGCTCATATATAAAGTGATTCTCTGTACTGAGGTACATGTGACAATAAATCAAACCAATCAATCCTGGGGAAAGTGTGGAATTTCTCACCCTATCAATGTCTCTTTTGGAATTAAGTGATCGCTGCCACTCCTCGTGTTTCAGCATAACCATTTCTTCGTCTCTCACAGCTCTACAGATAAAACACTCAGCTTATCCACTCCACCCTCATATTATCATCACCCACGTCTGTGGTAAGGAGATCATTCCTTGGAAAGGAGATCAAATCTGTACAGAGTGCCCCAAATGCTCTCTCAGCAAGGTTCTACAACAGCCAGAAGATGGCTTTAATTATGTACTCGAATCATCTTACAATGAAGGACAGCATACCATTGACTGCACCCATTACATACACAGGGTTTGATTCGGAGCAGACAGCATAGACTTGAGAGTAGGAGATCATGCTTCCCACATTTCTTAGAGTCCTTTGATGAAATGACCAGGACGTTTGATGAGGGAAGACTGATAGACGTAGTCTCTATGGATTTCAGGCCTTTGATAAGGTTCCACATGGCAGGCTGCTCTGGAAGGTTACATCACTTGAAATGCTGAGGGAACTGGCTAATTGGATACACAGTTGGCTTGATGGTAGGAAGCAGAGGGTTTAATGGAAGGATGTTTGTCAGAATGGAGGCTTATTCCATAGCTGTTTGTTATCTATGAGTTGGTTGAGAATGTACAAGGTATGATAAGTAAGTTTGCAGATGACAGAAACATAATTGGGAGCATGATCAGTGAGGAAGATTATCAGAAAAGGAAGCAGGACCTTAATCAGGTGGGGAAGTGGGCCCAGAAATGGCAAATGGAATTTAATATAGAAGCGTGAGAACTTGCATTTTGTAATCTCAAGTCAAGGTAGGAGTTTCATGGTGAATGGGAGGGTCTTAAGGGGTGCAGTGGGCAGAGAGACCTTGGTATTCAGGTGCACGGTTCTCTGAGAGTGGAGTCACAGATAGACAGGGCAGTGAAGAAGGCTTTTGGCACACTGGCCTTCATCAGGCAGGATATTGAGTATAGAAGTTGGGAACTTATGTTGCTGTTACACAGGACTTTGGTAAGGCTGCACTTGGAGTATTGTGTCCAGTTTTGTCATCTTGTTATAGGGAGGATGTCATTAAATTAGAAAGAGTGCAGAAGAAATTTACAAAGACGTCGCCAGGACCCAATAGTCTGAGTTATAGGGAGAGGGTGGACAAGCTAGGACCTTTTCTTTAGAGTGTAGGAGATTGAGGGAGTCCTTATTGAGTTGTATAAAATCACAAGGTGTATGGATAGGGTTAATACTCTCAGTCTTTTTCCAAGGTGTGGAGAATCGAGGATTAGAGGGGATCAGTTCAAGGTTAGAGGAGAAGGAATAAAAGGGAACCTGAGGGGCCACTTCTTTACACAGAGGATGGTACGTGGATGAACTGCCAGCAGATGTGTTTGAGGGCGGTACATTAACAACATTTGAAAAGCATTTGGATAAATATGTGGATAGGAAAGGACTGGAAGGATATGTACCAACTGCAGGGAAATAGAGTTAGCGTGGATGGACATTTACAAGGTGGAGTCGAACCTCTCTGTTAATTAACACCATACACCCGGAAAAGCTCGCCTCACCTCGTAATCTGTTAAAATATGAGCGACACAGATCTCCTACATTCCATTATTTAAACAAAAATTAACAAGTTAGTTTCTTAACTTTAATAGTGAACACTAAACAACAACTATTCACAAATACAAGCCCCTCTTTTCTTCGCTACTTACTACCTGACTCCAACTCTGTAAATCTATGCTGTTCCAAAAACCCACATATTCAACAAGACCATACAGTCTCTATCTTCCCTGCTGTGTTCACTCTTTCAGCTGCTGATCTCCCTGGGTCATTTTTTTAAAATTGCAAGTAGGTTTACATGTACACGTGTCTTTGACAGAGAATGTTTGAGACGGCCAGTTAGCCCTCCTGCTCTACAGCAGTTGCTCTGCTGTTGGATGGCAGTAGTTCTCCCTCTAGTGTTCAAAATTCTGGGTTTATATACTCCCCATGATAAAATAATTCACATAATTTGATTGTTTTCCAGGTGTCCAAACAATAATATTCAAATTCTGTTGACGTCTGGTATCCTGAGCGTTATTTAAACTCTTTGGCTGCATTTGAATGGCTATCAAAAAGGCAACCAAAACTCAGGTATCCATTTTTCAGCTCATGGTGACATTGGGAACAGTGTGACTTTTAGCTGGCATCTGTGGCTTTAATTTCTATTCAGCAAATCCTGTTCTGTCTTAAAGTGCCCATACATGTTTTTGGCCTCATAACATCTCCCCGCTTCAGAAAATAAAATAAACCAGCAGAATGAAAAGATGGCTACATTTCTTCTCCTCTAATTCTTAATCCCAATTTTATGAAATACAAAAGTATTAATCTGAGTTATAATTCATATTAATTTTGCACACCAATACAACACTGGAATAAGTCAAATCTTATCTACACTTTTTCCTTTAAATCCGCGAAAACCCATCTGCTATCACATTGTAGGAGCCACAGCATGTACATTTTGTAAGTTTAAAGTCGGTAAGATAAGACTCCAATGAAATAGTCTCATATTCTGGTCTTTAAATATTCCAAAAAGTGCGAGAGATTTGTCGTTGTCCAC
The DNA here is from genome assembly GCF_047496795.1 of Chiloscyllium punctatum. NCBI lineage: Eukaryota > Metazoa > Chordata > Chondrichthyes > Orectolobiformes > Hemiscylliidae > Chiloscyllium > Chiloscyllium punctatum. Next base: position 68,168,995 of record NC_092754.1, read on the forward strand.
AGCCATCTCTGACAATTTGTTTGTCACGTAAACATTAAAATATTGTCAGGCCAATACGAAACTTAATCATTCTTATTCAATAATGGGGATGTTGTATTTATTTCTGGTGGATATTGAGTTTTTTCAACAAGTAGCCAATTAGCCACTCAATTCCATCATCATCTTTCTGTCTCAATACATCTCCGAGCCCTATATCCCCAGCAACAGACACAATTTTCAAAGGTTTGCAAAATATTTGGTGCAGCTAAAACTGGTGCGGGGTTTTTAATCCTGCTTTAAAATTCTCAAATGCCTGCTGGCATTGTTCTGTCCACCACAATTCTGTGTTCTTCTTTAGTAAATCCATCAGTGGTGCCCATTCACTGCTGAAGTTTGCAACAAATTTTCTTAAAGAATCCACTCAATTCCAAAAATCGAAGCACCTCTTTCTTCGAGGATGGTCGTGGAAATTCCTCAAAGCCCTTCGTTTTTGTGTTCCATGGGGTCAACCTTCCATGTTCAATGTAATGTCCCAAGAACGTCACGTCTGCCTTCGCGAATTCTGTTTTCTTTAAGTTTATTACCAAGTTTGCTTCTTGTAATCGTTTATTATGCTCTGCCAAATATAATATGTGAGCTTTCAATCACTTGCTAAAAATCACTACATCTTACAGATAAACTGCACAATTTGTTCATCTGGCCACAGCTCTTTTCCTGAGACTTAAATGTGGCTGGTGCATTATTCATCCATATGAAATACTCGATTAAATTTTGCTGTCATCTCCAGTATCTTTACTAGATAGCTTAACTGACTCCACATTTTTGTTAAATTTGAAATGGGCGACTAAACCTGGCTTTGAAGAGATTTCTTACCACTGGTGGCAATACTAATACGTCATCCCCATGGGAAATCTTCAAAGTTTCAGTGTTTTTATCTGCCAGCTGTTCACTCTATGTTGTGCTCTTCAGATACTCTTTAGCAAACTCACCTACTCCATCTACTCTCTCCTTCACCTCACACACATAATCTAAGTGTGAAATCTCCGACGTCGGTCCTGTTGATTTATATTTAATTAATTTCAAAGGACGTCTCACTTCATGTACGAATATTAACTCAAAGGAAGTAAACGGAGTAGATTTATTTGGGGCATCTCTAATGGCAAACAATATAATGGGACACCTTTGTTCCATTCATTCAGGTAATCATAACAGTACGCTGTTAACATGGTCTTCAGCGTCTGATGCCAACTTTCCAAGGCACCCTAGGTTTCAGGATCGGCTGCACTTGATTTAAACTGCTGTATGCGTAAGCTATCCATGATTTCCTTAAACAGCGGAGCGGTAAAATGAGCCCCTTGGTCTGACTGAATCTTACTGCAAAGCCCACAGCGAGTAAAGAAAACTACCAAGCCCTCGACCTCCCTGTTTATGTTTACACACCGTAATGGAATTGCCTCTGGAAATCTAGTACACACAACCATTATGCTCATCAAATATCGTTTTCCACTTCTATTTTAGAAACGGGAGCTACGCAATTAATCTTAACCCACGTGAAATGTTCTTCGAATGTAGGAATCGGCAAGAAAGGTGCTAGTTTTATTACTGCCTGTTACTTACCTACCATTTGGTATGTATGTCATGTACAAAAAAACTACTACCTTGTGCATTCAAGGCCACTAGAAATGCTTCTGTACCTTAGCCTGAGTCTGCGCACCGAGGTGACAGTCTGCAGCTAGTTTATGAACTACCGGTACCACTGTATGCTACCGGTAACACAATCTGGTGCACTTCGGCCCATTTCCCTTCCGCAGTAACCTATCGGCGTCTCCATTTTAATTTTAGGATTGTATCTCTAAGTTAATAACGTTCGACAATATATTCTGATTCCTTTTCTTTCTGTGTGCATGTGTATGTGTGTGTGTATGTGTGTGTGTATATCTGTTGTAAGTCCATTAGCCTTTCAGGACTAAACACCTCTGCCTGATCCTCTGCCTGTTCAGGTTTTTTTTTCTGCACCGTTACGCCAAACAGGGTGTCAGTTCACGAAGCATCAACTCATTGTCTTTTTAGTTCGTTTTTCCTTCCTGCTGTAACATTTGACAGTGGGGTCTTGTTACTATACAGTCTGCAAAAATTCCTGGGCATTTTTCTTTTAACACCACAATTCCCTAGTCTTCCTTTGGCTTCTCCACCACAAGGGTTACCTCTCCCACCTCGCCTCCTGCGAATTTGTTCTCAAGAACAAACTGTATTCCTAGAACTGACACTCTGTTACTCCTTGTCACTGTTACTTCCCCAGTCTTGATTTGGCATTCCATTCTGATGTTACACAAGGGGATGCTTAATTTCTGTCCCATTCCCACAAGTTATCACGCTCTTGATTAACATGCCAGAAAGAGTGAAAATACTTTCATCTCTTACTGTTAGCGGCCAAGAGAAAGTGAGGGATGCAGATGCTGGATATGAGAGTTGAATAGTGTAGGGCTGGAAAAGCACAGCAGGTTGGTGGCATCAGAGGGGCAGGAGAGTTGACGTTTCAGGCGTAAATCCTTCATCAGGAAAGTTGGGGATAAAGGAGAGCGAAGGGGGTTGAGAAATAAATAGGAAGGTGCAGGTGGAGCTGGGTGGAAGGGAGCTTGGAAGGCGATAGGTAAATGCAGGTGGGGTGTGATGGTGATCAGTCAGAGAGGAGGGTGAAGTAGATAGGTGGTAGGAAAGCTGGAACAATCAAACTGTACAGCATCTACGTTGACTTCACCAAATTCTAAATCTCCCCTCCCAACCTCTCCCAGATCCAACCGTTCAACCTAGCACTGCGCTCTTGAACTGTCCTAATTGTCCATCTTCCTTCCCAACTATCCTCCTACATATCACTATCACTACCACCGACATCTTCTTATCGCCTTCCCAGTGACCCTGCCTCCAGCCGAGCTCCTATCTTCGTATTTATCTTTCAGCCTATTGTCCTTTCACCACGATCGGTTTATGCCTGATATTCGATTGTCCTGCTATTCGGATGCTGCCTGATCATTGGTGCTTTTCCGGCCCCACACTTTTAAACTGTCATCTCCAGCATCTGTAGCCCTCACTTTCTATCGGCCTCTAATAGTAAGAGATGAAAGTATTTTCACTCTTTCTGGCATGTTAATCACTTCTCAACTATTAGAGACGGAGCAGATCCCGTATTTCACAAAATTATAACTTCTTGTCCTTCTCCCCCTATTCTTTCTAAGTAAACTTTATCTACAGAGGCGAATTCGTTCAGAGATCAGTCACTGCCTCTATACCTAGCCCCAGCCTAGGCTGTGCACTCTCCTGCAGCTCCTCGCCTCCACATGGGGTCTCCTTTAGCAGTTTCACTAATGCCACTGGCTTAGCCGCTTCTACCACATCTTTCCCCAAAGTGCCTCCCTTCAACGACCATCTTTGTGTGTCCAAGCTTACTGCAGTGAAAACACTATTTTCCTGTTCTCTTCTTAAACAATCGACACTCTAACTTCATGTGTTCCACAGCCTTACAGTGAGAACACCTGAGGCCTTTCATTTCTGTCTATATGCTTGTACTACCAATTTATAACCAATCAAAACAGCCAATATAACATCTGCATAATCTCTTGATCCCTCATCTGATAGCGCTGCATATACCTCACCAGCTGTGCCCACCAGCTTACTACCATTACCCGCAAGTTCACTGGACATGTCATCTGCCGAGCCATTTTTTCAAATGAAATAAAAAAAAAGGTTTTGACATTTTCCTCACTGAAATTAGGCAAGGTATTAACATAGTTGTGTACATCCCTACGTTGTCCCTTCATCTCCATCCTGTTAATTTAACTTTATTGTCTAATTCCCAACTTCTGCATTTGAAATTCTCTCTCTCTTTCTTTTTTCCTCTCTTTCTCTTTCTTCTCTCTCTGTTTTCATCTCTTTATTTATCTTCTAACTTCAGTTGCCACATTTGCAATTTAGGTTTTTCTAACTCTACTGCACTTGTCTGTTTCTCTGATACATCAAAGTGCTTGACCAACTCCATTACAATTTCAGGTTAATGCTCTGGCAGCTGGTGGAAGTTAAAACAATTGACAAAATATTAAGATACAAAATTTGGTGTCCGTAATAGTGACCTTCAAGCCAATGTTGATTGTAAGCACCAATTTGCTTTGCAAATGTATTTTCAGGAAGTGAATCTCCCGTGCTTTCCTGGTCTGGCCTAGACGTGGCTGCAGGCACATAGACATGTGATAATCTTTTCAATTATCACGGAATCCACCAACCAAGGCATTCTATTGTGTCAAACTGTTCCGAGGTCTAAAGGATAAAACCAGACAGAACACCCGCTCCCAGCCTCAGTATTGGAAAAGGGAATGAGAAACAAAGTCCTGTTGACACGACAGAGACCTCCTTCCTAACATCTGAGAGCTTGTGACAGCATTTACAGACTGCAAAGAAACATCGGGAATAGAGTAGGCCATACAACACATTGAGCCTTCCCCATTCCAGTTCATGTTCAAACATGTCCTCAACGCACTTTTTCCACACACTCTACACATCCCTTAATGTGATTAACTTGTGAAGCTATAAAATAGAAAGTTCAGTAGTCCCTTTGGTCTGTCGAGTTTGCTACCCAATTCAATATAATGATACCTGGCCTTTATTTACACATCGTTCTCCTGCTCTCCCACCACCTCTTTACTGTCTCTAAATTCTTATTTATATTTAGTCTCTTGGCTACCAGGTGTGAGCGAATTCCCCAATTTCACCAGTGTCTGAATGCAGACATTTATTCTCATCTCATGAAGAATGGCCTGTCTGTACCTAATAATGTGGCTCCTTGTTTTAGACACCACATCCTGGTGAATTATCATCCGTGCTTCCAATCTGTCTCATCCTGTCCGAGTTTTATATATCTCACTGAGATCTCCACACATGTTTAATGGATATTGTGACCAGCTGGGCCCTGAGCACCGATCCCTGTGATACCTCAGCAATCTTCCTCTGTTAAAAGAAATGTTGTTTATCAATTTATTTATTTCCTGAATCTGGGTGTGACTGGCTGGGCCAGCATTTATTGCCTGTCCCTAGGTGCCCTTGAGAAGGTGGTGGTGAGCTGCCTTGTTGAGCCACTGCAGCCCACTGTGGATTCAGTGATGGTGCCACCATTCAATGCCAAGAGGCAGTGGATAGATTGCATTTTAGTGGAGATGGTTACGGTCTGGCATTTGTGTGGCCTGAATGTTACTTGCCACTTGTCAGCCTGGATACTGTCCAGATCTTGTCGCATTTGTACATGGACTGCTTCAGTCTCTGAGGACCCACAAATGTTGCTGAACATAGTGCAATCATTGGCGACCATCCCTACTTCGGACCTTAAAATGGAGTTAAGGTCATTGATGAAGCAGCCTTGAAGATGTTTGGGCCTAGGCCACTGCCCGAGGGACTCCTACAGACTTCTTCTGGAGCTGCGTTGACTGAACTTTATCAATCATGACCATCTTCCTACTTGTAAGGTATGATTCTAACCAGCGGGGTGTTTACTACTGATACCCATTGATTCCAGTTTTGTTAAGGTGCTTGATGCCACACTTCGTCGGAGGCAGCCTTGATTTAAAGGGCGGTCACTCTCACCCCACCTCTGGAATTCAGCACTTTTGTACATGTTTGAACCAAGGTAATGAGATCATGAGCTGAGTGACCCTGGTGGAACCCAAACTGGGCGTCATTTACTAGGATATTCCTGAGAAGGTGCTGCTTGAAAGCACTAACACCTTCCATCACTTTACTGTTGATCGAGAGTAGACTGATGGGTTGGTAATTGGTCAGATTGGATTTGTTCTGCTTTTTATGTATGGGGGATACTTGGGTAATTTTCCACATAATCGGGTAAATATTGTTGTAACGATACTGGAACAGGTTAGCTAGGTCAGAGACAAGTTCTGCAGTTCAACTTTTCAGTACTATTGCCAGAATGTTGTCAGGGTATGTCCCCTTTGGAGTATCCAGTGTCTCCATCTGAATCTGGATGAATCTGGATATCACGTGGAATGAATTGAATTGGATGATGACTGGTAACTGAATTACTGAGGACCACTGGAGGAGGCTGAGATAGATCATCCACTCAGTACTTCTGACTGAAGCTTGTTGTGAATGCATCAGACTTATCTTTTGCACTGAGGTGCTGGTCTCGTCCATCATTAAGGATGGGGATATTTGTGGAATCTCCTACTCCAATGACTTGGTTAATTATCCATAACGTTTCTCAACTAGAAGTGGAAGGACTGCCGATCTTAGGTCTGAACCGTTGCTTGTGGAATCACGTAGCTCTGTCTATCACTTACTGCTTCGGCTATTTAGCACACACGTTGTCCTGGTTGGCGGCTTCACCAAGCTGACACATCATTTTCAGGTATTCCTGGTGCTACTCCTGCCCTCCTGCACACTTCATTGAACCAAGGTTGATCCCCTGGCTTGATGATAATTGTTGTGAGGGGGATCTGCCAGTCCACGAGTTTGCGCTGGAGTACAATTTTGCTGCTATTGCTGAGCAACAGCACCTTGAGGAAACCCAGACTTGAGCTGCTAGATGTGTTTGAAGTCTGTCTTATTTAGCACGGTGATATTGCCACTGAAAATGATGGATGTTACTCTCAATGTGAAGATGGGACTTTGCCTCTATAGTGACTATGCGGTGGTCACTCTTACCGATACTGTCATGGGCAGACCCTTCTACAAGTGGCAGATTAGTAAGGATGTGTCACGTATGTATTTTCCTCTTGTTGGTTCCTTCATCACATGCCATAGACCCAGCCTAGCAGTTATATCTGTTAGGACCCGACCAGCTTAATCAGTAATGTCGATGCAGAGCTACTCTTGGTGGTGGACATTGAAATCCCCCACCCAGAGTACATCGTGCGCTCTTGCCACCCTCAGTGCTTCCACCAGGTGTTGGTCAGCATGGAGGAGTACTGACCCATCAGTTGAGAGAGGCTGGTACATGGTAATCAGAAAGAGGTTTCCTTTCCCATGTGTAAACCAACGCCATGAGACTTCATGGGATACAGAGATACTGTTGAGGACGCCCAGAGCAAATCCCTTCCAACTGTATCACACTGTGCCGCCATGTCTGTTGTGTCAGTCCTTCTGGTGAGATAGGAGATATCCGGGAAAGGTAATGGGGAGTCTGGGACATATTCATCCTCACAGAATCATACCTTACAAACAATGTCAGGCTGTTGCTTGACGAGTCTTTTTATTTCAATTCACTGTTTCCTGCCAGCTGTCCCACTCTAGAAACATGTCCATATCTTCGCCCCAATCGAATCAGATTTGATCTTGCCAACCGGGCTCGGTACTTTACCAAAACCTTCTGAAAGTCCACATGTTTTACATCCATTGGTTCTCTTTCTTTTGTCTTCCAGTCTGTTTCTCAAACATAATTCCCATTTCCAAAATCTATGTCAGTGTTGTTCACGGACATTACTTTCAGTCCCAATAAGCTCTCCTAAACCATTTACGTATTATGTTCTGTGTTCCATGTACTATATCATTTTTCCACACCAGACTTGGTTTGTCTAGTATTGTTAGAAAGTTCAATGAAGACAGCACTGAAGTAGTCGTTTCATAGTTCTGCAATTTCCCTGTTGCCCCTTCTCCATTCTTTGGTTTCTGATTGTAAGGAAGCTGCACTTGTTTTCTCATATCTCTCACACTGACATAATTTGACATTCTTTTACAGTTCACTCTTATAACCCCTGTGAATATACTCTTCAGATACGCATCAATTCCTGCCTTAAGCTGCTCAATAATTGACCTTCTACACCATACACTCACAGGAGCATAGACTCTGTGCCAACAGAAATACAGCAAAATCTACATTAGTCCCACTTTCCCACACCAGCCCATAGCCTTGAATTTTATGACACTTCCAAGTGCTCGTCCAAACACTTTTTATTGGTTGTGAGGTTACCTGTGATAACCCCCTCTCAGGGAGTGCATTCCAGATTCATACACCCTCCAGGTGAAAAAAAATATTTAAACTCTCTGTTAACCTCAAACCTTTCACTTTAAAGGTGCGTTTCCTTGCTCTTGACTCTCTGACTAAAAGAAACAGCTACTGTCTATTCACCCTTTACATGCTCCTCGTGAGCTTATCCTTCTGAATCACGTCCCCTCAGCCTTTCTGTTCCAAAATAAACAAACCGAGCTTATCCAGCCTCTCCCCATAGCTGATATGTTCCATCCCAGGGAACATCCTGGTGAATCTCCTCTGTTCCCCCTCCAGTGTCATTACATCTTCCGTGTAATGAGGCTCCAAGATCTGTAGACAGCATTCCATCCTGGGCTAACCAAAGTCCTGTATAACTCTTACAATCGATGTCATGATGAATAAAGGCTATACAGACAGTCGCATGTGACTTCTTAACTAACCTATTACCCTGTCTAGTCACATTCATGGATTTGTGGAGAAGCACCCTCTGAGCTTCCTTGTGTGCTGCCATGCATTGAGTCCTCCCCTGTCTTGTTCCTTCTTCCAAAGTGCATCACCTCATATTTATCAGGGTTACATTCCATCTGCCATTGATCTGATGATCTGACTAATCCATCTGCAGCTTCATGTAATATTAACCTTCTTCCTCACTGCCAACCACCGGGCCAAACTTTATGTCAAACATAATCTAACTTATCACAACTTCCAGTTCCTCTATCCACACCCCTCCAGATTCACATCTACACCATTTATGAATACTGCAAACAATAATGGATACAACATTGATCCCTGTGGTACACCAGGGGGCACGGGTCTTCAGTCACACAAACAGCTTTCTCCCACTACCCTCTGTATCCTGCCACTAACACAATTTCCATTGTAACTTGTCATGTTGTCCTTGATACTGTAAGACTTTACTTTTATTTTTCAGTTTCCCCTATGGAACTTTGTCAAAGGCCTTGCTGCAAAATTAAACAAGCAGCCTCCTCAAACTAATTCAATCAAATTCATTAAATGTGACTTCCCTCTGATAAAGTCATGATGATTATCCCGGATCAAACCTTATGACTCTGATCCGAGTTCAATTTTTTCCTTCCCTATTTTCTCTCTTAGTTTCCCTAACAGTGATCTAATGCTCGATCGTCTGTAGTTCCCTGGTCTACCTCCACCACCATTACTGTGAAGTGAAATCTTATTAGCTGTTTTCCAGTTCTCTGGTATCTCCCCTTTTGTCAGATTTTAATTAATATTTTCAGCCAGGGTCTTTCCTCCCTTGTCTCCAACAGCAGCCAATGATAAAACTCATCCCGAACTGGGGATTGGTCCAAATTTACTCCAGACATAACATCAAACCCCTACTCGTATAGTAGATCAATCTTTTCAAAAGTTTTCCAGTCCATCTTCTCGAATTCTGTCCCTGCCCCTTCCTTCTCCCAAGTAAAATAGATGTGAAGGTCTCATGTCACAATCTATCAATGTTCTCCAGCTTCAAACACAGATTGCCCCTTTGGTTTCTCATGGACACGAACTGTTTGCTGATTGTTCTGTTTTACTTGTACATGTAGAATATCGTGGGATTCTCCCGAATCTCGCCTGTTTGCACTTCGCCATATCCCTGTGTTATTCCGTCCCCTCTCTGTTTCTACGTTTCTTAGATTCACTACAAACACCTCACATCTTTGGAAACTCGAGATCACAGACTGAGTTTCCCCATCAGACAATCTTTCCATTTTAGGAGTTAATCTGGAGAATACCTTTTGCAGTTCCTCTGCCGTCAGTATACACTATCTTAGATTGGGACTCCCAACTCTAAGTTTAGTCTCATCAACTCTCTATGCAACTGGTGCACGACATCTTCTATATTCCAATTACATTCACATGAATGTAAACCTAATTTTTATTTTTCCATTTGCCTATGTTCTTCCCAATACCTTTCACTTTAACTTCTCTGATAAGCTTACTGTGTGAGTTCTTTAAAAAATGCTCCTGAATATTTAACTATACGTTATCCATAGGTTATTCATTGCCTATGACTACAAGAATCATCTTCAAACCATTCCAAAAAAAAAGTTTGCCACTTATAGTTTTCCTTTCATCGATGCATTATCACACTCCCCAGTTTTGCCATTTCCTTCTAGTAGCACGTTCTTTGTAATTGAGTCCAACAGACACCCCACTGCGGATGACAAGTTAACCGGTCTGTAGTTCACCACTCTCCAGCTTCATCCTTTCTTCAACTGTTGTGTAATATTATTTGCCTTATCCAGATTGGCTAAATATCTTTCGGGCATGTATTGGAAAATAACGTGAAAATCCTCAGTGAAAACAATATGTCTATTGATGCTTCCTCTGAAATGCTTGTATGAAGTACATCTGATCTGACAGATTTATCAACACTCAATTCAGCTTTCTTTTCAAAGATGAACTCAACACTGATAGAATGACCTTAGACTTTACTTACACAAGTCCCATGGTCACTTGACATTTCTGGGAGAATTTCTGGATATTCTTCCTTGAAGATAGACACAACGAAACAGTTTATTTTCCTGGGGATTTCACTGCTCTCTGCAATAAATTATCCTGTCCGCACACCCACTGTCCCATATTTGACCTTTTAATTTTAATTTTTGTTTTATACATCGATAGAAGCTTTTTCAGCAGTCTTTATGTTTTCCTTTTGTTTGCATGCTTTTTCTCTTTTTGATTTTTTTTCTCAGTTTCTTGGTCTTCCTTTGATGCGTCCTACATTTCTCTGAATCCACTGGCTTACTACAATACATGTTTTTTTTTCTAAAATGCTTCCTCTGATTCAATAGGTAAACGAAAGTGGGGCTGAAAGTGATAGTCAGTGAGGAGGGTGGACCAGATTGATGGGAAGGAAGGTGGACAAATAGGAACGTTCAAAGGGTGGTACTGAGTTGGAAGGTTAGACTGGGATAAGGTGGGGTTATGGGAAATGGGGAAATCCACCACTATCTCTTGGGGTTAGAGGGTTCTAAGGCAGAAGATGAGGCTTTCTTCCTCCAGGCTTCCGGTGGTTTGGGTTTGAAGATGCATCAGGCCCATGTCTTTGGCAGAGTAGGAAAGGGAGTTAAAGTGTTCAGCCACAAGACGGTGGAGTTGGTCAATGTGGCTGTCCCAGCCATGTTCTCTGAAATGATCAACAAGTTAGCGTCCTGTCTCGCCAATGTAGAGAAGACTACATTGGGTTTAATGCATGCAGTAGATGAGGCGTTCTGTCTCCGTTCATTACCTATCACTTTCAAACCCACCTTCATCTGCCGATCGCATTCAAAGCTACCACCCCCTGCCACACTACCTTCCCATTTATCTCTCAGCCCGCTGGGCCCATAAGCCTCATTCCTGATGAAGGGCTTATGCCTGAAACGTCGGTTCTCCTGCTCCGAGTATGCTGCCTGACCTACTGTGATTTTATAGTACCACACTCTTCGACTCTGATCTCCATCATCTATAGTCCCCACTTTCTTCTCACACCTTCAGGGCTTACATGACTCAGATTTATAACGGTTATTTCAAATAAAACAAAAACTGTCGTGTACTCAAAGACCAGAAACCCAATACATTGTGGTCACTATTCCCAAAGGGTCCTTTACAGAAAAGTTTTCAATGAGCTCTACTGATCACTCAACACCAATTCCTAAATAACCTGATCTCAAGCTCGGTGCTTGACATAATGTTAACGCAATACTGGATTAGTGGTGCTGGAAGAGCACAGCAGTTCAGGCAGCATCCATCTAGCAGCGAAATCGACCTTTCGGTTTACCTATAATGTTAACGCAAACCATCTCACACGTGGTCATGAAATCCATTTTTCCCAGCATTAGCCTTCATTTGAGTTAATACAATTTAGATATAATTTAAACAGTACATTATTACTGCAGTACTCACAAATGTGTAGATCTCATTTTCCTGTTTAATAACATGCCCAACATTTGTATTGCAGCTTTCACTTTGATATATACCTCCCATCAATGTTTGCTCCTCCTTGCTGTTTTTTTTTACTCTCCACGTGACTAGATTCTGTGGAATCTGAGCGACGTGGGCTCTGGGGAAATTAATGCTAGAGACCATCTCGCCACATCTTTTATGATCGACTCAAGCGTCATTATGAGATTTCCCCCAGATCTCCCGTTGTGCTGATGGATTACAAAAGGACAATGATTTTAAACAATGCAGTGTATTCCCCGAGACATGTGAGACTGCCCTTTCCTGTGTGGGATCCTTACAACAGACTAGTAAAGTGTTGCTGCTGCTGTATAGGATGTTAGTGAGAATGCATATGGAGTGGTGTGTACAGATTTAATCTCCTCACTGAGGAAAGGATATTGTTACATTGGAAGGAGTTCAGAGATGGTTCCCTCAATTGGTTCCTGCAATGAAGGTGTTAACTTATAAGGAAATGATGATCAGGTTGATCCAAATGTCATTGGAGTTTACAAGAATGAAAGATGATCTTATTTCAACATAGATGACAGGGAAGGAGTCAACATCTGAAGCCAATTGCACAGATAATGAGGGAATCCATTCCATACTCTCGTCTGTTACACAGGAACAGCAGAAGGACATTCAGGCCTTCGGCCCCGTTACACCAGAATAGGACGAGGCTATGCAGCCCCTGGATTCTGATGTGCACTTACAGGAGGAGGTCAGCCAGCCCCACCGAGCTTATACCACTGGACACAGCAACAGGAGCAGTCCATTCAGCCACCTCAATCTGTAACATAGGAACTGGAAGAGGTCACACAGTGACTGGAGAATTGTTACACTGGGATAGTAGGAGGCTATTCAGACCCATCGAGCCTGTTGAAAGGGAAATGGATAAGGATACAAACTATCTGAGACTTCTTTCATGAGAAAGGAGAAGGTAATTCAGACACGTGTCTGTTGTAAGGGAACGGGAGAAGATTAATCACTCCCTCGGTCCCATGGAAGATTTTGTTCCAGCCCTGATTATCTGGTCCTTGACACTCCAAGTGACCCCATTTCTCTCCATACACATGAAATGTATTGAAGTGTTTGGTTGGTGGTGGGGATGCTGTTTAGGAAAGTGTATCAAGGGGATGGCCTTTATCCAAGATACATTCATTCCTTTCTACATGGAGACACGAAGACGATGAGACTGGCTGCCTGCTTCTGAATGAAGCGGCTGTAGCTGCTGTCAGGACAAGGGTATTCACCAACATGATATACTGTGCATGGACACACTGTAATATTAATAGAGAGTTCCTTCAGTTCCTCTGCCTCTCCCCATTGACATGGCTACTCTGCCGATGCCATGTACAACATCAGGAACCCCACTATACTGGGAAAGTAAGGACGGCAGCAGTTCCCTACTGAGGGAGAAACAATATATTTACCTCATCCACTATTTTTTTCCTCCATCACCAAATGGTGACATTGATGTTGACATACTGGGAGATGATGGATATGTCACCCAGTCCTGCCTGGAAAGTTCTCGATCATAGAAGCTGAATGAAACATGACCCTAACAATAACTGACAGCACTATCCTCCCATTGGTGTGAAGCTGCAGGTCAAGTTGAAGGAGGTGACATCGCTCTGTGACTAGTTCCTTGTTCAATCAGGGTCCTCTCACACTTTGCTCCTGGGTTAAGTGTCTCTTAGGAAGCTGGTCTTGGAAATCCCAGAGGGCATCCCTTTCCCCACACACACAGACTAAGTTGTTTCAGAGCTTCCCCTGTCTGAAGCCTCTACTCCATTTGGTGTTCATGTTACTGACCCAGATGCTGTAACTACAGATCCCATGCTCCATCCAAAATTGGGTCAACAAATCCTCAGGTCTCCCTGAGTGTCTGAGGTAGCTCATAGCACTATCTCCAGCAAATCATCCACAGCTCGTCCACTAACTTTTCAATAACAGGAGTCAGTCAGAATCCCTTCTGCTACAGATCCCCGCAAAATATTTTCAGAAGGCTGCTTAGTCCCAAACCTTTCCTTATTTGGAATATAGATGTGAAGTGTGCGTTCCAGATACGTTGTGACTGGTCAAACCACGCGACATGAAGCAAAATATGATCTATTCAAATGTTTTAGTTAAAATGTAATCAAAGAAAAGAACGTTTTAGGATAGCACAAACAATGGATACCGTTAGTTCTTGGTATACACTGCTTGGCAAAAAGACATATTCAAATACAGATTCTGACATGCAGTTTTCCAAACGAAGAGGCGTCAACATCAACAGAGATCTCAGAGAAAAGCAGCTGGGGATCATGTATTGAAACTTCCAATCCTTCTGGGACCCCGACCAGCTTCTGGATGCTGCAGCTAAAAACAAAACGAGAAAACCTGGTCTGGGAGAGCTGGCCACTGCCCTTCCATTGTTACCACCGTTTTAATGAAACGTAAAGGCTTTCTCAGTTATTTACTTAAACTGTTTTCACACAGCAGTTCTGCACCTCTGCCTTTTAAATCTCTCTTCAAAATAAAACTAAAGCGAAAGTAACGTTTTTATCATGATAGTATCCTCACAACTCCACCTTTAATAAAATCATCCATCAGTATACAAAATTGGATTCATTTTAGGCCTCCCAATCGTCCTCTATTCGTAGACTGCAATGCATATACATTACATTGACTCTGAGCTTACACACGTTCACAACTCGATTCGATTTCAGTCAATTTAACCCTGCCACAGAATGCCTTTGTCTTTCTTCATCCAAGTCTCTACAACGTGTCAAAACTTAGGTTTTCTTGCCCTGTCAACTATATACTGTCAAACTGTTTGGCAGCAATAGAAACATACGGGAATTTTCCTCACTAAACTTCTCCAAAAAATTTAAGGGGTCACGATCAGTGATAAAGATTTGCCTCAAGTATGTTATTCGCAAGTTAATTGCTGAAATGTTGTAACGCCAACACCAAGCTCAAGGCATCCTTCCCCATTGTGGAATAAATTGTTGATGTTTCCACTGGACACTCCAACCAGACGTTACATAATGGAGCACTTCTCATCTCTTCAATACTCCCTCTGAATGGCATAGTTTCTCATGTCTCAGCATAAAAGAATTACACACTTCTGTACCTCTTAATGCTGTAACCTCTTTATCTGTTACACTTGGCCTATGCTAATAAACCTTACTCTCACAGGGATATGTTTTAAGACAATCTCGCACATTCTTATCAATCTTTCACAGAAACCAAACTTTGATTTCTGAACCAAATCATGACTATCAGTCATTTCAGTTTCTAATCTTGCCGTTGTAACTCTCTGCTCTTCCACACGAGTTCTCACGACTGCAGGAAGTGAGAATTGTTGAACATCTCCAAAGTAAGTGTCATAGCTTTGCTCTGTTTTTAGTACCTTTACCCACCTTTCAAAATCACTTTGTTTGATTCTTTCAAACTGAATGTGCGTTTAACCAGGGAGCCTTTTTTTAGATTCCTGAGATGCTGTCTGTTGGCTTCTGGCACAAGCTTATATGCACTTCAAATAGCTTACTGTACCTGCTCATAATGGCCAGATTCCTCCTCCGATAGGGATGCAAGTACCTATCAGATTTGTTTGGATCAACTAAATCCACATGATCATTGGCCACTGCATTGGTTTAGCCACTTTCTCAACTGAATTTTAAAAAAGGCTTCCCCATTCTTCTCATCAAATTTAGATAATGTCTGGATGTATTGAAATAGAACCCCATCAGGTTTTTGGCTACTAAAGGGTTGCTCATCCTGACTATCCTCCTCATCCAGCCTACCGTCGACCTTCATCTCCACCTTATATGTCAACTTTCCTCTCAACTTGCTAACTTTTGAAGTTGAAACTCTCTGCTTTTCTTCTCACTTTTTCTCTCTTTCTTCTTCATTTCCTTTCATTTTATTTCTACTTTTCATCATATTTCAAACTGTTTCAATTCCTTCTCATGTTCAAGGTGCCTCATTTGAAATTGAATTATAGCCATTTCCAAAGATTCTGATGGCAGTCCCACCAAATTTAATTAGAGTCATAGAGTCATTGAGATGTACAACATGGAAACAGACTCTTCATTCGAACCCGTTCATGCCGACCAGATACCCCAACCCAATGTAGTCCCACCTGCCAGCACCCGGCTCATATCCCTCAAAACCTTCCTATTCATTTACCCATCCAGATGCCTCTTAAGTACTGCAATTGTATCAGCCTCCACCACATTCTCAGGCAGCTCATGCCATACACATATCACCCTCTGCGTGAAAAAGTTGGTCCTTAGGTCTCTTTTATATCTTTCCCCTCTCACCCTAAACCTATGCCCTCTAATTCTGGACTCCCCGACCCCAGGGAAAATAATTTGTCTATTTATCCTATCCATACCCCTCATAATTTTGTAAACCTCTATAAGGTCACCCCTCAGCCTCCGACGTTCCAGGGAAAACAGCCCCAGGCTGTTCAGCCTCTCCCTGTAGCTCAGATACTCCAACCCTGGCAACATCCTTGTAAATCTTTTCTGAAACCTTTCATGTTTCACAACATCTTTCTGATAGGAAGGAGGTCAGAATTGCACACAATATTCCAAGAGTGACATAACCATTGTCCCTTACTGTCGCAACATGACCTCCCAACTCCTGTACTCAAAACTCGGACCAATAAAGGAAAGCGTACCAAACGCCTTTTTCACTATCCTATCAACCTGCGACTCCGCTTTCAAGGAGCTATGAACCTGCACTCCAAGTCTCTTTGTTCAGCAACACTCCCTAGAACATGACCATTAAATGTACAAGTCCTGCTAAGATTTGCTTTCCCAAAATGCAGCACCTCGCATTTATCTGAATTAAGCTCCATCTGCCACTTCTCAGCCCTTTGGCCCATCTGGTCCAGAGCGTTTTAATCTGAGGCAAGCCACTTCGCTGTCCACCACACCTCCAATTTTGGTGTCATCTGCAAACTTACTAAGTGTACCTCTTATGCTCACATGAAAATCATTTATATTAATGACAAAAAGTAATTGCCGTGCTATAGCTGTAATTATCCCTCGTTTTCTCACAGACAAAACCAAACCCAACTCCAGCTTGTCTGTCAATTCCTACAGCTTTGCCTTCATTACCTTTTGTAAAACCCCAACTTCACTTCTTCCACGCCCAGAGAACTCTTAGTGACTTAATAAATCTTCGTACACAAAACACTGTTGAAACCAACTGAATTCAACCTCCGGAACAAAAGACAATAACAACTATCATACGCGACCTTTGAATCCAATAGTCTCCCGGTGCAAACTCTCCAGTGTTTGCATGAGCTTATTCTGGATTCTCTGGTTTCCTCCCACAATCTAAAGATGTACATGTCAGGTGTATTGGCCATGCTAAATTATTTGTAGTTTTCATGGATGTGTGGGTTAGGTGCCTTAGTCGGGATATGATAGAGGAATGGGTCTGGGTAGGGTACTCCTCAGAGGCTCGGTGTGGACTTGTTGGGTGGAATGGTCTTTTTCCACACTGTAGGGATTTTAATTCTAAGCCCAATTTAGTATTATCGATTTCGAACTGAACAACCGCTCCCAGTTTGCAACCAGACAGCCTCAAACTATTTTGAGAAGGTAGATTGGATGCCAACCTTTTCTTATTTTAAAGGTAGATGTGAAGTGGGATTTCCAGATGTGATGTTACTAGTCAAACGACACATCATTAATTAAATCACAATATACTTAAACACTCTATTGAAAATCCATACAAAATGAAGAGGAATTTAGAATAACTTAACTATTGGAAACCTTAACCGAATAATGGATACAGTACCTTCTACAAAGTAAATGTCCCAAAATACTAACATCACCTAAACACATCCCTTTGCAAAAAGGAGCATTCAACATACATTCTTGTATACAGTTCTCCAATCCAGGATGAAATAGAATTAAGAAATATTTCAGGGAGAATAGCAGCTAGGGATAATTTACTAAACCTTCCAACCATTCTGGGACTCCAAGCACCTGGTCATTGTTACAGCTACAAGAAAAAGAAAGAAAGCCTGGTCTGTGCGAGCTGGCCATTGTTACTATGATTTATTAAAAATGCTAAATGCCTCTTAAGTTATTGTAGTTCTGTTCGCCAAGCTGGGAATCTGTGTTGCAGACGTTTTGTCCCCTGTCTAGGTGACATCCTCAGTGCTTGGGAGCCTCCTGTGAAGCGCTTCTGTGATGTTTCCTCCGGCATTTATAGTGATTTGTATCTGCCGCTTCTGGTTGTCAGTTCCAGCTGTCCGCTGCAGTGTCCGGTATATTGGGTCCAAGTCGATGCGCTTATTGATTGAATGTGTGGATGAGTGCCATGCCTCCAGGAATTCCCTGGCTGTTCTCTGTTTGGCTTATCCTATAATAGTAGTGTTTTCCCAGTCGAACTCATGTTGCTTGTCATCTGCGTGTGTGGCTACTAAGGATAGCTGGTGGTGTCGTTTCGTGGCTAGTTGGTGTTCATGGATGCGGATCGTTAGTTATCTTCCTGTTTGTCCTATGTAGTGTTTTGTGCAGTCCTTGCATGGGACTTTGTACACCATGTTGGTTTTGCTCATGCTGGGTTTCGGGTCCTTCGTCCTGGTGAGTTGTTGTCTGAGAGTGGCTGTTGGTTTGTGTGCTGTTATGATTCCTAGTGGTCGCAGTAGTCTGGCTGTCAGTTCGGAGATGTTCTTGATGTATGGTAGCGCGGCTAATCCACTGGGTTGTGACATGTCCTCATTCCGTTGTCTTTCCCTTAGTCATCTGTTGATGAAATTGCGGGGGTATCGTATTTGGTGAAGACATTGTATAGGTGTTCTTCTTCCTCTTTTTGCAGTTCTGGTGGACTGCAGTGTGTTGTGACCCTTTTGCGTAGTGTCTTTTGTGTCTGTTGGGGTGGTTGCTTTCGTAGTTTAGAACTTGGTCTGTGTGTGTGGCTTTCCTGTATACCTTTGTGGTGATTTCCCCGTTCGGTGTTCTCGGTACTTTCACGTCTAGGAATGGGAGTTGGTTGTCCTTTTCTTTCTCTCTCGTGAATCGGGTTCCTGTGAGTGTGGCGTTGATGATCCGGTGTGTGTTCTCTATTTCTGTGTTTTTAATGATTACAAAGTTGTCATCCACATATCTTCCCAGAGTTTGGGTTGAATTTGCGGTAAGACTATGTTCTAATCTTTGCATCACCGCTTCTGCTATGAGTCCAGAGATGGGTGAGCCCATGGGTGTGCCGTTGATTTGTTCATATATTTGGTTGTTGAATGTGAAGTGTGTTGTGAGGCACAGGTCCAGTCGTTTCAGTATGCGTCTTTGTTGAGAGGTTCACCGTCTTGTTGACTGTTCTGTATGTCCAGCAGGTTGGCTATTATTTCTCTGGGTAGGGTTAGTCAATAGAGGTGAATAGTGTCGTTACATCGAATGAGACCATGGTTTCTTCCGTGTCTATGTGTATATTTCTGATGATGTCCATGAATTCCTGTGTTGACTGTATAGAGCGTCAAGATCCGCTGATCAGGTGTTTCAGTTTCTGCTGTAGTTCTTTAGCCAGTTTGTGTGATGGTGTCCCTGGTAGTGATACCATATGTCTGAGTGGGATGTCTGGTTTGTGCACTTTAGGTAGTCCATAGAATCTGGAGGTGTTGTTGCTTTCAGGTTTCATTCTCTGTATACGTGCACATGGATGACGGATGAGAGTTTGGTGTGAGTTCGAATCAGATTTGATTCTGCCGGCTTGAAGCTGGGAACGTCAGCAGTAGATTTTTAACTTCATCAAGACGGTATTTCATAGCTCAAGGTTCAAACAGCAGATGGACTAAACCAGTGAGATATATTCTGGAGTGGGGAGTATTTCAAGTTAGAAATGGTCAGGTAATGGTGTCAGGAATCAGCTCATAGTCAAGGGGATCACCCACAGTTATGACTTTTCTGCTTCAACCGCAGATGTTGGCCAGGGATGGGATGGAAATTGGTGGAAGGAAGTGAAGTTTATAGCCACAGCAGTAGACAGTGACCTCCGTGCTCTTAATATTTAAATAACAAAGACAATGATACAATACATTGTGGTTCTTCGCTGAAACTGTGTAGTTCATCCATGAGTAATACTGCCAGAGCAGAGAGGGAGACAGTAATTGAACACGTTCATTGATGTAGTTAGTAGTGGTCTGTAGAGTGAATATCTGGATTCAGAGTTTCAACAGGAACAATAATAGTGGCAAGAAGTGTCGACTATATGAAAGAACAGGAATACAGTCATAACTGGTTTATAGAAAACAAATCTGGACAGTGATAATTACCAAGGATACCAACAATAGCCAGGAGAGGATAATAAAAATATTTAATATTGAGAAGAGCATAATAGATCTGCATTGATAATGATAACTAATTAATTGCATAAAGAATCCAAACGTAATCGGATAAACTCCTGTTTATTATTGGAATATTCTAGTCTAATGTTCTCAGATTCGGATCCATTGTTAGAACATTCCAGTGAAATGTTCTCAGATTCTACTCCATACTTGGAAAAATCCAGAAAAACATTCTAACATTCTGATCCTTTGTTGGAACATTCCAGTCTATTGTTCTCATATTCTAAACTATTGTTGGAGCATTCCAGTCTAACGTTCTCAGATCTTGCTCTCTCCTCCCCCTCTCTCTGGAGCTGCTGATCCCTGTCAATGCTATCAGCAATGGTTGCGCTCATGTCATGGAATAACACATTAAGGGAGCCAATTTATCATTAAAAGATGGAAACCCTCCACTGGGATAACGAGAATCCATGGAGCTTGGCATTAGTCAAAGTCAGTGAACAAACAGGCTCAGTGAACCAGTTCCTTGCATCACTTTTCACATAACTATAAAAGGGAACATTTACTGGGTTTGGATGGAATGGATGAGCGTTGCTGAGGGATGGACCATAAGTCTTTCAATGTTTTTAATCCTTTTTTCCTTGTATATAAGAGTATCAACGGAACACTACAGGGGTCTATATATGTTCCACTCTGTTTACGAAAAGCGACAGTTATAAAATAACTGATCGGCTGCATAAAAAAGTCGCGTGGGCAAGTTTCTAGGTACCTTAACACAAAGTACGGTACTTATTTACCAGTGTGAGGCTACTCCTGGTTTTAGGTGCTCTATTATCAAATCCTTTCACAACCATGAGACAAAGCATTGGGACTGCAGCTCAGAGACAGGCCGAAGCAATTCTGACCATATTGGCCTCTTACAGAGGGAGAGGATAAGGCCATTCAGTCCATATTAGCCTCTTGCTACTTGAAAAGGTGGAAAGCTGGAATGTTGGCACGTTTTGCCAAAAAATCATTCAAAACAAAGAGATGTGTCTCTGCAGCTCTACGAGGTGTTACTGAGAGGGCACCAGGAGTACATTGTGTTGTTTGTGTTTCTGTAACTGAGAAGAGATGGACCTCCATCAGATACAGTTTATCCGCTGCTCGTAATCCACAGGTTGCTGTATCATTTAATGTCTCGGGTCTGTGACGCAGGGACAGGAGGAGGCCATTCAACCTCTCGAGCCTGTTACAGTGGAACAGGAAGAGTTTATTTAACATTTCAAGTCGGTTTGGCAGTAAATATTAGTTTTAAATTTGTTATGCAACAGGAAAGACCTGATGTATACATTAAAGTTCTATCTTTGAACAAGGCCAATTTTGAAAGTGTTAGGCGAGATTGAGATACCCTATTCGCAGGTAAAGGGTTGTTTGGAAAATGCAAAGCCATCAAAACTTGGATTCAGAGAGTCCAGAGACAACGTGTTCCGATTAGTGAGATGGGCAAGGTTGGTAGGTGCAGGGAGTGCTGGATGGCTAGATATATTGATGCTCTAGTCAAGGTAAGGAAGGAGGTGTATGTCAGGTAAACAAAGCTGAGATCCAATGAATCCCAAGAGGAGTTTAAGGGCAGTAAGTTTAGAGTCAACGGGAAATCAGGCCAGAAAAATGTGGATATGAGATTGCTTTAGAAATAGTGTTGATGAGATATTGAAGAAGTTACACAATTCCTTTAATGGCAAAAGATTAACTAGGGAGAGATTAAGGCCCCTTAAATATCAGTAAAGCTACATATGTGTGGAACCACAGGAGATAGGAGGGGCACTAAACAAATATTTCTCCTTAGTATTTAATGTGAAGGATGTTTCAAGAGCGAGATAATGAAAAAATATACAGTGATATCTTGAAAAGTGTCTATATTACAAGGAAGTGTTGGACATTTTAAGCACAGAAAGGTGAACAAATCCATGGTCAGTTGTATCCACAATTTTGTGAGAAGCTAAGAAAGAGATTGGTCACCATATTTTTGATATATTTGTATCATTGATTTCAACAGGTGATGTGCCAAAAGACTGGAGGGCTGGTAGCATAGTGTCATTATTTAAGAAAGTAAGGAAAAACAGGTAACTATAGACCAGTGAGCCTGCTGTCAATGGTGACTAAATTGTTGGATGGGATTTTGAGGGAAAGAATGTATATGCATTTGGAAAGACAAGGACTGAAGAGGGCTTTGTACTTTGGAGATCACGTCTCACTGACGCTATGGAATTTTTGAGGAAGTGTTGAAAATAATTGATGACGGCAGGTCAGTGGATGTTGTCTTCATGGAATTCAGTAAGAAAGCAAAACTGTTCTACATGTTAGACTGGTTAGCAAGGTTAGACTGCCTGTGATCGAGGAAGAGATTGGCATTTAGATCCAAACTTTTCTTGAATAGTGGAGACAGGACGTGACAGTGGATATTTGTTCATTAAACTTGGAGACCTGTGACCAGTGGCGTGCTGCAAAGATTAACAGTGGGTCCACTGCCTTTTCTCACTTATACAAATCATTTACATTTGAGTATATGAAGTATGGTCAGTACGTTTGTAGATAATACAAGATTTGGTGGTGTAGTGGACAGTGAAGAATGAACTGTCAGAATATAATGGGACTTTGATTAGCTGAGCTGAGGAGTGGCAGATGGAGTTTATTTTAGATAAATGTAAGATGTTGCATTTTGGCAAGACAAATCAAGGCAAGACATATACATAGGGTCCTGTCGAAAGCTGCCAATCAAGGAGAATTCCATAGAAGTTATCGAATCCCTACAGTGAGGAAGCAGCCTATTCGGCCATCGAGGCCAAACCGAACCTCTAAACAGTATCCCTGGACAAACCCTTACCCTATCACTCTGAGCCTGCATTCCCCATGGCTAATCCATCTCGTCTACACATCGCTGGGTACTTTACGCAATTTAGCATGGCCAATCTACACTTACCTGTATATCTTTATACTGTCGGAGGAAATCATAACATCCGGAGGAAACTCATGCAGACACGGGGAGAATGTGCAAACACCACACAAACTATCATTTAACGATGGAGTTAAACCCAGATTGCTGTTCTCTGAAGCAGCCATGCTAGTCACTGAGCTACTGTGTCACCTTGTGGTGCAGGTTCTCCGTTCCTTGAAAGTGCCGTCACAGGTAGTTAGCGCAGTGAAGAAGGCACTTGGTGATCTTCCCTTTATTGGTCAGTGTTTTGAGTTTAAACATTTTCTCGACATGTTGCATCTGTACAGTTCATTGGTTTGGCCACTTTTGTAATACTGCCTTTAATTCCGGTCTCCCTGCTGATGGAAAGATGTTGTCAAACTTGAAAGGGTACAGAAGAGATTTAAAGGAATGTTGCAGGTGTTGGAGGGTTAGAGTTACAGGGAGAGTTTGAATAGGCTGGGACTATTTTCAAGTGTTGAGGCTGAGGGGTGACCTTAAAGAGGTTTATAAAATCATGAGGGGAATAGATAAGGTAAACAGTCAACGTCTTTTCCCAGGATAGGCGAGTCCAAAATTAGAAGACAAAGGTTTAAGGTGAGAGGAGAAAAATTTAAAAAGGGACATGAGGGACAACATTTTCACACAGAGAGTTCTGTGTGTATGGATTGAACAGACAAAAGAGGTGGTGGAGGCAGGTACAGTTACACCATTTAAAAGGCATTTGGATGGATACATGCATGGGAGGTATTTAGAGGGAGATGTGCCAAGTGGTGGCAAGGGCAGGGGGAGTGGGGGTGGGCGAGATTTATTTAGGATATTTGGTCGGCATGGACGACCGGACTGAAGGTTTTTTTTTTCTGTGCCGTACATCTCTGAGACTCTATTGCCTCTTGAGTGTATAACACAGGAACAGGAGGAGGCTATTCAGCTTCTGAATTCTGCCAGCTTGTTTGCTGAATTACTCAGAGTAAAATACAAAAATACATCATTCAGATTTTAATGGTGATTTACAGAATCAGGAGAATGGCTTTTAGTCAAGAGATGCTGGAAGGAATGTGAAGAAGCCATTCAGTCCCTCAATTCTATTCCACATGAGCAGCAGGTGAGCACAGAGCTATTGGAGCCTGTTACACAGGAACAGGAAGAGGACATCTATTTTCTCACATTTGGGATCAGGAGGCAGTCATTCAACTGCTTGAGACTGGGACACAGGAAGAGAAGGCATTCATTCAACTGCTCGAGAATGGGACACAGGAACAGAAGGCAGTCATTCAACTGCTTGAGACTGGGACACAGGAACAGAAGGCAGTCATTCAACTGCTTGAGACGGGACACAGGAACAGGAGGCAGTCACTCAACTGCTTGAGGCAGGGATACAGGAAGAGGAGGGTGTCATTCAACTGCTCGAGACTGGGACACAGGAACAGGAGGCAGTCACTCAAATGCTCGAGACTGGGACACAGGAACACGAGGCCGTCACTCAATTGTTCGAAACTGGACAACAGGGAAATCTGGAAGCTAGTGAGACCCCATGGTCCTGTTATGCAGGAACAGGAGGAGGTGCCTCACTCCTCACAAGTATGGGACACTGGGAGAGAAGGGGATTTTGCTTGTAACAAACATAAACACATGAATAAGTTGCATTAGTGGTCAATTCAACCCTGCCCTACCATTCACTAAGACCACGGCTGATCCGATGGTGATTTCCTCATTCTATTTTACGGTGACTGTCATCTCTGCAGCCTCTGCTCCATTTGTTGGCCATGTTGCAGACCGTGATGCTGTAACAACAGTCACCATGACTCATCCAGAGGGTTGGGTCTAAGGATGAGTCTGGATTTGAAGGGTCAAATCAAAAGAATGAAAACACAAAATAAAGGTTTTGCCAGTTGTTTAGTTCTCTCACAATCTCAATCAAACTCACATAACTAGCCCATCCATAATACATTCAGAATGGAGCACTGTGTAGATATGGCCAGCGCAGTGCTGAATGCAAACCAGCAACATCCAGAATGGAATTCTGTGCAGCCCACACCAAACTTGATCGATAATCTTGGGACAAATGTCCAGAGTGCGGAGCTGTTTAGACCAAACTGGTTCATTCATATGTAAACCCAGGCTGTTGCGTTGGTCGGTAACACTGTGTTAGATCCCTGCCCAGTGTGGGGAAACTTGCAGCCCATGCTGGAAGTGACAGGATGTGCAGCTCCCAT
Source organism: Chiloscyllium punctatum (assembly GCF_047496795.1). Classification (NCBI taxonomy): domain Eukaryota; kingdom Metazoa; phylum Chordata; class Chondrichthyes; order Orectolobiformes; family Hemiscylliidae; genus Chiloscyllium; species Chiloscyllium punctatum. The sequence continues at coordinate 68,194,368 of NC_092754.1, forward strand.
CTAGTTACAGCTCCATATCTCAACTGTACCTTGACAAGGGGTGCTGCAGATGTGAAAATCATTGCAAGGGAGAGATGTAAATGGAAACAGTTGAAACACCAATAGTTCTGATCAAGGCGAGTATCACACAAGTATTAAAAGACGAAATCACTGAGATAATATCCGATGAGGTTTTGTGAATGGTGCAAGGAAGTAAGAAGGGGATAGTGATGCGATAGTGGTTGCACTATAAGCCTCCAAATCATGAATGGAAATTGGTGGAACAAATATGCAGGGAAACTGGTGAGAGTTGCAGGAGCAACAGGATTATCATAACAGGTCATTTAAATTTTCCTAACATCGACTGGGACATCCAGATTGTTAAGAAATTCGATGGAACGTAATTTCTTAAGTTTGTTCAGGAAAGTTTCCCCAACAGTATATAATGGGTCCTACATGGGAAGGGACAAACTCGACCTACTAGTGGGAAATAGGGATGGATAGTTGACGGTAGTAAAGTGACTAGTGTTATTTTAATTTTAAAATGGGAGGGAGAAAATTGGTCCACAGATTCAAGTTCTAAACTGGGGCAAGGCATATTTTGTTGGAATTAGACAGGGGATTGCAGGGGTTAATTGGAGTAGTTTGTTTTCAGGTAAAAGAATGTCAGGCACGAGGGAGGGCTGTAAAAGTGAGATAGCTAGAGAATCAAGGTTTACATGTTCCTGTGAGGGTGGAGAGAAAGTGAGGCTGGAAGAGAAAATCCTGGATGACAAGAGATATTGAAGCTCTGACCAGCAAGAATAAGGTATGGCTCAGGTACAGGCAGCTGGAATCAAGGGAATCCCTGGAGGTACACAGGGGATACTGTGGTTTACTGAAGTTGGAAATCAGGAAGGCGAAAAGGGAGTATGAGATAGCCTTGGCTGAGAAGATTCGGGTGAATCCAAATTCACTATAGTAAAGAAAAAGAACAACTAGAGAGACAAAACGATGCCTTAAAAACCAAAATGGGCACCCATGTGTAAAACCACAAGAGATGGTTGAGGTCCTCAATTTCTACTGTGTTTATCATGAAGAAGGATAAGAAGACCTGTGACCTTTGGGAGGTTAGTTGTGATATCTTGGTACAGTCCATATCACAGCAGAGGTGTTGTTGGACGTATTAGAATGCACAAAGTCAGATAAATCTCTTGGGCCTGACTAGATATATCCAAGAGCACTGCAAGAGGCGAGAGAAAACAGTTCAGGGGCCAAGGTCCCAGAAGACTGGGTGGTAGCAAATGGAGTGCCCTTCTTTAAGAAGGGCTGCAAATAAATGCCTGGGAAATATAGACCAGTAAGCTTCACATCTGTTTTCGGTAAACCACTAGAGAAGGTTCTGAGATATAAGATATTCAATGCATTTGGAAAGACAGAGTTTGATTTGGAGCAGTCAGTATAGCTTTGTGCGTGGCAGATCATGCCTTACAAATTTTGCTAGAGTTTTTTTGTGGAAGCGACCAGGAACGCTGACGAGGGCAGGGCGGTGGACATAGTCTATATGGATTTCAGTAAGGCCTTTGGTAAGATTCCACATGGAAGGCAGCTATAGAAGGTTGGATTGCATGGACTCCAAGGTAAACTGACAATTTGGCGACGCAATTGGTTTGACATTATGAAGCAAATGGCTATGGTGGAGGTATGCTTGGTGGACTGGAGGCCTGTGACTCGTGGAGTGTCTCAGGGGTCGGTACTGTCCCCATTTTTGTTTGTTATCTACATCAATGATTTGGACGAGAGTGCACAACCCAAGGTTAGTACGTTTGCAGATGACACTGAAATAGGAGGCATCGTTTACAATGAGGAACGTTATCAAAATTGCAGCAGTACCTTGATCAGCTCGGGAAGTGGGCTGAGAAATAGCAAATGGAATTTATTATAGATAAGTGTGAAGTCTTGCATTTTGGAAAGTCAAATTCAGGTGGGAGTTTAATGGTGAATGAGAGGCCTTAAGGAGTGTAGTGGAACAAAAGGATGTTGGAAATCAGGTGCATGGTTGTCTGAATTTGATTCGCAGATACACAGGACAATGAAGAAGGCTGTTGGCACATGGGCCTACATCAGGGCATTGAGTATAGAAGTTGGGACGTTATGTTGCAGTTGTACACGATGTTGGTAAGGCTGCAGTTAGAGTATTGTGCTCAGTTTTGTTAACCTTGCTCTAGAAAGGATGTTATTGAAATAGAAAGAATGTACAAGAAATTTACAAAGATATTTCCTGGGCTAAAGGGTCTTAGATGTAGGGAGAGGCTGGACAGCTTAGAACGTATTTCTTTACAGCGTAGAAAACTGAGGCGGTTTATATGGAAGTGTAGTTCTCATCAAATCATGAGAGCCATGCATAGGGGTGAATATTTCAATTTTTTTTGCAAGGTTGGGGAACCAATGACGAAAGAACATCTGTTAATGTTTGGAGAAAACAAAAATAATACAGGAACCTGAGGGTCAACCTCTTTTTACACAGATTGTGTTTTGCATATGGACTGAGCTGCCAGTGGAAGTGATTGAGGTGGGTACAATAACAACATTGAAAAGGTATTTGGATAAATATATGGATAGGAAAGGAGCAACGGTAGGGAAATGGGGTAAGTGTGGATGTACATTTTGGTCGGCATGGACCAGCTGGGCTGAAGGGCCTGTTTCCATGCAGTAGAAATATATGACTGCAAATACATGTGTTTCGGGATAGGGACAGAGAGGGACAGGCTGAGAAAAAATGTCATGGAAAGATATGTTCACAGGTTTCAAAATTCTGAAATGAAGCCATTTCGATAGTATCATGCAACACGGGTCAGTATTATGAAGAATTATGAGTGAATGGGATATTGCTGTGAGTTCAGGCGATGGAGAGTTTTGAATGAGCATTTGCTTTGCAGTTTTGTAACTGGGAGTGAGGACAGCAGGGTCTTCGGCTCATTGAGCTGTATAAAACAGTAATTTGTCTCAGTGTGATTTTCATTGAGTGTGACAGAGGGATTGTCTGTACGAAGCAGAGCTATTTTCCTGGTGCTACCTTATCGAACTCATCTCATTAAATATCACCCACCCCACCCCCTCTCATTGAATGCCAGCCCGAATCTCCCATCCATCATGATTGGAGATACTCACAGTCGCCCAAATGTCCCGAGATAGATGTCCCTAGAAGGCCGAAGGGCTCACGGCTGAGCTTTCTCAGTTTGAAGCTGCCCTGTACAGTTTACCCCGAGCATGGCAGATAAGGGGCAATTACACTACAGTTTGTTGACGGAGCATGGTGTGCATAGTGGATGGGCTGGTACAGAGGGGGACTATTCCCTTCCCAGGATGGGCCATACCACCAGACTCACCGAGTATGGTCTGTGCTCACTACCCAACTCAGTGCAGTATCTGCGGTCTGAAGAATTGTCCAGCAATACAGAACAAGCATCAATAACCTTCCCTGCTCTGTCAGGGTAATTGGTCACCGTATTGTTTCTGCTCCCTCAAACTCACTGTATATCTGTTATAGCACCTACATGGCTCATGCTCCACCACTCTCACTGTCGCATGCAGCAGCTTCGCTCTCACTCTCTGTCTCTCTGTCTCTCTGTCTCTCCCTGTCGCTCTCTCTCTCTCTCACCTTTGCAATACCCCCCACACAGTTAGAGAATATTCCGGAGAATACCAATTATGGAATGTTCCACACAGTGTTCCAAATGATGCCCAGTTTCAGGAAAATGACAGTGCCTCAGTCTGTAACACATAAGAGGAAGGAGTAGGGATGCACGTTTTCCAAATCACACACAGTTCAAACCCTGTTGGGTCCATTCAGCCCTTCAAACATGCTCTAGCATTTAATAAGGTCCCGGTGATCTGATGCTTTCCTCAGCTCCGTGTTACAGAAACTTTCAGTCATTCAACCCCCTGGGTTCCTGTCACTGTCCAGACGGCACTCAGTCACTTTTACCCCAGTTTTCTTCAAGCGCCTGTTTGAGGGCATTTCCCATGGAATGCACTCTCCTAACGGTATGTTCCATCAACTATATACTTTCATGCAATGGTCAGCATACTTTACACAGACCAAACAAAATCTACGCTTATTTTATAGTTATAGATATCCTATCACACTTAGGTAATTCTCGTTATTTCACTTGACTCACCTTAATGATATTAAACTAAAAACAGCTTCTAAACACGTCTTGTTGTAAAATACAATTTCGAGCAGAGAACGTTCTTACCCTCAGCCGTTATCTTGACCGTTATCTGAATTGTACCACTTTCCTTGTTATGAATGCCTCTCTTGCCCTTTGTCTGTGACTGTTTCTGTGTGTAACGGTTACACAGTCTCCTACTCGGTTGGCAGGATGGCCAGTTTGTGATACAGAGGGAGGCCAACAGCGCAGATTCAATTCCTCACACTGACAGAGGTTACCATGAAGGGGACAGTCTCTCACCCTCAAGCCATCACCCGAGGTGTGGTGACCCTCAGGATAAACCACCATGAGTGGTCTCTCTAATGAGAATTCTTTGGGACTCTATTCTATCAATGTTAGCATTTTAATATTTTAAGAAATATATTTATTGAAAAATAGATTTATAATAATATAATAAACCAATAACAACACAACTCAAATAACTGATCAAAATTACACGCATGTGCATGTATATACAAAACAAGTTAAAAACACTAAACGGACAGAAGAAAAACAAAAATAAACAATAAATAATGAATAAATAATGCAGCTCAGCGTAACAAAATTATAGCTCTCGTTCTTCAAGAGCATTAACTGATATCCATTTTTATGTTCATTAGTCTTCCTCTTTGGATATAAGCTGCATTAGATAGTTTCGTCAGTGCTGTACAAAAGCCCTTCTGAGAGTGGCAGATAAGCCTGTAGCACGGTAATCCACAAAGGTCTGCGATGTCTTATATAAATATCTGTTTTTTGGTGCACCATGCTAGTGAAAAAGTCCAAAAGGATATTCTCCATGAAGAGCTTTTCCTAGCACAATAAGTAAGGATATTATTTCCCATGTGCATCTGTGTAAAGTATCCTGGGCAGGCCCAGGAAAAGAGAAACCAGGTCCATCTCCAATTCAGTCCCCGCGACCCACTCTATCACACCTACCACAGTGCTCCAATATATCTGAAGTTTGCAGCAGCACCGCAAGCAATGAGTAAGAGTGCCTGTAGTCATTCTGCATTTCGGACATGCTGAAGATAATCCCACTTTGAATTTTGAGAGATAATCTGGGGTCAGATAGAACCAATGAAGAATTTTCAACTGCATGGAATGGGTCCTATTGCAGATGAAATCCTTCAAACATTTTTCCAAATATCCTCCCATTTCTCCGAAGTGGCCTGAACCCCCAACTCTCTCTCGCAGACATCACAAAGCTGCACAGTCTCGTCTGAGGGGACACTCTCCAACTAATGATAAAGGGTACTGACAGAGAGTGTATTCTAAGCAATAGGCACCCACTTCTCTCTATCGGATGTATAAGAGTCTGTTAAAAGTGTGTTTTTAAAAAAAATCAAATCTCTCATCTGGAAAGAAATCCCATGAGTGGTCATGAGTCTCCACTAGCCAGTCCATACGTACGAGTTATTTGATCAAATTATATCATTGTTTCTCCCTCAAATAACACGTGGTGGCTCAGTGGTGTGCACTGCTGCCTCACAGCACCAGGGTACCGGCTTTGGTTCCAGCCTTGGGTGACTGGCTGTGAGGAGTTAACATATTCTAACTGTGTCTGTGTGTGGTTTGCTCTCACAGTCCAAAGATGTACAGGTTAGGTGAATTGGTCTTTGATAAATCACCCATCGTGTTCAGGGATGAGGAGGTTGGGTTATTAGACAGGTTAAATATAGAATGGAAGGGGAATGGGTCTGGGTGGGTTACTTTTCAGAGGGTCGAAGTGAATTTGCTGGGCACAAGGGCTTGTATCCACACTGTAGGGATTCTACTAATTCTAAATCACTCAAGCAAGGTACACCGCTTGCTGCCCACTGTTTAAACCTGGAATCCATTATCCCAGGATGACAACCCGTTATACCAATTATAGGGGTAAGAAACATGGTTTTGGCTGTATTGCCCTCGATCTGACGTATTGTCATTCATGCTTTAACAGTATTGATAATTATTGGGTTATGACAATACTCCATAAATGTTGTCATTTTGTCGAGGAACAACAAGGGTTCACTTTGTCTGTGAGGGTTCAATATCTAACCGTATTGACGCCGAGTCCTCAGCGGCCCAAGCAGTAATGCAGGATAAAAAGACCTTAATTGATAGCTTTTAATCTGGGAGATCTACTCCCCAAAATCTGTGGGGTAGTTGCAATTTGGTTAGCTTGATAAAGAGTTGCCAAATATAAGAGCTAAACCAGTCAATACGTCTCCTAAATTCCTGTCTGGGAAACATCAAAGGAAGCATTCACATGGGGTATAGCAAATGAGGTAGAACATTCATTTAATAAGAGTATTGGAATTAGCCAGAATATTGGAAGTGCTTCCCATCTTTGAAGGTCTTGTTTAATTTTGTCAAACACATGGACATCGTTCACATTAATAAGTTATCAAAGACTGAGTAATGAATATATCAATATAGAGAACCCCCCGCCATGATCATTTCAAAGGAAACCAGGATTTGCCTCAACATCAGGTATTTCCCTAAGGCTGCCCATAAGCATGGCCTCCAACATAGTAAAATTAATCTTATAGCCCAAAAAAGCGACAAGCGAATTAATGCATTACATCATGTGAGCTGCCGAAATTGTGGGATTTGACAAAAATCATAACACCCTCATCTGTATCCAACATAATCTTATGTGGCATCTATCCCACTTCTGGTATATATTATGGTAATATTCCCAATTGTGCAGGATGCCAGCGAATCTCAGATTGTTGCAGGGATGGGGAAGATATCTACCCTCATGTGGCATTTCTGTGGGTTAAATAAGAAAATAAAATCCCTACTTGTGATTTAGATCTGCCTCCAGACATCCACCAGCTCTAGTTCTGCACACAAATCCACTAATTGCTTACATTATAACGAGGGTTTTGGGGAACCTTTGGCCATTCTGCCCACTGTGGGGACCATAAGACAGTTGAAATCTCCTTCTACCACAATGTGCCATGATGCGAGATAACTTAATTTGGAAAATGCAATTACCAGGATTTTAAGAGGGTGCGCCGGGGGGCAATAAACATTCAAAGTTCTGTATTATTTCCCAATGTTCAAGGCATTGGGGATTATGATCCTCCTGTGAGTGTTTAATACAATCTAGTAATTTAAATGGAAGATTATTCCTATCCAGTATGGCTTCTTCCCTACTCCTAGTATTAAAAGGCAAGAAATAAATCTGATCAAACACGCCCTGCTGTAACGCCAACTGTTCCTTGTCATCAAGGTGCATCTCCTGCAACAGGTCAACATTTACCCTCTCCGTTTTAAGACTAGAAAGTATATTTTTCCTTTTGATTGGCTGATGGCCCCCCTTAATGTTCCAGGTACACCATTTAAGCAAATCCATTTATCCATAACACACTGCAGCAACATCTGAACTCTTAAGTTTCACATCGAATTACACATCGCTGATCATTAATGAAAATAACTCATAGAGCCTAAATACTGTACAAACTAAACTACTACAACTAACAAGCTTTTAAAAACTTCCAAAGCAAAACACATAAAAAAGAACAAAGAACGAAATATAATCGAAAGTTCCAATGACACTCGAAAGGGCAATTTACCTCCCACACCACACACCCGCACCCCGCCAACTGGGGACGCTTACATATCTTAAAACTTTAAGTTCTGCCCGCTACCAATATGGAATCCAAAGCAATTAACAACAAAAATCTGGCATGAACTGCCCTTCGGTCGGCACTTAGTCATCACAACTACCTTTGTAACTCCCTCCAGCTTGAGCTGCCCCCAGACACTAACAAAGAAAGAGAAAAGAGTAGTAATACTAACGAAGAGTAGTAATACTAACTTAAAATGAGTACTCTACACATCCCCGATTATAATTTAACACTGGTTAATACCAGAAAAATCCAACAAAATTTCTTTAAGGAGAAACATGATTATCTAAGTATCCCGCTTACTTTAAAATGTCCACAAAGTTTTCACTTTCTCTGCAGAGTTAGACGAGTTCGTGGATCCATTGAAAGCAATAGAGAGCACCGTAGGGTTCCGTAAGGAATACTGACTCCAGAGTTCCCTCACTCTTCTCTTGATCTCATCAAAAAAATTTCTTTCCTGAATCACCGCCGCTGTAAAATCCTGAAAGAATATAATCCTGGAGCTCTCGTGAATTAAACTCATGGATCTTTTCCCAGGGTTCTGAAAGCTTCCATAAGTCTTTGTTTGTCCCCATAACTATATAATCGCGCAAAGACAAGATATAGGCGTTGGTCTGAGTCTGACTTCCGTGCCATAACCCGATGAACTGTCTCCCTCTTCACCCGTCCCTCCTCAGTTTCGAAGTGAAGGAATCGCCGCAGCCAGTTCTTGAAAAAACTCACCGGCTGACCTCCTTCTGTCTGCTCCAGCAAACCGATGATGTGAATACTCTTCATCTTACCCCTATTCTCGGGGTTGGCATCTTGTTCAGTTAAGGTTCAGACCTGTTTTTCAAGGACGAGGATCCTCTCCCGAGAGGAATTTATTACGGTCTCTGTCACTGCATTTCAGCCCTTGGCATCGTCTGTTATGTTTCCAAGGCTGTCAAGTTGCTGCTCATGTTTTTGGAGCACGGCTGAAAGCGGCTCTAGCCACGGCTGAACGGTTCTTCAATCATGACTTCAATCTTTTCACGTAACTTGATGAACACAATGACCAAGGCCTGGTGAGTAACTGGGTCCATCGAACGAGCAGAGTGGGTTGCAGTTACGGCCTCAGGCATGCTCGATGTTTCTGACAGGTGCGCCGCTTGTTGAGACTTACTCGATCCTTTCCCCATGTTTTGTAATTGCCCAGTGACAAATCGGGATTAGTAAAGATTCTATCGCTCTTTTAGTGTTGAATTTTAAGTAAATGGCTGGGATTGAGTAGGTTAGAGAACCACTTTGCCCGTGTGTTTATGCAGAGACCAGCAAAGCAGAAAATCTGGATCGCCACCATCTTGTATTCCCCCTTAACATTTTATCGATATTATCATTTCATTTTGCATTATATTCCTGGAGGTTCTGAAGCCATGTTATTTGATACCACTGTCTACATTTCCCCCCACATTGCAAATTGCTGCCCATTCCTCGATAATCCTTAACTCTGTTGTTATTTATGAACCTTCCGTCTGTGCCTCAAAAATATTCAGTATCTCTGCCGCCAGTGCTCTGTAGGGAAAAGTATTCCAAAAACTCACAGCACTTTGAGAAAACAATTATAAACTTTATGATCTGAGTGTGAGATTAGTTTTTTGTGTCTCCTTATCTGAGAAAGGATATAATTACATTGGAAGCAGTTCAGAGTTATTTCATTTCACGTATTCCTGGGGTGAAGGGCTTTTATTGTGAAGGCTTTAAAAGGTTACACTTGGAATGAGAATGAAACATACAAGACGTTGATAAGAGTGTATTAGGTATGTACCCACTGGGTGTTTGTATAGTCCAAATTTATTGTCATTTTCATAGAATCTCTTCACTGTGGAGGCAGTGCATTCCATCCATTAAGTCCACACTGACCCACAAAACAGCACCCCAAATGGACGTGTCCCCCCTCCCCCAGTCTTATCCATGTAACCCTGCATTTACCATAACTAACCCACCTAACCTACGCATCTCTGGGCACTGTGGGCAATCCACTTTAAACTGCACATATTTAGACTGTGGCAGCAAACTGCAGCACTGGTAGGAAAGCCACATAGGCATGGGGAGAATGTTCAAACTCCACATAGAGGATCGCCCGAGGTTGGAATTGGACCCAGCTTCTTGGTGATGTGAGGTAGCAGTGCTACCCACAGATCCAACATACTCCTCCGTTAATTCTGTTAGTAATTTGTGACTGACTAAAGAAATCTGCTTGACTTGTTCTTATCACTGAACCTGACCCAGTCTGAGACCTTTATCATCGGCCATATCACCAACCTGGTTACATTTAAAATTTGTTGCGAGCAGTGGAAGAGTGGGACTAGAAAAGGAAAGAGTGACACCCTCCATCCTCAGTCACAACTGGAGTGAGAAAAAAATCACAAAGTGGGAATTCATTCAAGTTGGAATTCTCTTTCCCAGAAGTTTCGGATGCCTGAATCGTTATATTATATCGAGGCTGGCTTCGTCTGATTTTCCATAGAGAGGTGAATCAGGGATAATGGTTCATGGAGAGGAAAGTGCAGCTGGGACCACAATGAGATGAGCCACGACTTCATTTACTGGTGGAGTAGTGTCAAAGGGCCGAATGGCCCACTCGTGTCCCTCAACCCTATGTTCTGATGTTCCTTTCAGCCCTTCGGACCTGCTACTGCTACACAGGGGAAGATCGAGGCCACTCCGATGGTTAGGTGCAGTTTTGGCAATGGACTTGGAAAATGCAGGCTGGGTCAGGAAGTGACACTCACCCCCAATCTCTGTTTCCAGGCTTCCCCTCTACGCAACGTCTGCTCCAGATGTGGGTCATGTTACATACCCAGATTTACTGTGAATACAGCCCCCATACCCCACCCAGCGCTAACTCAAACAAATCCTTTGCTCACCCGAATGTAGCATTACACAACACAACTTCCGGGAAAATAATCAGTTACTTTGCAAAAGCATAACATGTGAGATTAATAAATAGGAACAAGAGTAGGCTATTTGGGCCCTAAAGCTGGCTCTGTCATTTAATACGAACATGGCTGATCTACTCCAGGTCTAATTCAACTTTCTTGCAGACTACTTGTATCCCTCCACACCTCTGGGTCAGGGAATTCCAGACATTCACGACCTTCTGAGAGAAGACATCACTTTGCATCTCAGATAGGAATCGATGCTCTATCTTCGGTATCTATGTCCTCGAGTTCGAGACTCCACTCAGGAGTGGTAACAACGTCTCAACATCTACCTTCTCAAGTCTCTTCTGTGTCTTGTATTTTTCAGCAGAATCACTCCTCATTTATTTAAACCCCAATGAATAATCGCCTCACCATTTTAGAGATTCTCAATAACACAACGCTTTCATCCCTGGAAGCCGACTTAGTTACTTGCTGCATCAGCATGCTGACTTTATGTTTCATACACAGGAACACTCCAATCCATTTGTACTGCTCTTTTTCTGGAAGTGCTCTCCATTAAATAACAGCCTGCATTTTGATTCTCAGTGTCATCCTCAAATTCGGCTATATATTGCACTCAGCTCCCTCCTTCAGACTATCAATATAGAGTGTAAATAGCTGATGCCATCGGACTGATAGCAGTGGTCCTCCAGCCGATATATCTTTATCATGAAGATCCACTAATCCTGACTCTCCGATTTCCATATGTTAAGCAATCATCATCCCATGTTAATACATTCTCCATCATCCTACTAGCTTCTGTCTTGTGAAAGAACTTTTATTTTGTAATACCTTGTGGAAAAACACTGGAAAGCCTGGTGTCTAACAGATCCCCTTTATCAAGTCCGCTTGTTGCATTCTCAGTCATCTCCAGAAATACTTTACATTATTTTACAGGGCAAAGTATAATTTCCCGTTCACAAACCCATTGTGAACCTGCGTGAAGTGTTGTTAAATGCCCATGTTAGCCAGGTTTTCACAAGTAAGCCCGTCCCATCTGCTTTCATTTGGCCCATATGCCTCTAAATGTTTCCCATCCATATGTTTGTCCAAATGAGTTTTAAATGTTTTAGCTGTACATGCATCTTCCACTCTTCCTCTGGCAGCTCATTCCATACCCACACCACCCTCTGCGTAAAAACACTGCCCCTGCGTCCCTTTACATTTTCCCTCTTTCACCTTAAATCAATGCCTTTTATGGCTGAACTCCTCCATCCTGTGGAAAAGACCTTGGCATTTCACCGTATCCATATCTCTCATGATTTTAGAAACTTCTATAATGTCGTCCCTCAATCTTCTACACTCCATCCAATACCAACTTCAAGAACAAGCATGTAAAGATAAATACTGCAAATTTGAAACTATAGTAAACATGACAGGTAAACAATACTCAGCCCAAACTTTATTTTGTGATTTGTTTTTTCTCCCTATTACAATACTAAGGCAGCATGAAACGCTTACTAGTGCCAATAAGAAGTCAAGCTCCTGATATCCTTTGTCTAAAGGAGGTGATGATCTCGACAGTGAAAACGTATTTATGGCCAGAACTTTGTAATGCCACATAGTCAACATTCTCCCTCCTGGCCTCCCTTTTACCTTGTGTGATTGTGTTTTCTTTATCTTCAACTCAATAGAAAAAACCCTTTTCCCCATTCACACCTTAATTTTAACCCGATTTATATCATCTTCTCGTTCACCACTGCTAAAAGCCGGTTTATCTTTGCCACTCCCTCTTTTCCCTGTCACCAACCTCCCACCTCTGGCAAGGTATTAAAAAGTCAAGTTTCCAATGCTTTTCAGTTGTCAAGAAGTGTCACACTGGGCTTGAAATGCTAACGCCGTTTCTCTGTCTCTTCAGATGCTGACACACCTGCTGAGTTTCTCTACAAATGAATTGGCAGAGAACAAATTTTTACAAAACAAATAACTATGGATAGTGGTAATAAATTACCAAAATTGTTTGAGAAACTGAGTCCTTTGTAGAGTCTCACTGGACCTGAAAGTTTAACAATGCATTCATTCCAGAAGATGCTGCAACATCTTCAGCAATTACCTCAGCAATTTCTGTTTTTGATCAATTTCCAAAGACGTATGTCAAAGATGCTCAAACATCCTGTCCAACATGGAGTGTCGTACACTGGGACCTGAACAATAACGCATTGTGCACAAGTTCCTTGACTCTGAAACTACGTAAGTCTGGCATCACTGACACTACAGAGCTCTTAGTCATGGTCAGGGAGAAAAACAGAGGGAAACACATTCACTTCAAATACAGAAGTTGACATTGTGGAAGAGAAACGATTTAGATTATTACTTTAAACGGATTGAGTTAAAGTAACAAATTAGAGGCGTAACACCATGGAGAGTCCCTCAGCAGAATGAGAATATGAAAATGCAAGTGTTACCGCATCAAAAACCAGGTTAGGTACAGAATACAGGGCTGATGGATGAATGCGTGTGAACTGGGGGACAGTCAATAGAAACGAATTGTAGATATTGCAACTCAAACTTGGTTATCATTTGATGCTGTCCACCACAGCAGCAGCAGAAACAGAATTGTATTCAATGACAATCTGTAGCATTTTCCCGATAATAATTTATCAGTCTACCATTACCATCAAGCCAATCCATGGTTCAGTGATGAGTGTGGGTGAACATGCCAGGGTCTAAATCACGTGGACCTAAACCTGTTGACAACGCATTAAAGCTACCACACTTAACTGGTTACATTCCGACCAGCAGAACTAATGTCTGATGGAGAGGGGAAATGATCACGAGACTAACAGATCAGATCGAAGCTCTGTCGCACTACCAATTGCAAACATAAAGGTCGATGATCTATTAAACAATTTACTGGAGCAGAGTACTCCATAAATATATTCATCCTAAATATCGGAACAGCTCTGTACGTCAATGAAAAAAGTCAGGGATATGGTTTCTGCAGTATCGTCAGCCAGACGTGTTGAGTGGATGATCCACCTCACATTCATCATGATTCCCACAGAATCATAGATGGTAGTTTTCAAACAATTCGATTTTCTGCGCGTGACATGAAGAAACAGCTGAACACCGTAGATATGACAAAGACAATGGGCCCTGACCCCATTCCTGCAATAGGACTAAAGACTTGTGCCGCACAACAAGCCGTGTTCCTGTGGGAGCTGTTTCATTCCAGCTCCAAAACTGACATCTCCCTGGCAATGTGGAAAATTAATCAGCTATGTCCATTCCCTGAATAGGAGAATAATTACAATCTGACCAATTACTACACCCTCAGTCCCATCACGACAGTCACATTGATGGGAATACTTTTTGACAGAGCTGTCAAGTCGCACAGAAATAATCAGGACAGTGTGGTTTCTGATAGGTCCCCATGTGGAGATGGTGCTATAGTGAACATATCATTGGATTACGAATTCAGACCAGGCCAATGCTCTGGCAGCTGGTGGAAGTTAAAAATAATTAATAAATGATCGAGACCTAAAGTCTGGTGTCAGTAATAGTGTCCAATGTGATTGTAAACATCGATCTCTTTCCCCAATGTACTTTCAGGAAGTGAATCTTCCATGCTTTCCTGGTCTGGCCGAAAAGTGACTCAAGACACACAGACATGGTCTCTGAATCGGCCACGTGAGACACTCAGTTGTATCAAACTACTCTGAGGTCTTAAAGGATACAGCCTGACAGAACACCCGGCATCAACCTCGTTATCAGAAAAAAGGAATGGGAAACACAGGCCTGTTGACCCTGCATAGACATCCTTCCTATCATCTGAGAGCTTGTGACAACATTTACAGAGCTTTCCCACAGACTGCACGGAAACATCGGGAGAGGAGGAGGTCATTCAGCACATTGAGCTTTCCCCATGCTATTTCATGGCCGAACTTTGCCTCAATGCAGTTTTCCCCACACAATGTTCATATCCCAAAATAAGTTTAAATGCATATTATATGAACCATAGTGCCTTCGGCCCATCAATATATAGGGAGTTGTCTGATAACACATGTTTACTAAGTACGATTTGACTGCAATGCGATTCGTCAACCGTTTTCTATAAAGTGAACTATCATCCCTGCTTCAAATCTGTCACAGCCTGTCAGAGTTTTATATATCTCACTGATATGTCCATACATTTTCCTGAAGCCCATACAATACAAGCCCAGTCACCACAAACTCTGCTCCCACAACTAACCTGTTATCCCAGAGATCAGTCTGGTCAGCCTTGACTGCACTCCCTCAATGTCAGGTTTGCCCTTTATTAGGTAATGACAAGAAAACTGCACACTACACTGCACAATGTTCGGGATGGGGTCTCACCAAGGCCCTGTACAGTAAATGACCCTTACTCTTGTATTATAAATCGCCCTGAAATTTCTACTTGTTTTCTGCTCCTGAAATATTGCTTTCAGTGACTGGTGTACAGGGAGATCCAGATTCTGTTCAATGTTACCGCTCCCTACTTGCTGGGTCTATGTAGGCTGTATACAGCGTGCCAATGCCATTGCCAGTATTGGTTTTCGAGTTCAGAACTCACTGCCCTACATGGACTCAGAAGGCTGCGCAGAAATAAATAAAAAATCAGCTTAAGTTCATTTATAGATCAACATTTTTCAACCAATCCCTTTTCAAATGATAGTCTGCCATTCAATTGATCCTATCAAAGTACACAACCTCTCATCCCTGCCATTGCTCTCCATCTGTCAGGCATTTGCCCAGTCACTCCACTTGTCTCAATCACCTTGGAGTCTTTTTTTACATCCTCCTCATCCACTCACAAGCTGACATCGTTTCGTGTTGTCAGCAGACTGGGGAATATTGCAATTGAGCCCCTCCAGCAAAGATATGATGTGTATTGGGAATATCTGGATGCCAAATCTCGATCCTTGTTATATCCTCCAAGCCTTCCATTCAAAAAACATTGTATTCATTCCTCCTCAATGTTTCCTACGAACTCTCCCATTCTAAAACAATGACTATATATTAGCCCCAGATCCATAGGATTCGAATTTGCACAAAAGACTTGGGACTTTATCAAAAGTCTTTCTGAGATTCCAATCGTATTGCGTTGATACATTGTCCATAATTTTGCTAACAGCCACTTTCTCAAATATGATTCCTTTTTCATCAACCTCTGTTGACTTTGTCTATGCCTGTTAATTTCAGACCAATATTTTCTCTAAAACCTTTTAGTTGCTAATTTCATTCTATTCCTTTTTCTCACCAGACTAAAGTTCCCTCGTATTGCGAGGAAATTTTAGTTTTGTTTTTTTTTTCTTCTGTGAAGGCATAACTGAAGTATTTGCTCCATTGATCTGCTATTTCCCTGTCCTCAATTATCTGGTATCAGACTGTAAGGAAGCTGTACCTTTTTCTCTTAATTTTGCCTTTAACGTATTTTCAGAAGATATCACGAGTTCACTCATATACACTTTGATAAGATATTCTTCAGAAACCCATCAATTCCTATGTTAAGCTACTGAATGATTCACCTTCCACAGCCATACAATCACAGAAGTACAGACTCTGTACTATCAGAAATACAGCACGATCTACATTAGCCCCACTTTCCAACACAAAACCCGTCACTGTGAATCTTATGGCATTTGAAGTGCACAACCAAGTAGTTTCCAATGGTTTTGAGGTTACCATGACAATTCCCCTCTCACGAAGTGCATCACAGACCCCAACATACTTTGGGTGAAAAACAGTCCTCAAACCCTCACTAAGCCTCAAACCCTTTCCTGTAAAAGTGTATCCCTTTGACTAAAAGGACCAGCTGCTCTCTATCCACCTCGTCCATGTCCCCCGTAATCTTATCCTCCTGATTCACGTCTCCCTTAGCCTTCTCTGCTCCAAACTAAACAACCCGAGCTTATCCAGCCTTTCTCCATAGCTGATATGCTGCATCCAAGGGAACATCCTGGTGAATCTCCTCAGCACCCCCACCCCCCACCCCAGTGCAATCACATCCTTCCTGTAATGTCGCTCCCAGAACTACACACAGTATTCCATCTTGGCTAATGAAAGTTCCGCATAACTCTTATAATCTATGCTTCTATGTGTGAAGGCTGTGTTTACACTCCAGTACGCTTTCTTAAATTGTGTGTTACCCTGTTCAGCCACATTCAGGGATATGTGGAGAAGAACCCTCTGAACTTCCTAGTGTGCTGCCATTCATTGAGCCCTACCCTGCCTGGTTCCTGCTTCCAATGTGCATGACCTCATATTTATCAGGGTTACATTCCATCTGCCATTGATGTGATCATCTGACCATTCCATTTGTATCTTCCTGTAACATAAGGCGTTCCTCCTCACTGCCAACTACCCGGCCAATCTTCGTATCAAACACAAACTTACCCTCAACACTTGTCCATATTCACAGCTGCATCCTTTATGATAAGGTTTAAAATCAGGAAACAGCAACTTATTGTCCAACAGTTTTATTTGGAGGCACGAGCTTTCGACGCGCTGCTTCTTCACCAGGTGGTTGTGCACTTTGATTAAGCGCTTCGAAATCTAATGCCACCGAATAAACCTTTTGGAGTATAAACTGGTGTTATCCAATTTTTAGCTTTGTCCACCCCAGTCCAACACCAACATCTCCGAATCACAAATGTAAAGAGACACAGCACTGATCCCCGTTGTACTCCATTGGACACTAGCCTCCAATCGCACAAACAGCCTTCTATCACCACCGTCTGCCTCCTACCACTAAAATTGATTTGGATGCAACTTGGCAAGTCACTAATGAGTCCTACCTGTTCCCTGGTTATTCTGTTCCGCTGGACAAACTTGGAGAAGATCTGGAGATTCTCACTAATATTGCCTGCCAGTAGGTTTCCATGCCCCTGTGTTAGTTAGTCCCCTCGAAGTGATGAATTTCCACCTTATTGCAGTCTTAACTGGCCTGTCCCAGATCCGGCCATTATTTGCCTTGAATGTGGAAAAGACAGCGAGGGAAGCGTTCTGTTAATTGCCAACTTGTCAGATGTTTTGTGAATTATCTAAATTTCATTGTGACTCACCTCTCATTCTTTGAAACTCTAGAGAACGCAGGCCGAGTTTCATCATCAGACCATCTTACCATCTGAGGGATTAATCTGGAGAATGTCCATTGCACTTCCTCTGTGGTCAGTATATTCTTTCTGAGATTAGGTCACCAGAACTGCACACTATACTCCAGGTACAGTCCCACCAACACGCTGTGAAACTGCTTCAACAAGTCTTTACATCAATGTTCTCACTCTCTTATAAGAAGGCAAAACAAACTTTAACTTTCCACTTCCATATATTCCTCCAAATGCCCTTCACATTAATTGCACTTACGAACTCACTGAGATCTTATAGAAACCCTTCCGAAAATCCAATATATGTCACGTCTACTGTTTCCCCATTATCTATGGGGAATAATGTTTCCCCATTATTCCCTGCCAAGTGTGAGGTTGTCCATTTTGGAAGAACAAATAAGAATGCGGAATACAGGGTTAATGGTAGGGTTCTTAGTCAGGCGGAGGAACAGAGGGATTTTGGGATCTATGTACATAGATCTTTGAAGGTTGCCACTCAGGTGGATACAGTTTGTAAGAAGGCCTATGGAGTATTATCGTTCATTAGCAGAGGGATTGAATTCAAGAGTCGTGAAGTGATGTTGCAGCTGTACAGGACTTTGGTTAGGCCACAGTTGGAGTACTGTGTGCAGTTCTGATCGCCTCACTTTAGGAAAGATGTGGAAGCTTTGGAGAGGGTGCAGAGAAGATTTACCAGGATGTTGCCTGGAATGGAGAGTAGGTCGTACGAGGATAGGTTGAGAGTTCTCGGCCTTTTCTCGTTGGAACGGCGAAGGATGAGGGGTGACTTGATAGAGGTTTATAAGATGATCAGAGGAATAGATAGAGTAGACAGTCAGAAACTTTTTCCCCGGGTACAACAGAGTGTTACAAGGGGACATAAATTTAAGGTGAAGTGTGGAAAGTATAGGGGAGATGTCAGGGGTGGGTTCTTTACCCAGAGAGTGGTGGGGGCATGGAATGCGCTGCCCGTGGGAGTGGTAGAGTCAGAATCATTGGCAACCTTTAAGCGGCATTTGGATAGGTACATGGATGGGTGCTTAATCTAGGTTAGAAGTTCGGCACAACATCGTGGGCCGAAGGGCCTGTTCTGTGCTGTATTGTTCTATGTTCTATGTTCTATGCTGTAAGTAACAATTTCAAACAATTCCGAAGTTTATCAAGTATGATTTTTCTTCTCTCCATTGTTGCTGTGTAATAGATTCTCACAGTTTCACTACAAATCTCAAGTTAACTGGTCTGCAGTTCTCCACACTATGTCTTTTACCCTTTATCTGTTTGGATCCCTTCCATTCATGTATAGTGCTTGTTTCACATTTATCCACAATAGTTTCCAGTCTCTGCAGAATGTGCAGGAAAATAAAACACAGTCATCGACAGTGCAATTAATACCACTATTGGTGATTTATTTCCGACACTTTGATAGGAAGTACATCTGTTCCGTCCGTCTTAGCAATGCTCAATCCGGCTCCATGTTCAAGTATTACCTTGTTACTGATATAAAATGAAGTTATGTCGTTTGCTCCAGGAGTCCGAAATGATCACTTGGCATAACTGGGTGATTTTCAGGATCTTCCTCTATGAAGACAGATGCAATGTAACTGATTGTTTTCTTATTTCCCTGTTCTCCACATTGACCTCTCCTCTCCCGATTACAAATTTCCACATTTGACCTTGCTTTTATTTTGTTTCCTTTGAAATATAGATCGCAGATTGATGCAGTCTTTGTGTTCCTGATTGTTAGCAGGTATGTTCCCTTTTTGATTTCCTTTTCCGTTTCATAGCCTTTCATTTTTGGATCGTTAATTTCTGAGAATTCTCAGATTTCGAAGATAGCTGAAATTCTTCTGACATCACTTCCTCTGATTAACATATTTTCTAAAGTGTTATGTTAACCATCATTGAGTCGCTTTCTCAATCTTTGGTGTTTGTACCTGAAAATAGACGTATGTTTCAGACTTTGCAGTATTTCTAAAAACTCCTGGTCCTGACCAGATATATTCAGGAACACCGCAAGAGGATAGAGAAGAAATTGCGGGAGCATTGCTTGCCTCTTTTCTATCATCGCTGGCCAACGCGTGAGGTCCTGGACAACTGGAATGTAGTGAATGCTGAGCCCGAATTAAGAAATGCTGCAAAGATAAATCTGGGAACTAAAGACCAGTAATCCTAAAAGCTAGTGGGTAGGTTACTTTCGAAGATTTGGAGAGATTGGATATACGTGCATTTGGAAAGACAGGGTGTGGTGCGGAGCAAGTTTAGAATGGTGCTGGAAAAGCAGAGCAGGTCAGGAAATATCCGAGGAATAGGAAAATAGATGTTTCGGGCAAAAGCCCTTCATAAAATTTATGCAAGGGGGATCATGACTCACAATTTTGTTGGAGATCTTTGCTAAAATGACCAGCAACTTTGAGGAGGTCCGGGTGGTATACGTAGTCTGGATGAATTCCAGTAAGGCCTTCAATAAGGTTCCACATGGTACGCTGCTCTGGAAGGTTAAATTGCATGGAATTGAGGGGGACCTGGCAAATTAGGTACAAAATTGCCTTGATGGTAGGAAGCAGAGATTAATAGTGGAAACATGCTGTTAAGACTGGAGGTCTGTGAATAGGGGAATGCCTCAGGGGTTGATACTGGGACCACTACATATTTACATATATCTATGATTTACATGTGAATGTACAGGCATGATTTGTAGGTTTGAAGGCGGCACTAAATCAGGCAGCATCATGGAGAGTGAGGAAGGTTATCAGAAATTTCAGAAAATACTGCAGTACCTTGATCAGCTGGAGAAGTGGCTTAGAAATGGCAAATGGATTTTAATATAGATCAATGTAAGTTCTTGCATTTTAAAAAGTCAAATCAAGATTGAAGTTTCATGGTGAATGGTTGGGTCCTAAGGACTGTAGTCGAACAGAGGGAACTTGGGATTCAGGTGCGTGGTTCTCTGAAAGTTGATTCAGAGATAGACAGTGAAGAAAGCTTTTGACACACTGGCCTTAATCGCTTTATATCACTAAGTACCAAAATTAGGGAGTTATGTTGCAGTCATACAGGATGCTGGTGAGGCCATATTGGTAGCGTTAAGTTCCGTTTTGTTCACTTTGCTATATGAAGGATGTTATTAAACTGGAAAGAGTGCAGAAAAAAATTGCAAGGATGTTGCCAAGGTCTCAATGGTCTGAGTTATAGAAAAAGGTTGGACAAGTTAGGACTTTTTACTTATGTGTGCATTTGTCTGAGGGAGGATCATGTTGAAGTTTATAAAATCATGTCAGGCATGGGAAGAGGAATGCACCCAGTCTTTTTGGCAATCACAGACTAGAGGGCATCAGTTTAAGGCCAGAGGGGGCAGAATAAAAGTGAAGCTAAGGAACAACTTTTTAACTCAGGAGCTGTTACACACATGGAATGAGAAGTGTTTGAGGCGGATACATGAACAACATTTAAAATGTATTTGAACAAATACAAGGATAGTAAAGGATTATAAAGATACGGGACAATGGCAGGAAAATGCGGTTAGCGTGGATGGACATTTTGGTTGGAATGGGCCAGTTTGGACCGAAGGGCCTGTCTCCGTGCTGTCGGACTCTATGACTCTAACAGCCATTGCTTGTCTCCCACTGAATGTTATATTGTACTTTGCAAATTCATTGAAGATATCTTGAAACTCTAGTCTCCAGTCTTCAATGATGTTTGACTAGAATATTCCAGCATTCTATAATGTATGCAGACACCTTGTAAAATGTATATTATAAATGCCATTATTCATTAAAAGCTGCATCAGACCAACGTTAATAATTTGTCCTTCTGACTACACAACATCAAATCCGAAATAACCTGCTCTCCAGTTTGCTTCACAACTACTCTTCAACGCACTTCATATACACTTACGGAACTTATTTTTCACAGCTTCAGCTGTCATAGTTAACGCAGTTTAGATACAACTTGAGACCATTCAATAAGACTGCGGTATCCACAATACTTGCCTGTCTAATTTCCAGAGCATATGATGCTTAGACTTTCTGCTACCGTTTTGGTTTCGATATCTAACACACCAAAATTTGCTTCTCCTTGCTCTCTGTAAGCTCTACCTGAACTGATTCTGTGGAAGCTGAGGGACAGGTCTGTGTCGTTATTAGTGATCGACTTGGACAAGACATTCGGGTAGGCTCACCTTGACGCTGAGAAGATCTGAAGAAATGTCCCACAATATTGGGCAAGCAACAATATCCTCCTCGATCTGTTAGGATCAGAGTCCCCACATACTCTCTGCTCCCTCACACTCACTGTTATAGCATCTAACTCCGAAAAAGGTTCACGCTCTGTATCCAAATAAGGCTCAGGCACTACCACTCTCACTATTGAATTCAGCAACGAATAATACTATATTGATTCAAAACTGTCGACTACTCATTCCAGACACCTCACAACTCCCCCCACCTACACCAACACATAGAGCTGGGTCACCCACTCCCACTCTCCCTCCATCCCTTTCTCCCATTCCAGGAGAAACAGCCTGAATAGGATAGAAAGGGCCAAGCCGGGTAGTGGAGTGCCCGATATCCGTTCCTTCACTCCCCTCCCCCCGTCATGTGGGGAGGACTCTTAAAGAGCTGGAGAGGACCAGGACGCCTCGTATGGAGAATTTGAACATCCACATCCTACTGACCAGTTACGGAGCAATGTTCAGTGAAAGACAATTCTAACTTTAAACCTACTGGCAGTTCCAACAATAGTCCTTCCACTTCCAAAGAAAACAGATACCTCACTGCACAGAGACGTGGACGCAGACATACAAAGACAAGCACACACAATACTTACGAGGAGACAGGTATACATTCACGTATAGACACACAAATACTTATACAGTGACATACAAATCGACATAAATACAGATCGAAACACAGGCTGAAACACAGACTGACAGATGTAGACACACAAACACACAGATAACAAGCACATACACA
Organism: Chiloscyllium punctatum; assembly: GCF_047496795.1. Taxonomy (NCBI): domain Eukaryota; kingdom Metazoa; phylum Chordata; class Chondrichthyes; order Orectolobiformes; family Hemiscylliidae; genus Chiloscyllium; species Chiloscyllium punctatum. The sequence continues at coordinate 68,217,139 of NC_092754.1, forward strand.
TACAGACACACACAAACAGAGGCACAGATAGACACACACGCACACAAACACTTACTCACATACAGATACACAGAGTCACAGACGCTTGTGTCATTAAGACACAAATCTATATGTTTTTGATTTGTAAGGGGATCAAGGATTCTCGGAGAAGGCAGAAGAATGAGGTTGAGGTACATATAAGAAATTATTGAATGGAATTTCCGACTCGATAAGCTGAATGGCCTCAATCTGCTCATTTCCTTAATGCTCCTGTGATATTATGCTATCAGGCATTCTCTTCCTGAGACAGCAGCAAAGGCTGGGTGCGATACATATTTGATTGGAAAGGATCAGCGGGAATGTGGGATAGGTTTGGAGTCCGGAAGGGATTATATTCCTAAGTATACCTACTTGTTCTGTCCATATGTCTGAAAAGAGGTGGTGATTTTATTTTCATTTAACATTGTTTTAAAATTACAGTCCCCCAATGAAATAAGGACATCCCTTCCCCTTTAGTGTTGTGCTACCTGTGGTGTCCTCATCCTCTGGGAGCAGTGAAGACTCGGTTATTGAAGGTATTCAAGGCTGAACTCGACTGATTTTACTGGACAGAAGGGTCAGTGTTTTTTTGGGAAAAGACAGGATATGGATGGTCAGACACAATCGGATCAGCCATGACCATTCTGAATGGTGCAGCCGAATGGGCAACTTCTGCCCCTACCCCATGTGTTGTTCCCTCAATCGACTCCTCGAGGCTGTAACAGAGATATACTGCTGCCCCATCCCATGTGTTGTTCCCTCAATCCACCCCGCGATGCTGTTACAGGGTTGGGGACCATTCCATTCTGTCAGACAGGATCGTTACAATGACACAGGAGGAGACCATTCCGCCCCTCTAAGGAATTACACAGGAGTACAGAATGAAGTAATTCAGCTCATTCAGTACACTACACAGTCCGGGAGACCATTCAACCCACCTGAGCCGCTACACAGGAACAGGGAAGCTGTCGCTTACAGGAAATAGAAAGTAGATTTAAATGTTTATTTTCAGGCTGCAAAGCTGTTACTGATGGAGTGTCTCAGAGATCACTGTGGGGACCTCAATGATCAACAATATGTATCAAAGATCTGGAGGAAGGGGAGGGAATGGCTTGGAGCTCATTTAGCTCGTACACCAAGATGGTCATTCAATGTGTCGTCAAATGGAGTTAGTGAGTCCGCAATGTGATACAGGCAGGGAAGGTTAGTGAGCAAACCTTCAGCAGAAATAACTTATAGTTAGTTGTCTATCTTGGCATGAAGGTTGAAACAATGGTAAATAATTTAAGTGGAGAGAGATTGCCGAACTCTGTGAGACAGGAGGTTTCCATGTTCGAGCGACATGAATAATATGAAGTCAGATGCAGCAAGTGATTTGGAAGGTAAGTGGAATGATGCGGTTTTTGGCAAAAGGTATCAGGTTTAATTGCAGGAATGTTTTACTGCATCTGTACAGGGCATTGCTGAGACCACACCTGATGCACTGTGTGCAGGATTGATCCCCTAAACTAAAATAAAATTACATAATTATTTTCGAAGATTTTCAAAGAGCTTTCCCTTTACTCATTCCTGGAATGCCGGCCTTTTCTTATCGGGGATTATCAGTTTCGATCTTCGCTGAGAAATAATATTGAACCATCCATGACTTTCTGAAAAGTGTATCAGCTGGAAGCATATTATCTCCTGTCAGGGAGACTAAAGCTAGAGAATAGACTTTAAGAAAAAGATGCATTGATATTAACACACATACTATGAAAACACCTACCAATATTTACAAATTACACAGCCACATGTAAGCCACATGTCATCAAATTATAAAGTGGGGACTTTTTTTGCAATTGGAAGGAATTGCGTATAATAAGAACAATTACGCACCTGCATATAATCCATAATCAGGTTTTCCAGAGAATGGTCCACTTTGGTGTTCAGTTGACATTATTGTGTGTTCCAACACAGAGAGGTAGAAAAATTTTCCCTGTCTGAGAAGAAGCAGCCGATTGATCCCTCTCTCTTATTTTGTTCCGCCTGATAGCAAAGTGTGAGACCATAAAATCCTTGCGTCATATTTACCACTTGTGATGGATTCCTGGTTAAGATTCATTGGAATCTCTCCACTGCCTGAAAAGAAGGGAATTCAGCCAAATCCCACTGTTCCAGAAAGAAATCCTACTACCAGTAGTTTATGTGAGCAAAATAACGTCAAAGGCAGAATAACATTTTGAGGAACTCTATCATTTTACCAATTGTTATGAGTTCAACTTTCTGTGTCTCACATTTTTCTAGAAAATGGCGGAGTCTGGGACCTAAATCACTGGCCACCTCACTAAACTGTCTGCATTTAAGAGGGGTGTAACCATTGGAGAAGTGGGAATTGAAAAGGACATAGTGACCCTCCAACATTTGTTGGAACCCAAATGAGAAATTCTCAAAGGGATGTTCAAGTGGAAATTCCCTTCCCCAGAGGATTGTGATGCCTGGATGTTTGCATTTATTCAAATTTGTTTTTCGTATGTAGTAAAATGGTATACAGACAGAAGCGTGCTGCTGAGACCAAAAGCACATGGAGCGGTGACAAAGTATCTCCTAGCCCACTCCTGCTGCTCAGTCCAGTGTGCTATGTTCTATTCAACCCCCCACATCTCCTGATAGGAGCAGAGGGAGGCCACTTGCTCCAAATATCTGGTCAACAGTAATACAGGATCTCATTCAGTCCCTCAAGACTGTCACACATGGTTTGGTGTCGGTTAGAAAATGTTATTTGGTTCGAAAGACGTCTCTGGTCTCTTTACAGCGTGTTTCCTCTCTGCAACTTGTGGTTCATTTGTTGGTCATATTGTAGATCCAGATTCACTGTGAATACAGTCCTCATACCTCAACCAGCGATGACTCACAAAATACTTTATTCTCTCTGATTGCAACGTTCAATAAAAGAACATTCGGGAAAATTGCAGCCATTAACTTTGCAATTACTGAATATGGGGACAAAAGGAACAGGATCACGTAATTCGGATGATCAAGCCATTGCATAACATCATGGCTGATCTACTGTTGACAGTAACTCCTCTTTTTTAAGCCCAATGCTTCACCCCTTAGCTCTCCGACATGTCAAAAATCCATCTAACTCCTCATTAAATGCTTTCAGCGATAAAGCTCACCTAGCTCTCTCGCCCAGATAATTCCTGACAGTGATTACCCTTTGTGAGAGGAAAGCACTCCCTACACATACACCGTCACCTATTCATATGAACATGAGGTGAACACAGAGGCTCAGGAAAGAGCGATTGGCTTTGATACCAAGGCAGCATTTGACTGAGAATGGCATCGGGACCACCTACTTGCTTGATCTGAATGTGGATCAGGTGTAACGTTCCCACTGGACGGGGTCTTTCAGAACACAAATAAAGAAGTTTGGGGTCAGTCGCCAACAATCCTCTCAGTCCCGGGACATCTCTGCAGTAGATCTTCAGGTAAGACTCCTCAGCACAAACATCTTCAGCTGGTCCATCAATGTCTTTCCCCATCATAAGATCGGAAGTGTATGATGACTGAAGATCACAGAATGTTCAGAACATTTTGTCCCCCATCAGCTCTTGAACCATTCTGTGTCCATGTGCATCAAGACCCGGACAGCATTCTGGTTTGTGCTGATAAAGTATCGGTAACATTTATGTAACAGCACGGCCAGATACTGCACATTTCCACAGTTAAAGGAGGAGCTCATTCAGCATCTCAAACTGGTTGCACACGGGTATGAGCGAGCATTCAGGAACAGGAAGAGTGACAGCACATTCAATAATCTTGCCTGTTACACAAGAAGAAGAGTGGTCTGTTCAGTGCATCGAGCTGTTAAACAGAAACAGGTAGAGCCCAATCAGACCCTTAAACCAGTTCCATGAGACCAGGAGGAGGCTATTCATCCCCATGAGACAGTTATACAGGAACGAGAGGGGGTCACTGATATTCCAACATGACAAACCAATGAAACCGAGACTGCACTGAAAGAGGACTCCATGATGTTAATCATGGATCCATTGTTTGTAGAACATGTGCTGCATTAACATAGTTTGATGGCAATGAGGAGGGAAGCCAAATGATTTGTGCCAAGTCTCAAGGAGGCAGCGTCCATCTCCGAGAAGACACACCCATCTTCTCCATGGAGATCAGAATCTGGTGGGAATAGTTAACTGTTTTAGCATGAAGGTATTGTGGCTGCTGTAGGGATAACGAGACTTTCAGTGCAGGCCATACACCAAATGCACTGTACTAATGTGGGGAGAGTTTATTCAAAGACTGGCCCTCTGTCTCTCTCATGCGACATGGAGATTGGGTGTTGAGGGAGGGGAATATTCTCAGAGGCTCTTAAACTATCGACAATCATGCAACCTGAGTAAAAAAGAAACCATGGAATCTTTCACCGTATCAGTGTCTATTAAGAACATTGTGAGTGACTGTCCCTCCCCCTCAAGTTTCAATGCAATCGCCTCTCATTCTCTCACAACGCCAGAGATTAATCTTCACTGTCTCCTTATGGTACCATAATCCCAGGGATTAGTCTGTTGAAACTCCATTGCACTCTCTCTGTGGCTGCTGTTGGGATTATGGATAACATGACGTTCATGGCAGGATCACGCACCAATTGAAATGTATTAATGTTGGGAGAGTTTATTTAAAAGCCTGAACCTCTCTCTCTCTCTCTCTCTCTCTCTCTCTCTCTCTCTCTCTCTCTCTCTCTCGCTCTTTCTCTCTCTCTCTTCTCTCTTTCTCCTCTCTTTCTCTCTGTCTCAGTTGAAATAGGGAGTTGGGGTGGTTGGGGGGAATGTTCTCAGAGGCTCTTAAACTATAGACAATCATGCAATCTGAGTGAAAAAAAAGCCATGGAATATATCACTGTATCAGTGTCTGTTTCGAATATCATGAGTAATTGTTCATCCTCCCTAAGGTTCAATGCAATCACCTCTTATTCTCTCACTGAGCTTCACTCACTGCTCATGGTTCCATCATCCCAGGGATTAGTCTGGTGAAACTTGAGATAAAGTGTATTCACAGTACCCCAAACACTGCCTCAACATCACTCTCAGGGGCTGTCAATAAACATATTTTCTCTCACTTAGACATCGCCATTTCTTTCCTGTGTAACAAAAAGCCATTCCTTCTCTATGCACTATGACTGACATGGAATTTATAAGTCCTTACATCTGTCCATCAGCATTAATAAAGCTAGCACCAGAGATACCTATGGAGATGTGCATCACTGTCGGGGAGAATTCCAATGAGATTGAACCTAAAATAGGGGATGATCACGTACCTGAATGGAAATGAGATGTAGCAATACAGAACACAGGCAGAGAAAGGGAGCTATCTTTACCTTTGTTCTTCTCTCCCAGGATGTATGCAGCCCTGGTCAGGGCAGCATGTTATGAAGATCTTGAACTGAGTGGCTGATTCAGCTTTTCCACAGTACCATAAAGAGTAAAACACATTGTTATGGGTTTGTAGGTTTGCAACACAGGGTTAATCTTCCTGCCTATTTAAAACCAGCAACAGAGAAAAGATTTATCCCATGCAGTAATCTGTGATAATTCTAGAGTCCAAATCTATTTAAAGTAAAAATTAACAACTTTATTTCTTAAAGTATAACAGAGAATAATAAACGAACGACTATTTACAACTTCTTCCTCTAACCTGTCATTTACCTTCCCCTCCACAATACTAGTCCGACAGGACTCCTAATTAAGATTTACAAAACAAAATTTCTTATCTCAAAACCAGGAAGCTTTCTCCACATTCCTGTCTTCTTTTATTCTTGGGGACTCTGCTTCACCAGTTACTAATCAATAAAGGTACTTCCAGGAGAGCTATTTTTCAGGCAGTCTTAGGATGTTGGTAGCTTGGCAGGTCTCCTCTCAACTGTTACATTTTCCATGGTCTTGTACAGCCAAACTATTGGATTGCATCATTGGCTGTTAAGATTGTCAATATAATATATTAAAGCTTGGTTGTAAGTGGGTAATTTGGGTTATAATTTAAAATGTTTTGCTGAATTTGTTTTGAGGCAATGAGCTAATCAGGTTGTTCAACCAAATGTTACATTATATCTATTTTTCAGAACTTTTGGTGCTGTCAGGTAGTTATTGTTGATTTTTAATTCTCTCAAATGTACAGTACACCCATGTGTTCATCACAGAAGTGACACGGAAACCTGACGATGGAAGTATGACACTTTGACTTCCCAAAAGGACTTGAGGCAAGCAGATTGGTTTTTATAACAAATGATAAAGTTTGCTTTTCAACTCCTCAACTTCCTTCTTAAGATATCAACAGACTATTATTCCGTGGCTCTAGATTATGAGTAAATGGCTTGACCACCATAAACTGTCTTCCCTTATCTGCAGAGAACAAGTTAAACAATCTCAAGAGCAATTATTTAGTGACGGACATGGTGACTAGGAATGTGAAACTGTTGCATCCGGATTGAACAAAGGCACAAATGGTTTATTCAGATATTGCATTGAGACTGAGTTCGAGACTGGGATATCATGATGTTGTTATTGGACAGAATTGGTGAGGGGGGAGGACATGGAGATATAAATCTGTGAAGAACAAAATGGATTATGGAGTTTGAGAAGAGTCTGGTTCCTTCTCGCATATCAATGAGTAAATTATACATCGTTGTTTGTTAGTTATAATATATAAGGAAATGAATTTTGGTTTGGAACTGAAGATATTGACTTGCACTTTGCAAAATGCACATATCATGTGCAGAAATTCAGTTCAACCCGGTTTAGCAGACAAATATAATGACTTACCAGGAACATCAACTATTGCGAGGATGGGATAGTAAAAACGTTGAATAATCCAAAGGCTATTCTGGATCCGATATGCTAATGATATCCACTGAGAAAGCCAGGAAAGACACAAGGATAAACTCCTGTCCATTGTTGGAACATTTCATTCGAATGTTCTCAGATTCTGATCCATTGTTGGAACATTCCAATCCATGGTCCTCATATTATGAACAATTATTGTAACGTTCTTGTGTATTGTTCTCAGATTCTGATCTCTCCTCTCCCTCTCTCTCAAGCTGCTGATCCTTGTTCGTGCTGTCAGTGATGTCCCTACTCAAACTATGAGATATCACCTTGAATAGAGCCCATTTATCTTACAACGATAGAATCTCTCCACTGTGATAATTAGGATCCATGGAGATGGACATTAATTACAGTCACTGAACAAATAGTTTCATTTAAGCCCCTTGAGTTGAATATTGATTTCACTAAAATTCAAAAGAACGTTGAAAATTTACTCATTTAGCTTAGGATATATTGGGGGTGGCTGAGGGAAGGAATATTGGAAATGGTAGATTGATTGCGTGTAATCATTCAATCTGCCTTGGATATGGGAGTAATGTCAAAGGATTTTCAGGATAAACAAGTTTCACCGTTTATAAATGGAAACACACAGTCTGTAACTATTGATCAGTGATTATAATGTCAGAAAAAATGGAGACAACTTTTCTAGTCCATAATCTGACAGGCAAATGTGCCTACGACAAGATGAGTTATAACAGACAAATGAAATGTATATGTTAACAGAGAATATGATGTGAAACACAATTCAGATGATTAGTCGAGGATCAGAGAGGGCAGGTGAGGGTCATGCTGTTAATGCTGTCGATGTCAATCAACTGTGATTAATTACCATGCACTGGTTTTCAATTTGAGTGTGATTACGATATTGGGGACATGGCTGCAGAGAGTGGATGGACGTAACATGATATTTCCAGTCATAAGTATTGGGATGTTATTCTTTATAAAGCATAAGAAGGTCATATTCCAGGGTACATCTCCAATGAGGAATGAGGAGAGCCAATATTAGCCATATGACCCGAAGACATTGGAGCAGAAATTTGGCCTTTCAGCCCATTGAGCCTGCTGCGCCATTCAATGATGTCTGTTAAGCGTCTTCACCCCATTTTACCGCTTTCTAACTGTAACCTTTCATCCCTTTTACAATCAAAAACGTATCTGTCTTAAATATACTCTATTACCTGGCCTAGACAAACTTCTGTAGCAGTGAATTCCCTAGATTTACCACTCTCTGGCTGAAAAGGTTCGTCTTTATCTGCGTTTTAAAGGTCTTCTCTTTAGTCTGTCCCTTTGGGTCCTAGTCTCCCCTCCATTGGAAATATCTTCCCAAACTCCACACTGTCCAGGTCATTCACTATTCTGTAAGTTTCAATTAGACCTCCTAACATCCTTCTGAACTCTATCAAATATAGACCCAGAGCCCTCAGATGCTCTTCATATGTTAAGCTTTGCATTCCTGGGGCCACCTTCGTGAATCTCATCGGAAAATGTTCCAGATACAGCGCAATAATCCAAATATAGCCTGACCAAAATCTTATAGAGCCTCAGATGTACATCCCTGCATTTATATTCAAGCCCTTTTGAAATGAATGGAATAATTTTATTTGTCTTCCCAACTGCTGACCACCTGCAGGTTTACCTTTCAAGATCCTTGGACTAGAACCCTGCCGCCCGCCCCCCCCCCCCCCCCGTCGCCCCAAGTCTTCTGAACTTGCTCGCTATTTAGAAGATAGTCCATGCCTTTATTTTTCCTGGCAAACTGCATGACATCACACTTACCCACGTTATATTCCACCTGCCACTTCTTTGCTCACTCCCCTCATCTGTGCAAATCCTTCAGCAGGAGACCACGAGGACCGTAGATGCTGGAGATCAGAGTCAAAAAGTGTGCTGCTAGAAAAGCACAGCCAGTCAGGCGGACTCTGAGGTACAGGATATTCGACGTTTCTGCCATAAAGCCTTTATCAGGATGAAGTGGGTTGGCGGAAGGAGGTTGAGAGATGAATGGAAGGGACTGTGAGGAAGGTAGCTTGGAAGGCGATGGCTAAATTGAGGTGAGTGGTGAGAGTGGAAAGTGGAGTGGATAGATGAGAAGGAAGATAGACACGTAGGACAGTTCAACAGGCGGTGCTCAGTTGGAAGGTTAGATCTGGAATAAAGTGGAGCGAGGGGAGATGAGGAAAATGGTGACATTGAGCTGGACCCATGTGATTGAAGTGTTCTATGGTGGAAGACGATGCGCTCTTCCTCCAGACGTCTGGTGGCTAGAATGTGGCAGTTGAGGAGGCCAAGAACTTGCATGTTTTTGGAGGAGTGGTAGGGGGAGGCGAAGTTTTCATCCACAGGGAGGTGGGGTTGTTGGGTGTGTGATGGAGAGTGTTCCCTGAACTGTTTTGCATGTTGATGCCCTGTCTCCCCAGTGTAGAGGAGACCAGGAGCAATGGACAGAGTGGAGGTGGTTGGATGCACAGGATATTTTCTGACTGATGTGGAAGGATCCTTTGTGGCGTTGGATGGAAGTGAGGAAGAGGTTGTTGGCACATGTTTCATACCTCTTTCAATAGCAAGGGAAGGTGCCGTGAGTGGAAGGTGGCTTGTTGGGGTGTGGGATGGGGGACGCGTGAACCTAACGAGGGAGTCGTGAAGGGAATGGTCTCTGCAGAATGCTGATTGGGGTGGGGAGGGAAGTATATCTCTGGTGGTGTGGTCTGACTGTTGGTGGCAGAAATGGCGGAGGATGATGCGTTGTATCCTGAGGTTGGTGGTCTGGAAGGCGAGCATCAGAGAGTTGCTAGAGGGTGCTACTGCGCCCTCCTGCAGCTGAACCACCTCTTTGATGCTACCTATCCATCTATTCCATCTTTGCACTATTTGAAAACTTAGCCAGAATTCCCTCAGTTCCTTCATGTAGACCATTAATGCTCAAAGCGAATTTTGTTGTCCCAACACTGAGTCTTGAGGAATACCACTTGCCACTGGCTTCCATCCTGAGAAGGACACTTTTATCCCCACTCTCTGCTTTCTGTCATGCTGCCATGTGTCTATACAAGTTAGCACCTCGCCTATAACACCAGGGGACCTAATCTTTCTCAAAGGCCTCCTGCGTGGCACCTTATCAAAGGATTTTAAAGAAGCAGGTGGATAACATCAACTGGTTCTCCTTGGTCAAATCTGCCCGTTACTCGCTCAAAGTATTCCAGCAGGTTTGTCAGGCATGACCTCCCATTGATAAAACAATGCTGACTTTGCACTGTTTTACTAAATACTTCCAAGTATTCAGAAATCCCATCCTTCACGATGGATTCCAAGATGTTACCCACAACCAAGGTTAGGATAATCAGTCTGTAATTTTCCATCTTCTGCTTAACTCCCTTATTACGTGGAGTGTCACGTTAGCAATTTTTCAGCCTTTCCTTATTTTAGTCATTCCTGAAAGATCACCACTTTCACTTTCACTACCTCTTCAGCTATTTCCCTTACAATGCTGGGGTGTAGTCCATATGGTTCAGGTGATTTATCCAAATTCAGGCCATTCATTTTTGTAGCATGTTCCTCTTGCTGATGACCACCAGACTCAGCTCTGCCCTCTCACTCCCTTCATTTTTTGGGGAAATCACTCGTGTCTTCCACCATGAACATTGATGCAAAGTTCCTCATTCATTTCTTTGTTTTCCGCTGCTGTTTCTCCAGCATCATTTTCCAGTGGTCCATATTCACTTTTGCCTCTTTTTTGCATTTTATATATCTAAAGAACCTCTTACAGTCTCCTTTCTATTACTGGTTAGCTTACCTCCATATTTAATCTTCTCTGTCCTTTTTTGCCCTCTGTTAGTTTCCCAAATTCTCTAGTTTCCCACTGTCCCTCACCACATTATACGCTTGCTCTTTTGCTTGTATGCAATCCCTGACTTCCCTCGTCAGCCCTGGCTGTCTCATCCTCCCTGTACCATGCCTCTATTCCTCGGCAAGAATCTCTGCTGTGTCTCCTGAATTAATCTTGGAATCTGCTGCCATTGCCGTTCCCCGTCTTTCATGCTTGACCCCTCTCCCAGTTAATTCTACCCAGCTTCTCCCTTATGCCTCTGCAGTTGTTTAATTCAGCTGAAATACTGTTATCTCTGATTCTATCTTCTCTCTCTCAAATTGCACAACAAATTCGTCCATGTTCTGATCATTGCTTCCCAAGTTTACCTTCACCCTTACGAATCCTGCATCATTAAATCCAGTATCATCTGTTCCCGAGTGGACTCCACCAGACGTTGTTCCAAAAAGCCATCTCATAAACGTTCCTAAAATTCATTTCCTTACGAACCACTACCAATCTGATGTTCCCAGATCCCCTGCATACTGAAATGACCCATGATTACTGTACTCTGCATTTCCTACACATCTTTTTTATCTCCTGGGGTATCTTGTGCCCCAGCTCCTGACTACTCTTTGGAGCCCTGTACAAGACTTCAACTGTGGTTGTCTTACCTTTGTGGTTCCTCAATTCTACCCACGGAGATTCTACACCATCTGACCTTACTTCCTTTCTTACTATTGATTTAATTTCATTTCTTAATAATAATGCAAACCCACTCCCTCTGCCCACCTGCCTATCTTTTCGATCGGATAAATATCCTTAAATATTCAGATCCCGTTGCAGTCACATCTCCGCGATGCCCATCGCTTCATACCTGCCAATTTCATTCTGCGCCACAAGCTCATTTACCTTATTCCTCATACAGCACGCATTCAGGTGTAACCCCTTCAGTCCTGCATTAACCGTCCATCTTCTCATTGTCATTAATTTGTGCAGTGCGTTTGAAGTGTGATGTGTTAAACATTTCCAGATGCTCTATCCTATTTGTGTCTGTGCTGGAGATTTTAATAACCTCTCCTGAGTTCTGTACTCTTACCTCCTCTTTTATTTTGGCTTTTCTAATTAAACCCTATTAGTGCACCCCCAACCCGACACACACTCCTGATCAGTTTAAAACTCTGTTGACAGCCCTGATTAGGATTCACTCGGATTCTGGTCCCAGCACGGTTCAGATGATGACTGTCCCATCGGAGCAGGTCCTTACTTCCTCAGTAATAAAATGTGTTTATTCATCACAAAATACAAGAATAAAAAAGCTTTTGTTTACATACCAAAATATGAAAACTACAAAAAGACAATGTTGTTAAAATAAACTTACTATGTGAGCTATATAAATTGTAATGTGAATTACAAAACCATGGAAGTGGTGTGCAAACATTATCAATCATTATTTGACCCACAGCTGAGATCCCGATTTACCCTCTGCCAGTGATTCCCTTCACTGAGATTCCACCCTGCCTCTCACGCAGTGTCTAGATTTGCTACAAGTACCTGTTGGCCCAGAATATTTAACTTAATCCACCTTCTCCATGGAACCAATCTATTGGTCTATTAGATTGAGTTTAGCTGTCAGCAACTCAGCTCTGTGATGTCATTGGCGATAAATGATCTGGGATGACAGCCAGTATCAGCATGGTGCTCACAGGGTATGGCACCAGACAAAGGGCTTATTATCAAGTCTATCCAGATTAAAGAAAAGGCCTTGCTGGAGTTGTGCTGAAAGGATATTTGAATTTTTGAGACAATAGAATATGTCACGTGCGAGTGAGGTTAGAAATCGTAAAGTAGTACAGTTAAATACACGATCAAATTGCTGGTCGGAGAGGCAGCACTTCCGATATGTGGATCATTCGGATTCCCGAGTCGGCAGATGAACGAGGATAAAGAGAAGATTATAAAATGTCAGAGCAAATGGATGTAATTCAGCCTGTTTACTCAGCTTTGCTATTTAATTGGATTCTAGTTATTCACTTGCTTTTAATGGCAGGGTCTTTACCCATCATTCCCAGCGGGTCAAAAAGTTCCCAGTGTCGTTGTGTACACAGTCCTGCAAAGAGAGTATCCAGTGCCGGGGAATGGGGTGTGGGGAGTCCCAGGGGTGGCACAAGGAAAGGCTGCATGTCGTGACGATGGACTGAGGGAACTGAGAGAGATGGAATGGGCATTCAGGGACACTGCACTCAGACAAGTGGCCGGGCAAGATTCCTAAACACCCAGAGGAACCCGCGAACCACGGGTGTTTTTACAAAAACCTGTCACATTTACTGCATATCTCCATCGAACAAAAGCAAAAATAGTTTATATGGTAGAAATCTGAAGTAAACACAGAGACGTACAGTGGAAAGAGAAAAGAGTTCCCGGTCCCAATGCAGACACGGGTGAATGTACAAAGTACACACAAACAGGGTGCAGAGATTGGAAATTAACCCAAGTCCCTAGCACTGTGAGGCAGCATTGCTGTGTCACCGTGCTGCCCAATAATGGATAGTTTGGGATAGTATAGTTAAAAGCATAGATACTGTTCTCCGTGATCGGGATTAAGAGTTCTGAAGGTTGTGTTGCTTACATGGTGCTTGGGTTTGAGATATATCATCTGGATTGCAGAACTTGTAGCGGGAGGAGAATGATCCAGTGGTCAGAGTCCGTTTAGGTATCAGTAGCTGGACAAACAAATGGCAATGAGGAGAGCGACGTGTAATACAGGACTGAAGCATTATATTGGAATGCATACAGTATAAGGAATAAGGTAAATGTGCTTGTGACTCATCCATAAATTGTCAGGTACGACATAGTGGGCATTACAGTGACATCGCTGCAAGAGGATCAGGATTGGGAGCTGAATATGAAAGGGTATTCATTCTGTCGAAAAGATAAGCAGATGGGAAAAGAGATAGAGTTGTCTCCATATTAAGAATGGAATTGAATCAATAATAAGAAATTAAATAATGTCAGATTGTGTAGAATCTGTGTTGGTAGAATTTAGGAATCAAACAGGTGAAAAAATGCAGTTGGAGATTTATACAGGGAGCTTGGGTGTAAGATACACCAGGAGCTAAAAAATCTGCAGGAAAGGCAAAGTTACAGTGATCATGTAAGATTTTATTATACAGATGAACTGGGAATTCAGATTGATAGTAGTTGACAGAAAAGGAATTTGTGGAATGTCTCCGAGATTACTTTTGAAGCAGCTTGTGCAGGCTGACGAGATGAGGGGAGCTGCAAGTGACGGTGATGATAATAGGATTGAATTTACTCTGCAATTTCAGGTGGAGTAGTTAGAATCAGAAGTGACGCTATTGCAGCTAAATAAAGGCCATTGCACAGACATGAGTGAGGAGCTGGGTAGAATTGACTGGGAGAGGGGGCCCAGCAGGAAAGACAGTGCAACAGCAATGGCAGGAGATTTTTAGAGTAATTCAGGATACAGCAGAGATTTATCCTGAGTAAAAAGAGGCTTGTATAGGGAGAATGGGAAACCATAGCTGACTAGGGAAGTCAGGTATACCATAAAAGCAAAAGAGAAATGATATAATGTGGCAAAGTACAGTGGGAAACCTGAGGATTGGAAAGCTTACAAAGACAAAACAGAGGGCAAACAAAATAGAATAAGGGGCCAGAGCTGAGTATGATGGCCCCCCACCATGGAAAACATGCTAGAAAAAAAATGTAATGGCCCGAAGGTGGGTAAATAACCTTCACCAGATGGACTACATCCCAGTATTATAAAGGAGATAGCTGAAGAGGGAGTTGAGGCAATCGTGGTGATCTTTCAGGAATCACTAGAGTAAGGAACGATCTCAGAACACTGGAAACCCACTGCGTGACACCCCTTTTTAACAAGGGAGTAAGGAAAAAGACAAAAAAATCCCACCATGAATAGTTTAACCTCTGTCATGGGTAAGATCCTGGAATCCACTGTGAAGGATGAGATTTATGAATAGTTGAAAGTGTTTGCTAAAATAGGACAAAGACGGTATGATTTCATCAAGGGAACTTAATGCCTGACAAATCTATTGGAATTCTTTGAAGAGGAAATGAGCAGCTCGACCAAGCACAGCCAATGGATGTTATCCACCTGGAATTCAAGAAGGCCTTTGACAAGGTGTCACACAGGAGATTACTGAGTATGATGAGGGTCCGTGGTGTTCGAGGCAAGGTAGTGGCATGGATAGAAGCTTGTCTGTCTGGCAGAAAGCAGAGAGTGGGGATAAATGTGTACTTCTCAGGATGGCAGCCGCTGACACGTGGTGATCCAGAATGCTCAGTGTTGGAATCATAACTTTTTACTTGTTACATTAACGAATCTAGATGAGGGAATTGAGGGCACTCTGGCTGGGTTTGCAGACGATACAAAGATAGCCAGATGGACAGGTCGTATTGAGGAAGTGGAGAGGCTGAACAAGGATTTGGACAGGTAAAGAAATCGTCAGATGCATTCCAACGTTGGAAGGTGTGAGATCATGCACTGTGGCACGAAGAGTAGAGGCATGGTCAATTTTCTAAATGGCGAGAAAATTCAGAAATCTGAAGTGCAAAGGGACTTGGGAGTTCTTGTGCAGGGTTCTGTCACGGTCAGCTTGCAGGTTGAAGCAGTAGTTAGGAGGGCAATTGCAATTATGATTGGGAGCATTTACTCCGAAAAGAATTCAATGTAAGACCACATTTGGAGTATTGATCTCATTTTTGAGCTCCATACCTCAGGAAGGATGTACTGGTCCTGGAGCGTGTTTAGAAGATTTTCACGAGAATGATCATTGGAATGAAAAGCTTATTGCATGAGGAATGTTTGAGTACTCTGGGTCGATACATTGTAAAGTTTGAAAGGATGAGAGGGAATGTAAGTGAAATAGACAGGATACTGAATGACCTGGAGAGAGTGGATGCTGAGAAAATGTCTTCATTGGATTAGAATCCGAGGGCACAGCCTTAGATGAAAGGGAACACATTTTAGAACAGCGATAAGGAGAATGTTATTTAACTATAGAAGGGTGGAATCTTTGAAGTTTATTGCCACAGAAGGCTGTGGGGTCAGGTCATTGAATATACTTGGGGTGGGTGTGTGTAGTTCGCCCAGGCACTTAAACTATCCCGAATCATGCATCGTGAGTGAAATAGCGGTCGTGGAATTTATCACCTTCGCATTGTCTGTTTCGTATATCAGGAGTGATTGTCCATCCCTCTCAGGGTTCAATGCAATCACCTCTTATTCTTTCACAGCGCTATAGATCAAGCTTCACTCTTTATGGTGTCATAATCGCAGGGATTAATCTGGTGAAACTCCTTATCACTCTCTCTGTGGTAAAGAGATCACTCTATATAAAGAAAAGAAAATCTGTCCACAATACCCCAAATACTGCCTCAACAACACTCTCAGGTTTGATTACAATAATTTCTTTCCCTCACTTAGCTGGCTGCATTTCTTTCATGTGACACAAGAAGCCATTCATTTACATTGCAATGCTATTGATGTGGAATTTAAAAACATCCTTACATCTGTAGGTCAGCATCAATAAAGCAAGCACCAGAGGTTCCCATGGAGGTGGGCATCGCTCTTGGAAGAGATTCAATCACAAAGAATACATCTAAAAATGTGAATGGCTACCTACCTGAATGGAAACGAGCCGTTGGAATATGGGATGCAGGCAGAAGAAGGGAGCTACCTTTCCCTTTGTTCTGCCCTCACGGGATGTGTGCAGCTATGGTCAGGCCAGCATGTTATGTCGATCTTGAACTGAGTGGCTGTTTCAGCTGTTCCACACGACAATAAAAAGTACAACAAATTGTCGTTGGTTTGCAGGTATACAGAGGCTTAGCCAGAGAAGGATGACCCACTGCCTTCTCTAATGGGCATAAGGCAAGCCAATATCAACAGATTATCATTCTGTGGTTCGAGAATACGAGCCAATGACGTGATCTACCATACACTGTCTGCCCATCTTTCAGATTTTGTGCAGAGAACAAGTTAAACTTCTCAAGTGCAATTATTTTGCAATGGACGCGTGGTTAGAAGGGACTTAAAACAGATGTATCTGGAATTAACAAAGGCACAAAAGATGGTTTATTCAGGAATTGAACTGAGGCTGAGAGGGAGAATGGGACGTCTTAATGATGGTACTGGACAAGATTGGTACGTGGGGAAGATTTGGAGATGTAGAGTTACAGAAGAAAATGAATCAAAGAGGTTGAGAACAGTGTGTTTTATCCTCGCGTATTGGTGAGTAATATGTAAATAATAGTTTGCTAGTTATAATTTCTAAGGAATAGCATCTTTGATTGGAGCTGAAAACGTTGGATTGGACCTTTCCAAAATCTCCATATCATGAGCATCGAATCAGTTCAGACCTTTTCACTAAACAGACAGAGTGACTTACCAGGAACACCAACTATAGCAAGGATAGGATCGTTACAAGCTTGAATAACCATCAGTACATCTTCAATCCGCGATGATAATGATATCCAAGGCTGGGAAAGCCAGAAAAGACCATAGGATAAACTCCTATCAATTGTTGGAACATTCCAGTCCAATGTTCCCCGATTCTGATCCATTGTTGAAACATACCAGTCTAATGTTCCTAGATTTCCATCTCTCGTGCCCTTCTCTCTGAAGCTGCTAATCTCTCTTATTGCTGTTGTACATGCTCCCGCTCACACTATGGGATAAAACACTGAAAGCATTCCCTTATTGATAGATGAGAGAAACTCTCTTGCGACGCATACCAATCCATGGAGAATGACGTAATTACAATCGCTGAACAAATATCTCCAGTTAACCCCTTTGAATTCTAAGCTACTTTATTAAAATCCAAAATAACGTTGAACATTAATGTTTTCTGGGTGTGATATGCGAGTATGACTGAAGGAAGGAATGTTGAAGATGGCAGATTGATTGTGTGTAATCATTCAGTCGGCCTTGGATATGGAAGCAATGCCAGAAGTTTAACGGAACATAAACATGCTTCTCTGTTCATAAATACAGAAATGAATCCGTAACTACTGATCAGTCATTGCAATGTCAGTAAAACATTGAGAAAACATCTATCTATGATCTGATAGCAAAATGTACCAAAATAAAACATGGGTTACAACAAAAAACGGCATGGATACGTTAACAGTGAATTACACATGGCGAACACTGCAGATTGTTATTCCAGGATCAGAGAGGGCAGGTTTGGGTCATGCTGTCGATGTGATCGATGTTAAGGAACTGTCAGGAAGTGTCATTTAATGGACTTCAATTACATTGTGATTATGATATTGGGGAAAAGACAGAAGACGGAGAGGACTGGGGGACATGGCTGATTAGACTGCGTGGAGGGACAGTCATGTTCCCCATTTACCACAATTGGAATGTTACTCTTTATAACTCATATGAAGAACAGATTGAAGAATACATCGACAATGAGGAATTAGCAGAGACAGTATTAATGAAATGCATTTATGCAAAATAAAATACAGGAACAAAATGATTTTCTGCACCCACCAATATAGTCAAAGTACAAAGAGATAAGGTTGTTAAAATACACTCCTGATGTTGAGTTATATAAATTGAAATGTGAATTACATAACTAGGAAAGTGGTATGCAAACTTTATCAAACATTATTTGACCCACAGCTATGATCGTGATGTCACCTCTGTCAGTGAATCCGCTCACTGAGATTCTCTGGCCTAATCTCTCGTACAGTATCGGTGTGGGGGGGGGGGGGGTGCTCGTGGAGGCGGGGTGGTAGTTATCATTTCCTGCTGCTCTTGGCACAGTCTATTTAAAAACTCTGCTTTCTCCATGGAACCAATCTATTGGCCTAATGGGTTCTGTTTAGCTGTCAGTAACCCAGCTCTGTGATATTGTTGGAAATAAATAATTTGGGATCACAGCCAGTATCAGCACAGTGCTGACAGTGTATGCTGCTCAGACAAAGGGCTTGCCGTCCAGAGGAATTTCTAAATAAAGCTTCTACCTGATGTCTGTCCATATTTATCTACCGTAATGCAGTCTTCTGATCTACGTAACTTCGCCCTCATCTAATACCTCTTCCTCTCTCACTCAGTCAGTCACTCCCCTTTCTATCCTCTCTCAGTTTACCTCCCTTCACTTGCTTTCTCTCTGTTTATTTCTCTCTCACACAATGTCTCTTCACACACTCTCTCTATCTCCAATTGTGCAGTTGGAGAGCTTGTGATTCCACGATGGGCTGAATGGCCTCCATCCATGCCATAATAATTGAGTTTCTCTGACCCTCAATAAATGCTTCTGGGACAGACATGCTGGTCCGGTGACAGGTGCAGTGCACAATCACCCATTATCTTCTCCTGCTCTTCTCTTCTGTGCAGTTGCCTTGAAATGTCTGTTCAAACAAAACAAACTGAATGAAATTCGAGCAGTCGAGAAGACGTCCATGAGTGTGTATTTCAATCAGGATTTAATGAAGGATGAGATACCAGAATAGCATAAACAATGAATGAAAAACAGGGTAACACAAGAAATGGCAGCTGAGTACAACATGTGGTTTCAAGTAGGTCTCGTGGCATTACCAATAGATTATCAATCCAGAAAAATCAGCTCCTGTTCTGTGGATCCAGGTTGAATCCCGTCCCTGCAGATGGTGGAAATTCAGTTCAATGATGTAAACAATATCCCTGTAATTAAGAATCTACTGCTGAGAATGAAATCATTGCCGATTGTCAGAAAAATCCATCTGGTTCACCAATATCCTGCAATGAAGGAATATTCCATCATCACCTGGTCTGGCTGACATGCAACTCCAGACCCAAAGCAATGTCATTGACTCTCAATCGCCCCCTGAAATGGTCTAATGAGTCATTCAGTTGTATCAATCTCTACAAAGTTTCAAACAAATGAAGCCGGATGGACCACCTGGAATCGAAATGGGCACCGGAAAAGTCAACATTACAAACATCACTGTCGAACCTTAAAAGTCTTCCTTACTTACATCTGAGGTCTAGTGCCAACATTGGAACAACTGCTTTACAGACTAGTTAAGCAATAGCCTGACATAGCCATACTCACGGAATCATGCCTTATGGAAATAACAGAAATTAAACATGGACAAAGGTGTCTCTTACTAATTACCACGTAACGTCGTTCCTCAGCTGAATCAGTCCTCCTCCATGTTAAACAACACTTGGAGAAAGCATTGACTGTGGCAAGGGCACGAAGTGTATTCTGGCTGGGGGATTTCAAAGTCGACTGTCAAGAGTGGTTTGGCAGCAGTACTACTAATCATGCTGGTCGGTTCATAAGGACATAGCTACTAGATTGGGTCTGCAGAAGATGGTGACGGAATGAACGAGAGGGTAAAAACGCATACTTGACCTCATCCTTACCAATTTCCCAACTGCAGATGACAGCATTGGTAAAAGTGACCACCACACTGTCCTTGTGGTGATGAAGTCTATTGTCTCCATAAACTCTATTGTGTTGTGTGGCACTATCACCATGCTAATTGGCACAGACGTTTAGCAGATCTGCAACTCAGGACTGACCGTCCATAAGAAACTGTGGACCATTAATAGCAGCAGAACTATACTCCAGCACAATCTGTAACGTCACAGCCCAGCATGTCCCCCACTCAACCATTACCATCAATCCAGAGGATTAACCCTGGTTCAATGGAGAATGCAGGAGGGCATACCAGGAGCAGAACCAGGCATATATAAAGATAAAATGTTCATCTGCTGAAGCTTCCAAGCTGCATGCCAGATAACATAAACAGCAAGGGGCAGACAGAGCTTAGCGATCACAGAACCAATGCATCAGATTTAAGCTCTGCAGTCTTGCTAATCCGATAGTAAATGGTGGCGGACGATTAAACAACTCACCGGAGTAGGAGTCTCCACAAATATCCCCAACTTCAATGATGCAAAAGATAAGGCCGAAGCCTTCGTTGCAAACTTCAGTCAGAAGTTTTGAGTGGATGATCCATTTTGGCTTCCTCCGGCGGTCCCCAACATTACAGATAGTAATCTTCAGCAAATTCGATTAACTGATATCATGAAAGGTTTGAAGGCACTGGATACTGCAAAGGCGATGGGCCCTAATAGCATGCTGACAATTGTTTTGAAGACTTGTACTCCAGAACATTCCGCTCTCCGAGCAAAGCTGTTCCAGTATGTTTACAAACCGACAATGGGGAAACACTGCTCAAATATGTAGCATACATAAAACGCAGGACAAATTCGACCCGTCCAAATACCGCCTTATCGGTCTACTCTCCATCATCAGTAAAATGATGGAAGGTGCCATCAACAGTACTATCAAGCAGCACCTGCTCAAAAATAACCTGCTCAGAAACGTCCAGTCTGGTTTTTGCAAGGGTCACTCAGCTCCTGAACTCGTCACAGCTTTGGTGCAAACATGGAAAAAGGAACCGAGTTCCAGCCCTTGACATCAAGGCTGCATTCTGCCAAATGTTACATCAAGGACCCTAAGCAAAAACGGTATCGCGGGCCAACACTCCATTATTGGAGTCATACCTGAGAAATAGGAAGATGGTCATTGTTTTTGGAGGTCAGTCATCTCAGCTTCAGAACATCTCTGCAGTAGTCCTTTAGGATAATGTCCGAGGTACAAACATCTTCAGCTGCGAACAACAATGACCTTCCTTCCTTCATAAGGTCAGAAGTGGGGTTATTCGACAATGACTGCACAATGTTCAACACCATCCGCCAATGCTCAGATACGGAAGCAGTCCATGCCAAAGCAACAATATCTGGGCAATGTCCAGGCTAGGGCTGGCAAGGGGCAAGTAACATTTGCGCCACATAAATTCAGACAATAACTGTCATTATTAAGAAACAAAACAACCACTTTGTATTCAGCCGCATTATCATCACTAATCTCCCCCACTCTCAATAACCTGGTGGGTATTATTGACCAGGAGTTCAACTGGACTCGCCACATGAATATAACAGCAGGTCAGAGGCGAGGAATACTGCAGGAGAAACTCACCTCCAGACTACCCAAAGTCTGTCCATAATCTACAAGGCACAAGTCAGGAATGAGATGGAATATCCTCACTTGCCTGAATGGGTGCAGCCCCAACAGCACTGAAGAAGCTTGACACAATCCAGGACAAAACAGCCCATTTGATTTGCACCACATCCACAAGCATTCACTCCCTTCACCATGGTCACTCAGGAGCAGCAGTGTGTACTATCTACAAGACACAATGGAGAAATTCCCTAAAGATCCTCAGACTGATCATTCCAATCTCACGAACACTTCTATCTGGAATGACAAGGGAAGTAGACTTTTGGGAACACCACCACCTTCAAATCCCCCTGCAAACCAGTCAACATCCTGATTTGGAAATGTATTGACGTTCCTTCACTGTTGCTGCGTAAAAACCCTGGAATTCCCTCTTTAATCACTAGTGGGTCACCGCACAGCAGGTAGATAGTAACAGTTCGAGAAGGCATCTCAGCACCACCTTCTCAAGGGCAACTAGGGACGGGCAAGAAATGCTGGGCTCATCCAGCGATGCCCACATCCAAAAAAAAACTTTTTTAAAGAATAGTTCCAAATTGAGCATCTCGATGGGACAGGTTATCTGATTTTAACACGAACAGGAAAGCAGTGTTTCTAATATTGAACACTTTAGACTTTTCTGTTATTAGAAGGGTGTTCAATATTCGATGACATTTTGTTGCTGAGTGCTGTGATAAATTGCACCTGTTTTGTTTAAATCAACAATACTGGCGAAACAGGATCAATCCTTCGAAAATACCAGACTGAAAATGACAATCATCGTAGACAGAATGTACTCCCGCCCGATGAGACTCACTGACACCAGCTCATATTCCAAATATTAATGGAATACTGACTGACACTTAATCTTCCCACCGTCCATATCCCAGGGGTTACCATTGAACAGAACGTGAAGTCAAATCGACATACAAATACAAGGGTTACAAGAGCAGCTCAGAGACTTACAAGTCTATACTGAATAATACACCATATGACCTTAACGGGATGAGATATAGCAAATAGATTTAGTCCATTCAACCCATTCCTTAACTCTGATACTGTGCCATTTTGTCATTGTCTCTATGAAAAGTGGAAATATCTTCTACACATTGACTATATCAATCTTTGCTGTAATCCATTAGTTTCAATCAGATTCCCGCCCCCCTCCCCCCCATTACATTCTCAACAGTATGTCTCCCGTCTTGCATTCTTGTTCTCTTGAAATGAATGCGAACATTAGTTTTGCTTTCCTAACTGCCAACTCAACATGCACGTTAACCATAAGAGAGGACGAGTGCTTCAAAGTCCTTTTGTGCTTCAGATTTAATGGATCCTTTTAGAATATAGTGTCTCCTATATTCCGCCTACCAAAGTGCATATTCTCACACGTTCCCATATTGTGTTCCATCAGCCACGTGTTTTCCCACAGTCCTAAACTGTTCAAGTCGTTCTCCAGCTTCCCCACTTCCTCAATATCATCTGCAAACTTTGCAAAACTGCCCTCAAGTCCTTTGTTCACATTGTTCATATATAATATAATTCCTGGTTCCCTAAGGACCGTTCACCATCTACAAGGCACTACAGTCAAGGTGCTTGACTCCATTCAGGTTGAAGCAGTGGCTTGACTTGAATTACACCTGTAAAATCTTCACTCCCTGCACCACTGATTCTCAGTAGAAGCACACCCTACCCCCTTTTGTTGTGAGTTTACTTCATTATGGCACACAATCCCAGTCGATTGATGTCACTCCGTCTCAACACTAACTGAGTGGTGCTCAAACCAACTATGTCACCTTGTATTGATGACAATGGAGGGAGGTCGGCGAGGAGATGTTTATGATGAATAACTGTGTGACTGCCAGGCTGAAACCTGCCCCGACAGTCTCGGATGTACCTGTGCCCGCAGTCACCGCTGCAGGCATGATCAGCCTTCCTGCAGGTCAATTCAAGGAAAGCTACGGGCCTGGATAGTGTTCCCAGCTGAGTACGCAGATCCTGTGAGGACCAACTGACAGAGGTATTCACATACAATTTCAGCCTTTCCCTCCCACAAGCTGAAGTCCCAACCTGCTTCAAAAAGACCAACATCAACATTCGAAGTGAGAAAGCTCATGCTTTAATGACGTAATGATTGCCGCCCAGTGGCTCTCACCTCAATAAACATGGACTGATTTGAAAGGCTGGTTATGGCACACATCAACTCCAATCTCCCAGCCTGACTTGATCTCCTATAATATGCCGACTGATGTAACGGGTCCACAACAGATACTGTATCCCGAGCCCTGCACTCATCCCTAGGACATCTGGACATCAAAGACATCTACACCAGACGCCTGCTCATTGACGACAGCTTCACCTTAAACATCATTATCCCATCCAGACTGATCTCAAAATTCCGCGATCTTAGTCGCGGCTCCACACTCTGCAACTGAATCCCCTGGTTGCTGACCCACAGACCAACATTAGTGAAGATAGGTATCTGCACCTCCGCCACAATAACACTCAATATTGGAGCTCCTGGAGGATGTGTCCTCAGCCCCCTACTGTACTCCCTGTACACACACGGTTGTGCCACTCAGCCCACTACTGTACTCCCGGTACACACGTGGCTGTGTCCTCAGTCCCCTACTGTACTCAGGTACACACACATCTGTGTCCTCAGTCCCCTACCGTACTCCAGTACACAAAAAGATGTGTCCTCAGCCCCCTACAGTACTCCCTGTACACACACGGCTCTGTCCCTGAGCCCCCTATTGCACTCCCTGTAGAAACACAGCTGTGTCCCTCAGCCCACTACTGTACTCCCTGTACACACACGGCTGTGCCCTCAGCCCCCTACTGTACTCCCTGTACACACAGGGCTGTGCCCTCAGCACCCTACTGTACTCCCTGTGCACACACAACTGTGTCATCAGCCCCTTACTGTGGCATCAGCCCCTTACTGTACTCCCTGTGCACACATGGCTGTGTCATCAGCCCACTACTGTACTCCCTGTACACACAGAGCTGTGTCCCTCAGCCCCCTACTGTACTCCCAGTACACACTCGGCTGTGTCCTCAGCCCACTACTGTACTCCCTGTACACACACAGCTGTGTCATCAGGCCCCTACTGTTCTCCCTGTACACACATGACTGCGTCTTTCAGCCCCCTACTCTACTCCCTGTACACACATGGCGGTGTCATTAGCCCTCTACTGCACTCTCTGTACACACACGGCTGTGTCCTCAGCCCCCTAATGTACTCCCTGTTCCAAAACGGTTGTGCCCCTCAGCCCCCTACTGTACTCACTGCACACACACAGCTGTGTTCCTCAGCCCCCTACTGTACTCCCGGTACACACGTGGCTGTGTCCTCAGTCCCCTACTGTACTCAGGTACACACACATCTGTGTCCTCAGTCCCCTACCGTACTCCAGTACACACAAAGATGTGTCCTCAGCCCCCTACAGTACTCCCTGTACACACACGGCTCTGTCCCTGAGCCCCCTATTGCACTCCCTGTAGAAACACAGCTGTGTCCCTCAGCCCACTACTGTACTCCCTGTACACACACGGCTGTGCCCTCAGCCCCCTACTGTACTCCCTGTACACACAGGGCTGTGCCCTCAGCACCCTACTGTACTCCCTGTGCACACACAACTGTGTCATCAGCCCCTTACTGTGGCATCAGCCCCTTACTGTACTCCCTGTGCACACATGGCTGTGTCATCAGCCCACTACTGTACTCCCTGTACACACAGAGCTGTGTCCCTCAGCCCCCTACTGTACTCCCAGTACACACTCGGCTGTGTCCTCAGCCCACTACTGTACTCCCTGTACACACACAGCTGTGTCATCAGGCCCCTACTGTTCTCCCTGTACACACATGACTGCGTCTTTCAGCCCCCTACTCTACTCCCTGTACACACATGGCGGTGTCATTAGCCCTCTACTGCAATCTCTGTACACACACGGCTGTGTCCTCAGCCCCCTAATGTACTCCCTGTTCCAAAACGGTTGTGCCCCTCAGCCCCCTACTGTACTCACTGCACACACACAGCTGTGTTCCTCAGCCCCCTACTGTACTCCCTGTACACACATGGCTGTGTCATTAGCCCCCTACTGTACTCCCTGTACACACACAGCTGTGTCCCTCAGACCCCTACTGTACACCCTGTATACACACAGCTGTGTTCCTCAGACCCCTACTGTACTCCCTGTACATACACGGCTGTGTCCCTCAGACCCCTACTGTATTCCCTGTACTAACACAGCTGTGTCCCTCAGCCTCCTACCGCACTCCCTGTAGTCACACGGCTGTGTCCACAGCCGCCTACTGTACTCCTTGTACACAACGGTTGTGCCCCTCAGCCGTCTACTGTACTCCCTGTACAAACACAGTGTGTCCCTCAGCCCCCTACTGTACTCCCTGTACAAATACAGCTGTGTCCCTCAGCCCCCTACTGTACTCCCTGTACACACAGAGCTGTGTCCCTCAGCCCCCTACTGTACTCCCTGTACACACACGCCTGTGTCCCTCAGCCCCCTACTGTACTCCCTGTACAAACACAGCTGTGTCCCCCAGCCCCCTACTGCACTCCCTGTACACACACGGCTGTGTCCTCAGCCCCCTACTGTACTCCCTGTACACAGACAGCTGTGTCCTCAGCCTCCTACTGTACTCCCTGTACACACACGGCTGTGTCCTCAGCCCCCTACTGTACTCCCTGTACACAGACAGCTGTGTCCTCAGCCCCCTACTGTACTCCCTGTACACACACGGCTGTATCCACAGCCGCCTACTGTACTCCCTGTACACAAACGGTTGTGCCCCTCAGCCGTCTACTGTACTCCCTGTACACACGCGGCTGTGTCATCAGGCCCCTACTGTTTTCCCTGTACACACATGACTGCGTCTTTCAGCCCCCTACTCTACTCCCTTTACACACATGGCGGTGTCATTAGCCCCTCTACTGCACTCTCTGTACACACACGACTGTGTACTGAGCCCCCTACTGTACTCCCTGTACACACACAGCTGTGTCCCTTAGCCCCCTACTATACTCCCTGTACACACACGGCTGTGTCCTCAGCCCCCTACTGTACTCCCTGTGCACAAACGGTTGTGCCCCTCAGCACCCTACTGTACTCCCTGTACAAACATAACTGTGTCCCTCAGCTCCCTACTGTAATCCCTGTGCACACACAGCTGTGTCACCAGCCCCTTACTGTACTCTCTGTACAAACACAGCTGTGTCCCTCAGCCCCCTACTGTACTCCCTGTACACACACGGCTGTGCCCTCAACCCCCTACTGTACTCCCTGTACACACACAGCTGTGCCCTTAGCCCCCTACTGTACTCCCTGTGCACACACAGCTGTGTCATCAGCCCCTTACTGTACTCCCTGTGCCCACACAGCTGTGTCATTCGCCCCCTACTGTACTCCCTGAACATACACGGTTGTGTCCCTCAGCCCCCTACTGCACTCCCTGTACTCACACGGTTGTGTCCTCAGCCCCCTACTGTACTACCTGTACATACACGGCTGTGTCCTTAGCCCCCTACCGGACTCACTGTACACAAACAGCTGTGTCCCTCAGCCCCCTACTGCACTCCCTGTACTCACACGGTTGTGTCCTCAGCCCCTTACTGTCCTCCCTGTACAAACACAGCTGTGTTTAGAATGTGTCTAGAAACTCCTATTTCTAGACGTGATTGTACAGAGAACACTGAACGGAGAATTCACCACAAAGTTTTACAGGAAAGCCACACACACACACCAAGTCCTAAACTATGAAAGCAACAACCCCAACACTCACAAACGAAGTTGCCTCAGGACACTATTCAAAAGGGCCACAACACACTGCAGCACACCAGAACTACAAAAAGAGGAAGAGGAACACCTATACAAAGTATTCGCCAAAAACGGATACCCTTGCAATTTCATCAACAGATGCCTAAAGGAGAGACAACAGAACGAGGACATGCCGCAACCCAAAGGACTAGCCACACTACCATACATCAGGAGCATTTCTGAACTGACAGCCAGACTAAAGCGACCACTAGGACTCATAACAGCACACAAACCAACAGCCACGCTCAGACAACAGCTCACCCGAACAAAGGACCCGATACCCAACATGAGCAAAACTAATGTAGTGTACAAAATCCCATGCAAGGACTGCAGAAAACACTACATTGGACAAACAGGAAGACAGTTAACGATCCGTATACACGAACACCAACTAGCCACGAAACGACACGACCAGCTATCCTTAGTAGCCACACACACAGACGACAAGCAACATGAATTCGACTGGGACAACACTACCATTATAGGGCAAGCCAAACAGAGAACAGCCAGGGAATTTCTAGAGACATGGCACTCATCCACAGACTCTATCAACAAACACATCGAACTGGACCCAATATACCGGCCACCACAGTGGACAGCTCGAACTGACAACCGGAAGCGGAAGAGAAAGGCCACTATAAATGCCGGAGGAAACAGCACAGAAGCGCTTCACAGGAGGCTCCCAAACACTGAGGATGTCATCTAGACAGGGGACGAAACGTTTGCAAGACAAATTTCCAGCTCGGCGAACAGAACCACAACAATAAATGAGGTGAATCTAACATTTTACTTCCAGCCCAGCTGATCATCATTCTCTTTGTTTGCTCTTTTTCTTCTATATCTCTCTTTCTCTATTGATTTCTCCTCCCCTTCAAAGCAGACTTCCCTGTCAACGGTATTAATCACACTCCTTTCCAGCTGCTTTCAGTTCAGGAAAGTTCCCCAGCACTTTCTACTCGTTTCTTTGTTTTTCTTTCTATAATTTCAGAATTTCAGCGTCTTCCTTTATTTGATTTCACCTTCAATTTTGTTAATTCGTGGGATGTTGGCATTCGTGGCAAGGGCAGCATGTGGTTACCATCACAAACTGCTCTGATTATGAGGCCATTCGACAAGCCAATATAAAGTTAAACACATTGTCATGGGTCTCAAGTCATAATTAACCCAGACCGGGTAATAAAATTAGATTTCTTTACCAAAGGTGATCAGTGAAAGATGAAGGTTTTCAGACAAAATGTTGCTTTTATGCTTGTTTTTTTGTGAAATTCACTTTTATTCTAATTCTTATAATTTTTATGTAAGTTCTGTCATCAGCTGTGGTGGACTTGAAACAAATCATTTGAAACAATGTCTTTCTTTTAATAAGCTTTGCTCCTGAATTACATCCAGCGACATTCCTACATTCATACATTGCCCTAATCATGAAGTAATGTCCGAGACAAGAGCAATTTTGTGATTGAAATATTTGTAATTGGAAAAGTGGTCAGAAGAGAGCTTGAAACATTAAGTCTGAATTCAACCAACGTGCAGCGAATGGTTTGTTCAGCAACAATACTGACACAGAGATGAAGATTGGGGATATTAGGAGCTGGGAGTGGACAGGATGGGTGACAGAGAGAACACGAGACTTAAATCAGTTCAGGGCAAAAAGGCATCTCGAGTTTGCGCACAGTTTTGTTCTCAGATGTTTGTGAGGGAGTGGTCTGTAATTCATGGGTAATGAATGGAGACTGCAATTGAAACTGAAGACAATAGTTTCTTTCTCTGACAAATATAGGAAACAGAAATTGCAACGAAGTTCAAACTTGTTAATGGGATTAATGAATGGACAGAGGTAGAGAGCACCAACAACAGCGAGAATAGGTGAGTAGCACCCTCCACCCCGCCCAGATTAATCATCAGCCCTCCTGATATCCGATATGGTACAAATCCCCAAGAGGGGGAGTCTTGAAAAGACTCAAGGTTACCCTCCTCTCCATTGTTGTAATTGTCCAGTGCGTTATTCTCAGATTCAGGTCTGTGCAGCTGTTGATCTCTGTTACTGTTGGAGCGGATGCATCGGTTACTACAATGGGATAGTGCTTTGAATGAAGTGTCTTACCAATAGGAGAGGGAAACCCTCCAGTGACGCAGTTACATTGCACGGAGACTAACATCAATCGCAGTCAGAGCAAACAGTCCCAGCTTTCAATACAGCACATTCAGTTCACAATATATCTGGACTGGACTACATGTTGACATTGCTGGCTATTGGTCACATCTCCCATCACCAATTGCTCTAGTGAACTCAGTTGTGAGGGAGAATAAGAATATTTTCTTTTTGTAGGCTACATGATTATGCTCTCTTGACCGTTTACTATGCTGTAACCATCTCTCCAAACATCCCTCCACCACCCCCAAAAGAATCACAGTCAGGATGTTGTTACTGCGCTGATCTCTCCTCCATGGGAACAAACGCCACCTAACAGACTGTCATTGGGCAAAGCCGCACTGAACATAGACAGGAAGTGTGGACTTCTCTGAATATTCCTCTCACTGCTCTAATAAGATAACTTTGGAACTTCCATAGGGACGATACTTCAGTAATTTATTTATATAAATTGACAGACTTCCAAATGCAGTTTTACTTGGAGTAAACCTTTTTTTTAACGCATTTTGGCCTCAGTCCAAAACTAATACTGATAATTACAATGAACCCATTCATTAAAACTTATGACTTACTGAGTCAGGGTGGAATGATATTGGCTGGGAGATAGGCGGAATGGGAGCAGTGGCTGTGGAGACTGCATGGGGAGTACAATGATATTCCCCAGTCATCATCTCTCTTTCTGACAGACAGAATTAAATCTAATGCAAAACAAGGAAACAGCCAACATTTGGGAGGTACAATGCTAAATGATAATGTGAACTGAAAGGATAATATTAAATGTGATAAAGTGAACGATATTGTATATTCACACCATGTAATCATTGGGAATACAGATTGAGTAAGGTTACCGGACCTGAAACATTAACTTTGATTTCTTGTCACAGATACTGCCGGACCTGCTGAGCTTGCCCTCTAAGTTCTGTTTATCTTTTTGTTTGAGATCGATCATATTGTTCATATCTGGCAAGATACTTACAATTAAAAGCAGACACTAATAACAAAATGTGAAGGGAAATGGGGACAATACAGGAGACGAACAGTAGAGATTTGTCATTCCAAGCTGGAAGAGACGATGGGCTGAGATCCCCCAATTTTTCTATAAATAATTCTGTGATATGTAATCAAAGCCTTTGGAGAGGGGGTAGACAAGCTCGTTCAACGAAGGACACAGAGTGCTCCACCATCAATAATCTATTTCTATTATCTCATGAAATATCAGCTGCCTCTAAAATGTCCTTTCAAACAAAGTGGAGTTCCTGAGATTTACAGGATAATCAAAAAATATTATTTTTTTCCTTTGAATCTAAAAGAAGAAATAGATTTCGGCCGTAACACAGGTGTCACAGACACATCAACGATAATAGGAACCGAAAAGGACTACATTGTCCATATGTAACCAAATTCAGCATGTAGCCCTGTCAAGAAACAGGAAATATAATGATATGGAAACATGAAATACAAACAGAAAATGATGGTAGAAGTGATATGATGTGACACTGTTCTGAAAAAGTCATATTGAAATCAAAGGTAATTCTGTGTGTCTCTGCTCAGAGGGTGCCAGACCTGCTGAGTTTCCCTTTATCGAATACTTTTTCTTTCTGATATGTGACAAATTGACTGATCTGAACGATATCAGCAAAGATGCTATCTCAGTTGAATCTCGAGTATTTTTCATGTACATTAAATGAGAAATTACAAAGTTCCTATGTTTGACAGAGCTCTAAATATCCATGATGTGTTGCATTGTGATACAAAAACATTGTGATATAAAAACATTGTGAGACATTGTTGAAACAAAAACCGAAGTTGATACTAAAGGTCTGCAACATCTGTGCAGAGAAATCAGAATTAACGTTTCTATTTCAGTGGCCCTTCCTCAGAAGGGATGGTAGTCCTGAAAATGTTGATTAATATACAGAAGAGGCTGAATAGCTGTTAATGGAGACTGTTAGTAGCTAACAATAGGGGGTGATGATTTGAAGATGCCGGTGTTGGACTGGGGTGTACAAAGTTAGAAATCACACAACACCAGGTTATAGTCCAACAGGTTTAATTGGAAGCACACTAGCTTTCAAAGCGACGCTCCTTCATCAGGTGATCAATCACCTGATGAAGGAGCGTCGCTCCGAAAGCTAGTGTGCTTCCAATTAAACCTGTTGGACTATAAGCTGGTGTTGTGTGATTTTTAACTTTGTACACCCCAGTCCAACACCGGCATCTTCAAATCATGACTACTATCGACATCACCAACCGCCAGCATAAAGTGGAGAGGATCTCCAAGAATATTGCACATATCAACACAGACATCAATTTTCTACAGGAATGCAGGCAAGCAGGAAAGATCCCGAAAGGATTACGGATCACGAACCCACTTAGGTCCACCTACAACACAGACTACACAGAGAGACTTTGCCACCGCACACCTCGTAAACTTCTCAATCATCTCGTTCACCAACTCTACAACAGGCGCCACAACCTTGAAATTCAGATGGAGCCCACACTCACAACCTGCACACAAGAGACATCAGTACAATTAAGTGACAGTGCCAAACAGACAAGGCGACAAAACTACACCATGTACATCCATGCCAAGAACAAAACACTGGAGAAGCTTGGCATTCTTACCAGTAATAGCAAAGCCCGCCCTGGAACCACAGAAGATAACATTATCACTGTGGGGAAGTCTATTGTCAACTTATTGGACCACACCCTTCGACTGGAAGAGTTTGAAGTCCTGAGCAGGGTTCTCAACTTCTGCCCCCCCCCCCCCCCCCACCAAAATGGACCCGTTGGTTCTGGCAGCAGACACAGAGGAGTTCATCAGACGAATGAGACTCCAGGAATTCTTTCAAGGTGCCAGCAGTGATCCCACTGAGCCCACTGATGACCTAGAACAGTCATCACAGGGATCTGCAGAGGAGCGACCAAAGAAGGTGTCAACATGAACCCCACCGGAGGGCCGCTGCCCTGGGCTTGACATGTTTGACATAAATGCCAAATTCATCAGCCATACCCACAAGGTAGAGCAAAACATCACACGTTCACAATGCAATGCCATCCAGGCTCTCAAAACCAATGACAAATTTGTCATCAAACCAGCAGATAAAGGAGGAGCCATTGTCATCCAGAATAGAACAGGTTACTGCAATGAAGTGTTCCGTCAACGTAGACAATCACCTGATGAAGTAGCATCACTCTGAAATCTAGCGTGCTTCCAATTAAACCTGTTGGACAATAACCTGGTGTTGTGTGATTTTTAACTTAATAGGGGGTGAGTAATTGAAGGCTACGTGAGAACTAGGCCTGATGTATGGGTAGGGGGCATGGAGGAATTCAGTCCATAAAATTATTGAACATTATTTTGAGTGTGAATGGTTGCAGGGTCCGCCCGCGGAAAATGAGGTGTTGTTCTTCCCGGTTGCGTTGAAATGTCCTGGAACACTGCAGCAAGCCTGACGCAGAGATATTAGCCAGGGAACAGGATGGGGTATTAAAATGGCAGGCAACTGGAAACTCAGGATCTTTTGTATAGGTACAGCTTGGTTATTCTGTGAAGTGGTCACCCAGTCTATCTTTAGTTTCCCCAATGTTGAGCAGACAACAATGTGAGCAGCGAATGTAGTAGACCGGATTGTGGGAAATGTTGTTGCTTCACCTCTAAGGTATGTTTGGGCCCTTGAATAGTGAGGAGGGTGGAGGTAAATGGGAAAGTGTTACACCTCCGGCAAGGGAAAGTTAAATGTACCTCTGTTGGGGGGAGGGGGGCTGGGGGGAGGTTGGGCGACGTATGGGCAGTGAATGACGAGTGGACCAGGGTGTCCTGGAGGAAATGGTCACTTCAGAAGGTGGAAAAGGGAGAGGTGGCAAATATGTGTCTGGTGGTGGCATCTCGCTGGAGGTGGGAAAATGCAGACTGATGATCTTCTGCATGTGAATGCTGGTGGGATAGTAGGTAAGGACAAGGGGAACTCTTAACGCTGTTGCAGAGGGAGGAGAGAGGATGAGTGTAGAAGTGCAGCAGGTGGGTCAGAACTAGTTGAGGGCCCTGTCGACAACAGTGCTGGGGAATTCTCGGTTGAGGAAGAAGGTGGACATTTCAGTGGCCACATTTTTGAAGTTGACATCATCAGAAGCAATGCGGTGGAGACAGAGGAACTGGGGGAATGGAATGGAGCCTTTGTAGGAAACAGGGTGCGAGGGTGTATACTCCAGGTAGCTGTGGAAGTCGGTGGGATAATACTGGATATCAGTTACCGGTCTATCCCCAGAAATCGAGCAGAGGTGTCGAGGAAAGGAAGGGATGAGTCAGACATAGACCAGGTGAAAGTGAGGGAGGGGTGTAAATTGGAAACGAAAAACTTTTCAATTTCTGGACAAGAGAGAGGAGCAGCAGCTATGATATCATCTACATATCGGAGAAAGTTTTGTGGATGGGATGTGGAATGAACTGGAACAGGGAATGGTCTACGTATCCCATGAAGGAACAGATTTAACTTGAACCCACGTGTGTATCCATGCACACCCCTCTATGTGGCAGGAGCAGGCTGAAGCAATGGGTTGCCCAGGCAGTTCTGTTTGTGGATTTTCAGGAGAATATAAAAGCGAGC
This sequence comes from Chiloscyllium punctatum, assembly GCF_047496795.1. Taxonomy (NCBI): domain Eukaryota; kingdom Metazoa; phylum Chordata; class Chondrichthyes; order Orectolobiformes; family Hemiscylliidae; genus Chiloscyllium; species Chiloscyllium punctatum. Next base: position 68,251,465 of record NC_092754.1, read on the forward strand.
TCTGCTATCAGATGGCAATCAGCTTCGGGACTGTTAGGTGGGGGACGAGTGGGTTGAAATCTCCAGATGAATGTGGTCAGATATAGTTAATAAAATGGCCTGATGTGCCATGGAAAGGTTATGGACCAGCAGTTGATATGTGGAAGTATCTGAGAGCTGGAACTTAGCCTCTGAAATGGAGAAGTGAGTCCACCACCTTTATCGACACAGGCTGAATAACACAGTCAGGGTTGGATCGAAGCATGCAGCGTACAGTCTGTTCAGAGGGTGATAGGTTGGATAAAGTGAGGGGGATGCCGAGAAATTAAGACAACGAGTGTCACATGGAAGGTTCTCAATGAACAGATTGAGTTCAAGTAAATGCCAGAGGAATGTGCCCAGGTGGAGGGACAGCGTTGGAGCTGGGTGAAGAGTCTGTGGGGTGGGGAGGGGACTCTTGTCCAAAGAAATGGACACCGAGGAGAAGACGTTGGAAGAAGAGTTCAACATTATGTCTTTCCTAAAAATCATTAAAGTGGGGACACAGCGGGATAAATCTGAGACATTTGCTGAGTACAGAACATTCAGCATTAGAGCGTGGAAGTTTAGGAGGAATGTTGAATACACGACAAGAGGTGGGCTTGGGAGAGGAGATGGACTCAGATGAAATGTGAGAAGGAGAGATTCAGATGTGCATCATCTAGGTCCCCAAATGTGAAAAATGTGAAAAGGAGAGGGGACGGACACAGAGCAGATGGCATGGGTGGGGTGCCAGGTTCCAGAGGCTCATAGGGCCTCGTATATCTGGCGAACGTTGCAATTGAGCTGAAGAATGAAGTAGAATTGGGGAATGTTGCAGACTTGAGCCAATGTACTGACATTCTGTTGGAGAAGAAAATGTTGATCTCAGTGGCACTGACATCGTACGATCAGTCCTCAGAAAGTAACTGATTGAAAATAATCGGAATCGTTATCTTATTGTAATGCTCTGATTTCATTGGGGTGACACTCAACCGGCAAGGTCTTACTTTTCTGAGACTTTAGACTAAACAGTGAAAACAGATGTATCTTGATCTTATTTATAAGACAAATCCATCCATGGTTTTGGAAAGCACGAGCAAAGGCTGAGTTTATTTGTCATTCCCAATAGCTCAACGGAAGGTGTCATTGTTCAATGAGGAAATTACCAGCACAGAACTTCCTCTGATTCCCATTAATCACAGTTTGCTGAGGGGCAATGATGCTACATGAGACAAATATTTCTTTGATGCAAGGGACGTTACTTTAATCTCACTTCAAATGACATTGGAAAATCAGTTAAAATGGTAAAGAGCAAAATGATCGAACATGGCTTGTTTGAACAATGTGGTCATTGTCCTCACAACCTTTAGGAAAAACTGATGCATAGAAGCCTGATTCTGAGGAGAGGTTTGTCCTATTTGTGATGAGGCTGTTTGCTTAAGTGCTGTGACACAGAGACAGAAAAAAAAGGTCCACTCTGTACGGGGAACAGAACCATCCTTTTCATGTTGTATTGGACAGTGACAGACACACACTATTGTCTGTTCCTATTGGACATTGATCATCTCAATTTCATTGTTGACTGATGACAAATAGCAATACGAAACCAGCAGTTCCCATCTCCCTAGTTGGAAAGCAAAAAGAGCAAGGGATGGCCAGTGGAGTGGGAGTAACTAGGGAACTGGTGTAACTTACAGTGGGAGTGGGAGAAGAAAGACGTGAAGAGGTATCATCAGTGGAAGAGTATGTAGCAGCAGAAGGTGTAATGCAATGGAAGTAGGAGTGTAAAAAAAGAGTAGGAAGGCGGAGGAAAAAAGGCTAATGAAGTTTTAGTGACTGGGAAAAAACTTGCTTTAGTAAAAGTGAGGTTGGGTGAAAAACATCACTCTTCAGGAAAATTGGGATCTGGTTCCATTGAAAATTATGATTTGATATATTTCTTTTTCCATCAATTGATTCTTGTTCAGATTGCACATTCACTCTGTATTTCTGCATCTCCATCAAAAGCAGATGACATGTCATTTTTCCCCTGGTATGGTGTCTCAACATTTTAATTTTTTTTAACAGTATGTATTTGATTCCAATTCAAGGTAGACATGAGAATATGATTTGATCTCCTGCAGTTTGTCCATAATATAGAAGTTAATTGAGTATTTATCCTCATCACAATAGCTGATTCGAGCAATGAGTTTGCGTCCATCCTGCAGTTGAAAACTTCTTCAGTTCTGACTATTGTTATAAAGAACAGTGCCACACAAAAGACGAATGTTCCAGTGCAAGGTGCCAAACCATAGTTCATTCTAAATTAGGTACACACTTTATGAATAAGACACGCTGAGGGGCAGAGTTTAAAGGTGAATTCAACTCTGTGTCGAAAATGCTAGTTGCAGCTCCCTCATAACAGGTGTTAACTACATCACTTTGTAAATTCCCCAAAATAAGAATAGCAAGAGACTGGAATTCTTAATTCTCCTTCTGTGAATAACATCTGGAAAATAGGAAGGACATCAAAATTTGTTTGTGATATTCATAAATGATGATGGTGAAAATGTGGAAAATGGATGGCAGTGGAATGATAACTAATGGGGATGACACAAAGATTAGCTGGGTCTTCACAGTGAGGAGGAAAGGGTTAGGCTACAGGACGATATAAACAGATGATATCTATATCCAGATTAATGGCCGATGAAGGTATAACGCTGATAAATGTGAGATGATGCACATCTGAATTAACAAGACAAGTTAGTACTCAGACTGTGAAGAGCGAGGGATAAATTTTTTTCCTTTTTTTCATTGCAGCAGGGACGTTTGAGGAGGAAACCTGGTACAGGTGTACAAGAGCATAAGGGGAATGGAGATGATGAACAGAGAGCAGCTGTTTCCCATACTCGAAGGGTCAAAAACAAAGGGATACATACTTAAAGTGAAAGGCAGGGGATTGAGAGAAGATTTGTGAATCTGTCTTGAGCTGGGAGGGTGACTCAGACAAAGAATTTAAAATCACTACTGTGCAGAAATAGGCTCCTTTGCCCAACCAATCCACACTAACTCTCCAAAGAGTAACCCACACAAAAACGCTCCTCCTATATTTACCCCTGACTAATGTACCTAACCTACACATCCCTGAACACTATGGGCATTTAAGCAATGCCAATTCACCTAAGCTCCACATCATCGTATTGTGGGTGGAAACTGGATTACCTCGAGGAAACCACGTAGACATAGGGAGAATGCGCAAAATCCATACAGGCAGTCACCCGAGGCTGGAATCAAACCTGGGTCCCCAGCGCTCTAAGGCAGGATTGCTAATCACGAATCTGTCATTCTGCCCCTGGTGACATGTGTCTGCCATGCATTGCCTAGGTGGGTGATTGAGCAGGGAATCTCACTAACCTTTAAAACAGCCTTTGGATATGCACTTGCTGGTGCAGGCTCACACTTTCATTCAATGATTCTATGTGGTGGCAGCCATGAGCACTCTGATGTTATCTGAAGCAATAGCTAATGGCAGTTCCTGATTTCTTCCATTGACTGTACTCAGTAAGTGAGCCTCCAATAAGGTGCTGGTGTCATCTTCCACTTTCTATTCAAGTGTTTCGGTTTCCTTGAGTTGGTATTGTAATTTCCTTTGTCGATGATGTCATTTTTGGCCCTTTTTCTCAGAGGGTGATAGATGGAGTCAAAATTGATGCGTTTGTTGATGGAGTTCTGGTTGGAATGCCGTTTGTCTAGGAATTCTTGTGTTTGTTTCTGTTTGGCCTGTCCTAGAATGGATATGCAGACCGAGTCAAAGTGGCGTACTTACTCATCAGTATGTAAGAAATTAGTGTTGGGGTCATGTCTTTTGTGGCTAGTTGATGATCATATATCCTGGTGACTAGTTTTCTGCTTGTTTTCCGTGTAGTGTTTGTTATAGTTCTTGCAAGGTTTATTGTTCCTGGAACAGAACAGACAAAGATGTGAATTTATTGCGGTGCTCAAAAGTATGAAAAAAAGCTGTAGAGTAGAAAAAGAATACTCTATTAGTTGGCATTACAGAATCATGGAATTCTAATTTCAAGGTTGTCAGCAAAAGAGCTAGGAGTGAAATAAGGAAAAATGTCTTATTTAGAGAGTTGTTACGAATTGGAATTTACCGGCTGGGAAAGTTGTGGATCAAGATTCAAAAGAGAACTGGATATATATTTGAAAATTATGAATTTAACGGGCAATAGAGGGAGGGCTAGCAAATGGGAGGTGCTTGGGGGACATTTTTGGAGCTGATTCATACCTAATGACCAATGGCGTCCTCCTGTACTTTAAAGGGATACCGTGTTAGGGAGCTGGAGCTGGGTGACACGGACGCTCAGTGGTTAGTACTGCTGCCTCACAGCACCAGGAACCAGGGTACAAAACCTGCCTCGGTCTGTGTGGAGTTTGCACATACACCCCGTGTCTTTGTGGGTTTCCTCTGGGTGTTGCGGTTTCCTCCCACAGTCCATGATGTGCAGGTTAGGTGAATTGGTCATGCTAAACTCCCCATAGCGTTGGGTATAGGGGAATGGGTCTGAGTGGGCTGCTCTTCAGTGGGTCGGTGCGGACTTTTTGGGCCAAAGGGCCTGTTTCCACACTGTAGGTAATCTAATCAAGGATGCACTCAGGGTCATCCAAGATACTGAGAACTTCATAGATAAGTGATTTAATGTGGTGGCCACACCCAAGACACACCCCTAGTTATGGTTCTTTAATGACTGTAATATTGCAGTCTATCATTCATCGCCATGAGTTCATTAGCCTTACTTGTCAGTCCGGTTGTATTTAAATAAACACAATTTAATCCAATAGGCGTTCCTTGCTTCCTGTCGTGGTCCAGGCAGAGTAGATCGGCGACCACTGGGAATGGCAAAGAGAGTAGGCAGGGAGTGCAGGAATCCCCTGTGGCCATTCCTCTCGAAAACAAGTATACCATTTTGGATTGTTGGGCGTGATGACCGTTCAGGGGAAAGCAGCAGTAGCCAGTTTGGTCGTACTACCACTGGCTCTGGGGCACAGCAGGAAAGAATGAAAGTAAACAGGACGTTAAATATGGGAGGGTTGATTGTGAGAGGGACAGATAGGAGATTCTGTGGTTACAAACGGGAATCCAGGATAGTGGGTTACCTCCCAGGTGCTAGGGTCGAGGATGTCTCCAAGTGGCTGCAGAACATTCTGAAGGGGGAGTGTGAGCAGCCAGAAACCATTAAGCACGTTAGCACAAATGATACCCGTAGAAATAGGGACGAGGTCCTGCAATGTGATTGAGAGAGCTAGGAGAAACATGTTTTTTTTTAAAATCTTGACAGTGGTAACCTCCTGAGAGGGAGATTACCGTCAGAGACTTGCACTGGAGGGGGCACCAATATCTTGGCGGCCAGTTTTGCTCGTGTGAAAAGGGAGTGTTTAAAACAGATTGGCAGGGGATGGTATCCTCAAGAGCAGGGAGGCAAGTGCGAGGCTGGAAGGTGATACAGTAATCAGAAATCAGGACGATTTGCTGGAAAACGACAGAGAGAAAGTACTGCCTTTTGGATTAAATTGCATCTATTTCAATGCAAGAAGGCCTACAGGTAAGGCCGATGAACTCAGGGCGTGGATAGGTAGTTGGAATTGCCATTACACAAACATGGCTAAGTGATGGATAGGCCTGACAGCTTAATGTACCAGGGTAAACAAGACAGAGATGGCGGAAGGAGGAGAGGAGAGTTGAATTTCTGATTAAAGGGAGTACAACAGCAGTAATCAGAGATAATATATCTGATGGATCACCCAGTGAGACTATGTGGGTGGAGGTAAGAAGTAGGAAGGTGCTGGTGACGTGATTGCGGTTGTACTGTAGGCTCCCGAATAGTCAACAGGAATGAGAGTAACAAATATGCAGGGAGAGATGGGAGACCTGCAGGAGCAATAGGGTTATCATAATTTTTCTAAAATAGACTGGAACTGCCTGAGCGTTAAGGGATTGATGAGATAAAATCTGTAAATGCGACAGGAAAGTTTCCTCAAGCAGTATATAGAGTGTCCAACTCGGGAAGTGGCAAAACTCAAAATTTTCTCAGGAAATAGGGCAGCACAGAAGACTGAGTTAATAGTGGAGAGCACTTTGGGACAGTGACCACAGTTCTATTAATCTTCGAATAATTATGGAGAGGGACAAAACAGGTCCAGAGGTTCATTTTAAAACTTGGGGCGTGGTTCAGGTACAAGCAGCTGGGGTCAAGGGAATCCCTGGATATATATAAGAGATACAGGAGTCTATGGAAGAAGGAAATCAGTGGGTTGAAAAGGGAGCAAGAAAGAGCCTTGGCTCAGAAGATTAGAATGTATCCAAAAAGTTACTTTAAATATATTAAAAGAAAAAGCAATAGCTACAGAGAAAATAGGGCCACTCGAATATCAAAGTGGACAAGTACGTGTGAAACCATAAGAGATGGGAGAAGTCCTCAATGAATGTTTCTACACTATGTTTACCGTGGAGAAATACATGAATACTTGGGAATTTGAGGAAGTTAGTAGTGATATCTCAGGGACAACCAATATCATAGTAGAGAAGATTTTGGACGCAATTTCTCTTTCATGCGCAATTCATTGTAGTCCATGACTCACTGATGTGTCAAAATCCATTGACACCCACTCACACCCCCCAAATATTTCAGTGATGTAGCCTCCCCTTACTGTCTGGTCCCAACCGTCACTATATTCTGAGAGAAGGAAACGTTCCCCACACATATACCTTGGCCAATTGACATAAACAAAAGATATGAACACACCGTCAGTGTGATTAGCCCTGATATCATGGCAGTAATTGACTGAGCAAGGTGTCAAGAAGACCGAATAAAATTGAACTTGATGGAAATCAGTTGTAAACTCCCGACTGGTTGGATCATTCATTACACAATGTGGCTGGTGGACATCAATCCTCTCAGTCCCTGGCTATCTCTGTGGACAATCGCAGGGTTGCTTCTTCGGAACAAACATCTTCAGATGCTTCATCAATGTCTTTCCCTCTGTCATACGATCAGCGGTGGGGATGTTCTGTGAGGAGTATATAATGAACAGTAGAAATGAGTCACCTCCTCGGGTATTAAAGTATCGAATCTGGACAACATTCAAGCTTGTGTTGTTAATGTATGGGTAACATTAATCAAAAGCACTGCTGGGCACTAAACATTTCCATGGTTAAAAAGAAGGAAACCCTACAGCAACTCTAGCTGGTTTCACAGTAATATAAGAACGCCATTCAGCCCATCAAAACTATTGGATAAGAACAGATGCAACCATTCCCTCTCTCCTGCCTATTCCACAAGAAGACAATTTAAAAAAATACAGCACCTATTGGAATCCAAATTAGACACGCAGGAGGCTGGAAGAACAAAATAAGCAAGGCAGCGTCAAGACATTGAGAAGTCAACGTCTTGGATATAACCCTTCGTCAGGTCTGTGGTTAGGAGTAAGGGGTCTATAGATAAAGGGGCGGGTGAGGGAGGAGGATGCAGAGTGGCAAGATGGGCATAAGTGAACACAGATAAAGGGTATCAGCCGGTTGGTGATTGGAGGACTGAATCCAGTTGGTAGCTGGATCAAGTGTTGATCAAAGGAAGGCAAGGAGGGGAAGGCCTGGGAAGTGAATCGTAGGATTAAAAGGAAGGATAATTGAAATTGGAGAATTCAATGTTGAGTCCCCGGGATGGAGGCTGCACAGGTGACATATGAGGTTTTGTTCCTCCAATTTGTAGTTTGCCAAGGATGGCCAAGGATGGCCATGTCAGAAAGGGATTGGGGGGTGGGGGGGGGGGGGGGGGGCGGGGTGGCGGTAGAATTGAAGTCCGAAGCGATTGGGAGGTCAGGTCAGCCCTTAGAAGCCTGACTGCAATAGTCAGCAAATCATTCACTTCATTTGCATTTGGTCTTCCTGATGCAGTGAAGACAACATCGGTTGCAACAGATGCAGTAAACTAGGTTTGGATCTCACCACCTGGCACATCTCCCACAAGACTGTCCCCTTCGTTATCGTGCCACACTCCCCACCAATCTCCCCCATAACCCACAGGTACCTTCTCCTGCAACTGCAAAAGATGCATCACCTGCTGTCACACCACCTCCTCCACTTCCTTATAGGGCTTCAATCAGTACTTGAAAGTCAGACAGAGGTTTACCTGCCTCTCTTCCAATCGAGTTTACTGCATCAGATGCTCCCGATGTGGTCTTCTCTACATTGCGTGACCGAACAAAAACTAAGGGCACATTTCACCGAGCATTACAGCCAAACTGACCTCCCAGTCACCACCCATTTGAATTCCCCTTCCCACTTCCTTTCAAACATAACCACCCTGGCCTCCTCTGTTGCCTTGGTGAGGCAGACCGCAAATTGGAGGAACAACACCTCATCTGCCTTGCAAGCCTACCACCTGGAAGATGTAACATTGAGTTCTCCAATTTGAAATAACCTTACTACCCATGCCCTTACTCCATTTCCTGCCCATACTCCTCCCTTCCATTCCACCTAACGACTCCGCCTTCCAGCTCCCAACTGGATTCACCCCTCCCATCGCCCAACCAGGTTGCATCCACCACCTGTGTCCACGTATCTGTACCTCACCATCCCGCTGCTCTACCCACCCCAACCACTCCCTTTCCTCTTTATCTGCAGCTCCCACTACCTCCACTCCCAGTCCTGAAGAACTGTTATACCTTAAATTTTGACTTTCATACCTCATGATGCTGCCTGGCTTGCTGTGTTCTTCCCACCTCCTGTTTGTCTCCTATAATTCAGGAAGATAGAGTTGAGTCAGTAAAACATGATGGTAGGCAGGAACCATGGGTTGCCCATTGAAATCCTTGAACCTCTGCCCTCGGGCCAGGAGGAAGAAATTTTGTTCCTCGAGACACTGACTCATGAGCAGAAGAGGCCATTCAGTCCCTCCTAACTGTTACACTGAAATACGAGGATGTCATTTATCCTGCAACACGTCAAACCAATGAGGCATAGACTGCAAAAACAGACTGCTCCATGTTTTTCCACCTGGCTCCATTGCTGTTGGTACACATATGTTATGTTAACATGGCTTGCTGACCATGAGGAGGGAAAGTGATTAGTTTGTACCAAGTCCCAGGAAGGCACTTTCCATCTTTGAGATATTATGGACTAGGCGAGACCACTCAGAGCATTCTTAAGCAGGCAGCCCAGAGCATAACTTTGAAATTTGTGTCGGTAAGTGTACAATGAAAATTTCCCGGAGTACTTGAACTAGGTTGACTCCCAGATTTTTAAACAGACAAAAACCTTATTCATAATATTACACAATGAAACACAAAGAGCAGAACACAGAACCCCGACAGAATTCAACCTACTCAGCTAGACCTAATTATGCTGTTCCGAATCACACAACTGCCCCAATAACCAAACTCCCAATAAATACCAGTATAAATGGAATACATGCTTCCAGGTTGAAGTTGAAGGTCAGAAAAGAGGAACAGTTTCCACATAGCTCCCTGTTGAACTTCCCAGTTCAAGACTCAGCTGAAAACTGCTCAGTTCAGCTCAGCTAGTTAAGCTAAAAGAGCTCACCACTCCCCCGTTCATTATACAGGTCACTTATATAGCATGACCACTTTGGCCTGAAGTCTCATCTGTTTCCATTTTCTGGCAATAGTCCCTCAGGAGTGCATATCTCCTCCTCCCTCAGCATTACAGACTGAGAAGATCCTGTGCCCCTTAATATTGCAACCTCCTTACCAATTACTCCTGGCATATGTGAATAAACTTTACCCTTTCACGTATATTTGTTCAGCAGATCTGGCACGTCTTCCTTGATCAACTTCTAATCATCCTGTACACTCTGAGGCAGTTGTCTAACTTCTCTTATGTTTTTTGTTGCTTTCCAACAAAACTCCCAGGCTTGGCTGGTTTTCCTACATCTGGTTTTCTCCTAGCCCACCAACACTGTGATTTTATGCCGTCCACTTCATTACAATGCAAACACCGGAGCCTTTGAACTTCTTTGTGCACATCAAGGGTTTCTTTTTTGACCCTGTGGTCAATTACCCTAATGATCTTCACTGTGATCTACCTTTCCCTTTCCACGTGAGGATATCTCTTTTCTCCAATTTGTATTCCTCTTGGACTGAAATCGAGTCTGGAAGCCAAGTCGAGTTTATGGACCAGTTCATTATCATCAGCCCGTCAGCTGCTAACCTTGATGTTATCACTCTCTGCTCTTCCACAGGAATTCGCATTACTTCAAGGCAGTGGATTTTTGAGTTCATCCAAAATGCTTTCCTATCTAAGGGCAAATAGGCTTGCTTGATTTTTAAAGCTCTTATCCATCTATAGAAATTAATCTGTTTGATCCATTCAAACTCAACCGAGGTTTGACCAGGATCCTGCCTTAGATTCCTGAAAAGTTCCCTATAACCTTTTGGTAATAGCTCAGTTAAAATGGCCTTTTTTCACCTCCTCATACTCCCCAGATACCTCCATTGATCGAGATGCAAATACCTCACTAGCTCTACCTTCAAGTTTCGTTTAGATCATTAAACCCACATTGACTCTGGCCACTGCATTTGTTTAGCCACCTTGTCAAATGATTTGAAAAAGACTTCCACAGCCTTCTCATCAAATTTAGGCAATGCTTGAACACACTTAAACAGCTTCTCACTAGGCTTCTTGCTACCAGTGTCTTGCTCATCCTCACTCTCTTAATGACGAAGTATAACCTCAGCCTTTAACTCCAGACTTTTACGCTGACTTTCCTTTTAAAGTGTTAATTTTCTTTGCTGAGCAAAAGCTCTGTCTTTCTTTCTCCTCTGATGCGTTCTCTTTTTGTCTCTCTTCTGCTGTTCTCTTTTATTCTCTGTTCTGCTGCTCTCTCTTTTTCGCCCTTTCTGCTTTTAATCGAAATTCAAACTGTTTCATTTCTGCTGCCCTTTCCTTATCCCTCGCCGCTAACTCATGCCGCTTCATTTGCAATTGAATTCTTGCTAGCTCTGTAGATTCTGATGGTTTCTTCAGCAAGTTTAATTGATTATCTCCTGCTGTAATTATCTCTCCTTTCGTCACAGAAGCAGTCAGTTCCTATTCCAGCTTCTCTGTTAATTCTTGCAACTTTGTCTCATTCACCTATTGTAAAACGTCCAACGTCACTACGCCCACATCCTGAAAACTTTTGACGAGTGAAAGAACCAATTACTATCCCAAGCTTTGTCTACTCAACGAAACCAATACCTGAAATAAAGACACTAGCACCTACCATTCACTGTTTAATATACCGCAATGAATCCCGAATATGTTAAGGAGTCGACTGGACCACTCAAAAGATTTTTAAGCAGGAAGCTAAGAGAATACATTTGCAACTTGTTTTGGTAAGTTTCATGAAAATTACCCGGAGTAAGATAGCTTGGTTGTATACTAGATTTTAAAACAAACAAAACCTTTATATTCACAAAATTAAACAATGAAAAACAAAGAACAGAATAAAAAACCCGACAAAATTCAACCTAACCAGCTAGACTTAATTATGCTGTTCAGAATACACACAACAGTCTCAATAATCAAATTTCCTTTAAAACCCAGGATAAATGGTACACATGCTTGCAGTTTGAAGGTGGAGCAGAAAAGAGAGAGTTTCCACACAGCTCCCTGTTGACCATCCCAGTTCAAGACAAAACTGAAAACTGCTCAGCTCCGCTCAGCTCAGCTAGTTCAGCTGAAAGAGCTGACCACTCCTCTTTCGTTATCTTGGTCACTTCAAAGGCATAACCAATTTGGCCTGAAGTCTCTTCTGTTTACATATAAGCAGACGGCCTCTGGAAATCCTTTTCATCTATATACCAAACCAGACTGACCGGAGTCAAGTTCTGTTTTATTGCCCCTCTCTAAAAAGACAAGGACACAATCTCCTTGAGCCAAGGAACACCTTTTATATAAAAAAAGACTAGCTTTGTGATTGAGAAGACAGGTTAGTGTTCTGTATGGAGGTCAGAAGCTGGTGAAATGGTTAACAGTATCAGACGGTGGCTGCTGACATAAACTATCATAGTTTGAGAGAATCCTACAGCATGGAGACAGGCCCTTTTAGCCCAAGCTGGTTCATGTTGACCAAAATGTTCATCCATGCCCACCCCGTTTCCCTGCACCTGAACCATATCCTTCTAAACCTTTCCTATCTATATATTGCCCAAATGTAAAGACATGTATAGCGGAAAACATGTTATATTTGTTTTGGAAATAATGAATGTTGGTCCATAACGCTCAAGTTTTAATGCAATCAGTTTTTAGTCTTTTGTAGCATTACAGATTAAACACTCATTTCCTTCACACTATCCTCATGGTACCATCACTGCAGGGATTAGTGTGGTGTAACGCCTTTAAACTGTCTCTCTGTAGCAAGGAGGTCATTCCATTATAATGGAGAGAATATCTGTTCACAGTGACTAAAGTAATGTCTCAATAACACTCTACAACTGCAAGAAGGTGTCTTCACTCTTATACTTTAATCGATTTGCATGAAGGACACCACAAATCTACTGTGCTGATTACTTACTGCTCCGTATGAATTCTGTCAGTGACTGATGACCAAGGATATCCAGCTCCTTCTCACCAATAGCACTTCCCACTTTCTCGCCATCTCATAAGTACAATATGAGAAGGATGGTATGTTTTGTCAATTAATTTCTTTGCCTTATGAAGCAAAGCCACACCAACGGCAACATCACTATTGCCAGTGGAGACGCTTGGAGATGCTGAGGAGGTGATGGTCAAGCCGTATTGTCTCTGGAATATTAATCACGGGACCCAGGTCCCCGGATTCAAATCCCACCACAGCAAATTTTGGAATTTGAATTCAATAGAATATCAGGAATTAAGAATCAAATAATGCAATGAAAACATTGTCAATTGTCGTACCTGGCACCCTCATTCCCTTCAGGGAAGGAAATCTACCATATCCACCTGGACAGGCCTACGTGTGACTCCAGACCCACAGCAATGTGGTTAACACATTGAAATGGCCAAGCCAGCCGCTCAGTTATATCACTCACTATAAACTCTCAAAGGAATGTAACCAGTCAGAAGTAAGCACTGACTACTCACAGCCCACAGACACTGGTTCCTGTTGACCAGCGTCAACACCTTGTCAAGGACAATGAAGAAAGGGAATTAAATACAGTCTCTGCATCCATTAATGAATAAAAGCTGATTATCACACTCAGTGAAGACAAACATAAGGACAGTGACTTTGTTGTATACCCTACATGGTCTGGATTTTCAGCAATATGGGAACAGGAGAAAAATAAATAAGATTAATCTCGTTTTTTATATTTCCATACCAGCTGATCATCAACAACCCCTTTGTTTGCTACTTTCTCTCTCCCTCTTTCTCAGTCTGTTCAACACAGTCCTTCTCCCCTTCACAACAGATATCACTGTCACCAACATCAATTACACTATTTCCCAGCTGTGTTCGGTCGTGATGTTTGGCCATTGGACTCAAAATGCCAATTCTGTTTTTCTCCCGACCCGAGGCTTCCAAATCTGCTCAGTTTTTTTTTGGCACTTTGACTTTCTTTTTGTTTCCAATCTCGAGCCTCATTCTTTGTTTTATTTCACCTTTAATGTTGTTATTACATGGGATGTCTGGATCACTGACAGGGGCATCATTTTTTGACCTCACTAAATACCCTTTACTGTGAGGTCATTCTTTCAGACATTTTACAGCCAAGCACATTGCTGTTGGTCTGATGTCAGTCTTAAGCCAGACCAGGTAATAATGCTGGATTTCTTTACCAAAGGAGATCATTGAGATAGATAAACGTATTGATAAAGTGCTGGTGATGTTATGGTTGATATTAGTGAAATTCGCTTTTATTTCCAATTCCTGTTATTTGGATTCACTTTCTGACGTCATCTGTGGTAGGATGTGAAACAGTGTCTTTCGTGTAATAGCCTGTGCCTCTGAATTACATGGCCCTAAATATTAAAATTCTAACACAGCTTCAGTATCAAGAATTTGCTTTAGAGACCCGAACAAGGTTGTAATGAAAATACTTGCAACTGAGAGAGGGCTTAGAAGAGAGCTGGAAACATGAAATCTGAATGTTACCAAGGCAGAGACAATGGTTTATTTAGCAACAGCACTGAAGCCAAGATGGGGACTGGGGATATTATGGAGCGGGTAGTGGATAGGTTTGGTGATGGAGAGAATACTGAGACATAAAACAATTCAGGGCAAAATGGGAAATCATTATTGTGAACATTCTTGTTTTCAGATATTTGTGAGAATGGAGGTCGGGGGGACGCAGTGGTGGAATTCTGGTGATGAGTGGAGTTTGCAATTGACACTGAAACAATAGTTTCCGTATTTGCAAAATATAGATAACAGAAAGAGCAGTGAAGTTCACCATGGTTTATGAGATTAATACTTGGATATAGATGGGGATACTTACCAGGTACACCAACAGTAGCGAGTAGGGGATAGTAACCTGCCTGAATAATGATCAGTACATCTAATATCCACCAGGGTAATGTTGACCAAGGCGCAGAGAGATAGTAAAAACCCCAGGGTATACTCCTGTCCATTGTTGTAACCTTCCCGTCTATGGTTCTCAGATTCTGATCTCTCCTCTCCCTGTCTCTATAGCTGTTGATCACTGTTAGTCTCAGAATTCATGCGTCTGCTGCTACAATGGAATACACATTGAAAGAATACCCTTACTAATGGGAGAGGGAAATCCTGCAGTGATATAATTAGAATCCATACAGACTGACATCAATCATAGTCACTGAACAAACAGTTCCAATTAACCCCTTTAGGTATGGTAACTGGACTGGATTGAATGCTGACATCACAGGCGATTGGTTGCATCTCCCATCATGAATTGTTCTTATGAAGTCAGTTGTGAGGGAAAATGATGGGTGTTTTCTTAGTGCAGGCTAGATAATTGTGCTGTGTTGTTTGTTTGCCATACTGTAACCACCTGAACCCCACATGCCTGTCCCCACCAAAAAAACACAATCAAGACGTTGTTACCGTGCTGATTTAAAGTGGGCATATTTGCACTCCAATACACAAGAAATATGGATTTGCTTGGGCATTTCTCTAGTTGCACTAATAAGGCAATTTTGTCTCTTCAACATACAATGCGTTTCTGCACTGTTTTATATAAATTCACAAATCTATATTAATACACTTGATTGGCTTCATTCAGTATGTCTTACATTTTTTGAATTCAGTCCGAAGCCAAATGTGACATGTTGTCACAAAGCCGGTCCCTTTACAAGGTTTTGTTGTTCTTGATTTTCTTTTCCCAGAGACATTCTAAACGACCCAAGGTTCCAACATGCCTAAATTTTGAATGTTTCACTGGGGACCTTTGTTTATACCTAACAGATAAATCATCAGGCAGAAGGCTTTCAAGTCTTTAAAGTAAAACTGATACAATGAAGGGCGCGTCGCTAGCTGTCTAGCTACACAGATCAGTTCAGTTCAGGGGTTAGTTGAGTCAGGGTAACTGTTGAAACTGGACGCTATCCCTCTCCTTCTGCCCTTCCGATTTTGTAAAAAGTAAACGTTTTGAGTCATTTTTACTCTTTATGCCAAGGGGTTTGTTTTTTGGGATTGTTGCATGTACTTTGGAACAGCATCCTTAAGTGGCGATAGCCTGTCGGGTTTGGATAGGATGAATTGTTCGGTATTCTGTTTTCGGTTCATTTTGTTTCATTCCGTAATTTCGTAAATAAATGCAGTTTGTTTAAAACTCGGCAGTGTGGCCAGCTAATTCCTTCATTGAATATGCACTGTACACTTACCTTCAAATACCACAGGTACGATCTGGGTTACGTGCTTAAAAATATTTGAAGGGTCTGGCCTTGTCCTTAACAATGTGCAACAACCTTGTTCATTAAAACCCAAGGATTAATGCGTCAGGGATGGAACGAATCTGATATTGGCTGGGAGGCAGAAAGGACTGGAACCAGTGGCTGAGAAGACTTGAGGGGAGTACAGTAACATCTCCCAGTCAACCCTCACTGTTTCTCACAAATGGAACGAAATGCAATGCAGCGTGATAGAACAGATGACATTTGGGAGATGAAATGCTGAACGACAATGTGAATAGAAAAGGCACTTTTAAACGTGATAGATGGAATTATAATTTACAGATGAGTATTCAATCATAGGCTATACAGATTGATAAGATTGTTTATCTGAACAGGATATTTAGAATTAAAAACAGACACATAACAAAATGAGTGGGGTAACAGTGAGTTAAAGCAGAATAAGAGTGGGTATATTGCTCATTCGGAACTGGTACAGAGATGATAGGCTGAGTCACCACCACCTTTGCTGTAATTAACCTGCGAAATGTATTTAAAAGCTTTCAGAGCATGTGGGGACAAGCTTATTAATAAAGGATACAAATGATGTTATCATCAATAATCTATTCCTTTTGTTTCATAAATTGTGGAAGAGAGGACTGCAGATGCTGGAGATCAGAGCTTAAAAATGTGTTGCTGGGAAAGGGCTTATGCGTGAAACGTCGATTCTCCTGCTCCTTTGATGCTGCCTGCCCTGCTGCGCTTTTCCAATAACACATTTTTAGTTTCATAAAGTGTAGCTATCTCTAAAATGCCTTTCAAATCAAATTAAATGGGTTGAGCTTTAAGTGGACCTTGGCAAAAAAAAGTTATTTTTAGATCTTGAAGAAGAAACAGAATCCAGTTTAATACGAGTGTCGCCGGCACAAGTCACGGGAACAGGAATGGAGCAAATTATTCAAATATAACATCTAGACCCATCCAGAAAAGCAACACATTAGAGATAATGGAAATCAGCCATACAAGCACAAAATGGTAGAGACGCGCAACAGATAAGGCAGGATATGGAGAGCGAAACAATGTTATCATATTGAGGCTGATATGAACCTGTTCTGAGCAAGTCATATTGGACTCAAAATAGTTAATTTTGTTTCTCTCTGTTCCAATGCTGCCAGAACTGCTGAGTTTATCACCAACACTTTCAATTGGCATAATAACAGGCCACAGAGAGTAATGGTGGGTAGTTGATTTTCATACTGAGGCATGTGACCAGTAGTGTTCCAGAGGTTCATTCTGGGTTTTCATTGTTCGGTTATTTGTGTAAATAATTTGGATGACAATATAAAAAGTATGGTTAGCAAGTTTGTGGATGACACCAAAACTGGTAGCACAGTGGACAGTGAAGAAGCCTTTCTAAGATTACAAAAGGATCTTGATCAAATGGGTCAATAGGCTGACAAATAGCTGAGAGAGTTCAATCTGGATGATTGTGAGGTGCAGACAATGGTGTGTGTTTGCCGTTGTCTGATGCACTGGGAACGGAATGATTTTATTCCCCATCTGCTGTGGTACAACACAAAGATGTCCTCCTTAATCATTAAGAGGCCTTGCCCTCTCCCTGGTTATCCTCTTGCTTTTAATGTTTTTGTACAATATCTTTAGATTATTCTGAACCTTATCTGTCCATGCTATCTCAATTCCCCTTTTTGCTTTCCTGATTTCTCTCAAAGTAATGTCCAACACGCTTATTATTGTTTAAGAGATTCACTTGATTTAAGTTTTCTATAGCTAAATTAATATTCTCTTTTATTCTTGAGTGGAGCCTCAATAACTTTCGTCATTCGTTGTTCATTAATTGTACCAGCCTTACCCTTCCTTCTATCAAGAACATAATGCCTCTCAGTTCTCATAATCATACTTTTGAATGCCGTCCACTAGCCACAGGTTCTCTTCACCTTCTAACAGTCTCCTTCAATTAAACTTGGAAGGTCCTTGTCCCAGGTCATTGAAATTTATGGCACTCCGATTAAAAAAGATATTATTAATGGAAGGCTTATCTTTTTCCATAATCATTCTGAAGTCAATAGAGTGAGGATCGCAACAGCCATCGTATTCCCACACTTTTACTTCAGTCACTTGCCCTGCTATTGCACAAAATAAGGTCTAGTTTTGTTCATTCTCTAGTAGTAGCAGCCACATATTGATAAAGATAATTTTCTTGAACATATTGGACAAATTCTTCATCGTCCATACATTTAACACAAAGTTAGTAACAGTCAAGGTTTGGAAATTTAAAATCCCCCCATTATTACAATCTTATTAAGTTTACATATATCTGCGATCTCCTTACGTCTTTGTTCCTAATTTCTTCCTTACTACTGGGGAGCATACAATACAATTCAAACAACGTGTTCTTTTCTTTCTGACTTTTAAGTTCTACCAATATATTTTCACCGGACGATTTGTCAGAAACGAGCATGCAGCACAATCTCTTCGAAGTGGCCTTTACTTTCTTATCTTTAATTTCTACCCATATATTTTACCTGGATTGGTTTTTTTTAAAATATCTTCCCCAGTTAGACCAATAATTTATTCCTTAATCAAAATTGCCAGCCCTGCCCAGCTACCGCTCTCCAAACCCATGTCTCCTTTTCTATCCTTTCTGTAGCATCTAACACCTGGAAGATTGAATTACCACTCTTAGAACAAAGAATATAGAACACTGAACAATACAGCGCAGAACTGGCCTTTTGGCCCTTTATGTTGCTCCGACCTTTGAAGTATTCTCAGCTCGTCCCCCTATGCTATCCAAAAATCATTCATGTGCTTATCTAAGGATTATTTAAATCCGCCAATGTGGCTGAGTTAACGCCATTAGTAGGTAGGGCATTCCAAGCCCTTAACAGTCTCTGTGAAATGAACCTGTCTCTGACATCTGTCTTAAATCTATCACCCCTCAAGTTGTAGCTACACTCCCTCATACACTCTGACATCATCATCCTAGGAAAAAGACTTTAACTGTCTACCCTATCTAATCCTCTGGTCATCTTGCATGTCTCTAACAAATCCCCTCTTAGCCTACTTCTTTCCAATGAGAACAGACCCAAGTCTCTCAGCCTTTCCTCATAAGATCTTCCCTCCAGAACAGGCAACATCCTGGCTTATCCCCTCTCCACATTTTCCAATACTTCCACATCATTTTTGTAATTGGCCGACCAGAACAGTACACAATATTCCAAGTGTGCCCGCACCAGCGTTTTGTACAGTTGCAGCATGATATTGTGGCTCCGGAACTCAATCCCTCTACGAATGAAACCTAACGAACCGTACGCTGCCTTAACAGCACTATCCATCTGGATGGCAACTTGCAGGGATCGATGTACATGGACTCCAAGATGCCTTTGCACATCCAGACTACAAAGGATCTTTCCATTGACCCAGTACTCTGCCTTTCTGTTTTTCTTCCCAAAGTGCATCACCTCACATTTAGTTGCACTGTATTCCATTTGCCACCTCAGCCCAATTCTGTTGTTTATCCAAGTCCCCCTGCAACCTGTAACATTCTTCCAAACTGCCCACGACACCACCGACTTTAGTGTCGTCTGCAAATGTATTAATCCATTCACCTGTGCCTGCGTCTAAGTCATTTTTAAAAATGACAAACAGCAGTGGTCCCAAAACTGACTCTTGTGGCACACCACTAGTCATCGGACTCCAGGATGAATATTTTCCGTCAACCACCACTGGCTGCCTTCTTTCAGAAAGCTAGTTTCAAATCCAAACTGCTAAATCACCGCCAATTCCACGCCTCTGCATTTTCTGCAACGGCCTACCATGTGGAACCTTATCAAAGGCTTTACTGAAGTCCATGTATACCACGTCAACTGCCCTACCCTCACCTATATGCTTGGTCACCTTCTCAAAAAAATCAATGAGATTTGTGAGACACGACCTGCCTTTGACGAAACCATATTGAATATCTGAAATCAAATTGTTGCTTGCTAGTTGATTATACATAATCCTTTCCACAACCTTTCCTACAACAGAAGTAAGGCTCACTGGTCTTTAATTACTTGGGTCATCTCTACTGCCCTTCCTGAACAAGTACAGAAAATTTACAATCCTCCAGTCCTCGAGTACTAAACCTGTATACAATGACGTCTCAAATATCAAAGCCAAAGGCTCTGCTATCTCCTCCCTAGCTTCCCAGAGAATCCTTGGATAAATCCCATTTGGTCCAGGGGACTTCTCTACTTGCACTCATTCCGGAATTGATAACAGCAGTTCGTAACGAACCTCGATCCTTTCTAGTGTAATATCTCGTACCTCATTCTTCTCCTCTACAATATTGTCCTTTTCCTGAGTGAAAACCGATGAGAAATGTTCGATTAGTAACTCTCCGATCTCTACAAGGTGCACACTCAAGTTCCCGTTTCTGTCTTTGACTGGCCCTAATCATCTTTTTATTCCTCACATACCTACAGAAAGCTTTACGGTTCTCTTTTATTCTATTTGGTAAAGACTGCTGGTGTCCTCTCTATTCTCTTCTTAACTCTCTCTTTAAATCCTTCCTAGCTGATCTGTAACTCTCCATCGTCTCATCTGAACATCTTGCCTCATCAACACATAAGCTTCCTTCCTCTTCTTAACAAACGATGCAATTTCTTTTGTAAACCACGGTTCCATTTCCTTATCACTTCTTCCCACAGTGAAATGCCTATCAAGGATACACAAAAACTGTTCCTGAAACCAGCTCCACATTTCCACTGTCTGCATCCCCTGTGTTTTGCTACCCCATACCATGCATCCTAATTCTTGCCTAATCGCAATATAATTGCCCTTAAACCATCGATAACTCTTGACCTGTGGCATGTACCTATCCCATTCCATCGCTAAACTAAACATAACTGAATTATGGTCACTCTCTCCAAATTGTTCAACTACAACTAAATCAAACACTTGGCCTGGCTCATTACCAAGCACCAGATCCATTGTGGCCTCTTCTCTTGTCAGCCCTTCGACATACTGTGTCAGGAAACCCTCCTGAACACATTGCACAATAACTGATCCATCCGATGTACGAGAGTTATAGCATTTCCAGTCAATGTTAGGAAAGTTAAAGCCCCGATATTGACCACCCTGTTTCTTTCACTCATACCCAGAATAGTTTTGCTAATCCTCTCTTCCACCTCCCTTGAACTCTGCGGAGGCTATAAATAAACTCCAAGCAGTGTGACCTCTCCTCTCCTGTTTCTAACTTCAGCCCACACTACCTCAATAGACGAGTCCTCAGCAAAAGTTCTCAGAGCCAGCGTTATACTACCCTTGGCTAAAAAGACCACACCTCCTCCTCTTTTACCGCCTTGCCTGTTCTTATTGAAAGATCGTGAACATCTTTAATCCAAGTTCGTATAATAGCTCTGATGTCCCAATCCAATGTTCTGAAATATGCGCTGAGTAGATTAGTCTTCCCTGTAAAACCCATTGCGCTGAAGTAAATGCATTTTAGTTCTTCAAAATTACTATATACCCTGATTCTCTCATCTTTCTTTTCGAAATGGCATGTTCTCATCATATTCAGTGATTTCTCCGTTCATCCTACCATTTGCACTGCTACTAACAGTACCTCCACTTGCCTTGTCTGTCAATATAAAGTCTGCCTTTATGGGGTGAGCAAATCTCCCTGCTAAGATATCGGTGGCTTTCCTGTTTAGATTAGACCAATCTTTTTGGAACGGGCCTTTTCTATTCCAAAAGACATCCCAAACTCCCAAAAATCTGAATCCGTCAATAACACAGCAGCTCTTCATGCCATTGATTTTTCTCCTTTAACCCTTTTTTCCCTTCCCTGCTTGAATTTGTTATTGGGAGCAAACCAGAAATTCCTATTTTAAGGTTTTCTTTTTAATCCTCAACATCATGTCTTTAATTCCCTCCGGACTGTTTTAATCTTTTCCCTAAGAATGCCATTCATACCAATATATACAATAATTTCTGGCTTCTAAATCACACCTTTAACAATATGCCTGAGACTTTCGGAGACGTTCTTAATCCTACTACCAGGAAACCAATAAACTATCCTAAATTTTCGCTCACTGCCACAGAATCTCCTGTTTATGCCCCTGACAGGAGAGATCCCTGTCCCAATAATTATACAAACTTTCTCAATCGCTGCCTAACATAAGAATTTTTCCAACAATCCAATAACCGATGGCTCTTCCCTTTTCTTCAGAGAAACTAATCCTTTCATCAGTTCCAAAAGCTGGACATCTGTTTGATAGAGGAATAGCCACCGTAGATTGTTGAACTACTTTCTTACCCGTCCTGACAGTCACCCATCTATCTGATTGATTTTGCTGTCTAACAACTTCCAGCTATCTCCCTCTCTAACTTATATACATGGCCTTAATATTATTATGCCTATAAACAGAATTTTTCATGACATGAAAATAGTAAATGCATCCGTATACTTATCAAACATATAAAAAATAAATAAAATCAACCATTTGGAAAACTAACTCAACAAAAATATTCCACGTCAATAAATTTCTCGAAGAAAAAAGGTCTTCTCCAGAGCTGACCGCGTGTAGGACTCTCCAGAATAAAGGCACATCTTCCTATTTAAAAATAGTTTTTGAAACAAAAAAAAACTTTTGCATTTAAAACTAAGAAGACTTTTGAAACATATGTAGACTTTTCTAGTTTGTTTTGTAGATCCCCCCTCCCCCCGCTTTGAAAAGCTCTTTAAAACAATGTTCGTTCAAAAAAAAGATTATTTTGCTTGTTTTTTTTTGGTTTGGTTTTGAATTTTAATAAAACAAAATGGAAAAATAATCTTATATTAATAAACTATATGAACTACATTAAATTGAATAAAAAAACTATAATTAATCGTTAACTATGCTTGCAATCTCACGAGTGGCTGTAAGTTCTTATACGTTTAATAAGAACAAGTATTAAAGCTTTTTTTTACAATTTAAAGAAGAGTGGGCATATGTTCTAATAATTTGTTTCAAATGCAAGGTAGACTTGGCGATATGATTTGATCTGCTACCGTGGGTATATGTGCAGCATTTAATTGAATCTTTATCCTAATCTCTCCAGCTCTTTCAAGCAATCATATGAGCCTGTGCCCATCCTGCAGATGAAAAATTCCTTCAGCTCTGAGTATTGCAGGGAATATTACAAAGAACATTATCCAGGTCCACGTAAAATACAAATGTTGCAGACGAAGTAAGCCCGACCTAGTCCAATATTAAAAACGTGCAAGCATTATGAATAAAACATACAGAGAAGAATAGTATAAAAGGAGAATTCAGCTACATGTCCAAAACAAATCTGTGGCTCTCTCATAAAAAGACCTCAACTGCATCACGCTGGAAATTCACCAAAAATAGGAAGAACAAGAGACTGGAATTCTTAAGTCTTCTCCTTTGAACAACATCTGAAGAACAGGAGAAATAAGACAAGTCTTATCTGTGAGCTTCATAAGTGATGATGATGAGAATGTGAGGGATGGATTTTGGGGCGAATGATAAATAATGTTATGGATGACACAAATGTTAGGTGGGTGGTTCACAGTGAGGAGGAACATATTAGTTTAAAGATGATATAAATGGTGTGTTCAGGTGGCTAGATCATTGGCTGATGAGATTTGACTGATAAATGTGAGGTGATACTTTTCAGAAGTAACAAGACAAGAGAGCGTACTCAAACTATGATGAGGGGTTAGATGTTTTTGAAGCAGAGGAGGTTGAGAGGGGTTCCTGATTGAGCCATTTATGAGCATGAAGTTTATGGACAGTTTGAACAGAAAACAGCTCTTCCTCTTACTCGAGTGCTCAATACGAAGGAGACATAATTTTGAAGTGAAAGTGATCTCACCGTTAATCTGTAAAGCTTAATTGAGATTGAAGTTGAATTTAGATTCCAGCATTTGCAGTGGTGGCATTTGAATCTGAGTTCCCAGAATATTATCTTGATCGCTGAATCAGCAGTTGGCGATAATACCACCAGGACATCACTTTCATCTTATCATAGTCTTATTTGTTAAGATATGAATGACGTTTTATCTTATTTTTACAATTCCTCTTCCACTCAGGAATAAACATTACTTGATGTGTTTTTACTATCTTCCTTAGTATTTGCCATTGTTCTTCAAATGTTCTGCCCTTCAATGTTATTTTTTCGAGTCCACTCAGGCCAATCCTTCCACATAATTATCACTGCCCGATACTAAAACCCTTGTATCTTTGAATCTGAATGAGAAACTCCAGCATGTCACTGTCACTCTTTCTAGAGGATCCTCTACTATAAGATGATTTATCACTCCTTCCTCATTATTCACACCAAATCGAAAAGCCAGTTCTCTGTTTTTCTGTTCTAAGAAACAATTCCTCATACATTCTATGCATCGTTATTTGAGGCTACCCTTGCCAAATTGATTAATTAAGCCAATATGCATACACAGATTGCTCACTCTTGTGCCCTTCTCAAAAGCCATTGTTATTCTCTGGTTTTTGAAAGTATGTTTGGATGATGGGGGTATTGTGGCATGAAATTACTTCGAGAAGCATGTTTGCTTCCATGTGCTTTATTTGGACCCAAACTGATTTGTCATCTTGGACCCTCGTGCTAATGTCATTTCTTAATGCAGCCTTGATATCATTCTTAATCAATGCAGTAACTCAACCTGCTGTGCCTTCTTGTCTGAGTAATGAGTAAATACTCTTGGACATTTCACTTCCCAGCACTGACCTTCCTGTAACCACCTTCCTGTAAGCCCCACCAGGCCGTATCTTTTTAACTCTGTTTGTGCTGTCATATTTTCCAAATGTTCCGTGCATTTAGGTACAAGGTATTTACATAAGTTCTATTGGATTGGTTTATCTCCTTTAATACTTTTGGCGCACTATACCTTCCACACACTCCATTCTTATTTTTTGATCTCTGATAATACTGAACCTATCTTTTCCACTCACATTTTTAAAATTGCTATGATTATTTTCCTCAGCATAGTCATTAGACTGCCCCTGCCTGTCTTTTGTATTAAACTCTAATTTCAGCTCACTTGCTGTCCTGCTGATCTGGTTTTCAGTCTCTTGCATTATTCATTTAAATCCACCAAAGATGCATCATCAAAACTCCCTGCCAGGATGTTGGTGTCCCTCCAGTTAAAATGGACACTGTCCATTTTTACAGGTCCCACCTGCCCTGGACGAAATCCCAACGATCCATAAATCTGAAACCCTGTTCCGGAACCAGTTCTTCAACCACATATTAAGGTTTTTTTTCTCTTCATCTTCCTTATCCCACGTCCACCTAGCAGGAGGAGTAACTCAAGATTACAACCCTGGATATCCTGTGTTTCCACGCAGGCCAATCTCCCTGCACTCTCCTTGCAGGATCTTGTCACATTTCCTGCCAATGTTATTGATACCAATTTGTACTACTGGCTGTTAACCCTCCCCTTCAGTATGCCTTGAGCATTCTTGGAAACATCCCTGATCCTCGCACCAAAGACACTTTATATGACGAATGCATAGAATCGTCGAATCCCTATATATGGAAATAGGCCATTTGGAAAACATGCCCACACTGACCCTCCAAACAGTAAACCACCCAGACCCATTAGCCTATTCTCATACTCTACATTTACCCCTGACTAATACACCTAACCTGCACATCCATGAACACTATGAGCGTAGTTACCTGACCAGAGCCAATCACCTACGATATGTTGATTCTGCTTTCGCACCACAGGCACTGCCAGTATTTCTGAGCATTCCCAGCAACTTTTTGTCACCTATGATGATCACATACTGATCAAAACGTATCCAACTAAGATTTGAAAAAAAACCTTGAATTTATTTTCTCAATAGAAAACCAAATATTTGGTCGTTCAAAAATCACAGTAAATATCAATTAAATTATTTTTGTTTGGTCCCTTATTATGTGTTTACTTTTCCAATCCATGAATAAAAGAGATTTTTGCATGTTTTGTGCATTATCCTTTGAGAGGCGTTAGAGAGAGAGGGTGTGTGGGACCAGGGGGTTGCTGGGAAGGTTAATTTCCCACTAAAAACAGACTTATCTCCAGCATCAGGCCTCCATCTGCAGCAGCGCTGAGACTGAGGAGCGGAGTGGGAGAAGACGAATTGTGCGCTTGGAAGGTAGGTGATCTGACATATTTGGGCAGCGATTGAATGAGAGACACTACACGTGTAATGTCTCTCACCTGAACTCCTCATCTAACTAAAACAAAAGAACTCTGTACTGTGTTGATAAGGCGTTTCTCTTCTTTTTTTAAAATCCTGTGCTTATTTTAAGAAAAACCTCTCCTTTTCCGTTTATCTAATTTAAGACCAAGTTAAGCTTTAGAGTAAAAGTGTCAGGAGATCTCAGAGCCATGTTAGGCTCCACTTGCTCAATGTGGGAGCTCACGGACACAGCTGATGTCCCTGTTCACGTGCAGGACGTGTCCCCATCTCACTGCAACCTCCTTGCAGGATCTTGACACATTTCCTGCCAATGTCATTGGTACCAATGTGTACCACAGCCGCTGGCTGTTCAGCCTCCCCTTCAGTATGCCCTAAGCATGCTCGGACATATCCCTAATTCTCGGACCAAAGACACTTCCTATGGAGAACGCATAGACGGGATGATGGCTCTGGAGCGGCGGATGGACTCATCTTGGAGCACACACAATGCAGAGGAGGTTTTAGATAGCACATTCAGTGAACTGATCACATCACAGATTAGGATTGCTGAAGGAGAAAGGGAAAAGGTGACCAAAAGCAGAGAAAGAGCAGGAATGCACTGTACGTTTCCCCTGCGGTCACCTACTCCTTAGCAGGTATACTGTTATGGATCCTGTTTGGAGAGATGGCTCACCAGGAGAAGACAGCAGTAGTCAGGTTAAAAGCACCGTTGTTGGCTCTACTGTTCAGAAAGGTGGGAAAAATACTGGAAGGGTTAACTCACAGGTGATTCAATTGTAAAAGGAGAAGATAGAATTTCTTCTGTTTCGAAGCCAAGACTCCCAAATGGTATGTTGCCTTCCAGGTGCAAGGGATACTAATGCCTCGGATCGACTGCAGAACATTCTGAAGGGGGAGGGTGAATATCCAGTTTTCTTGGTGCATATAGGCACCAATGATATATGTTAAAAAAATCAGGATGAGCTCCTACAAACAGAATTTAGAGAGTTAGGTGTCAAGTAAGAAGTAGGACCTCAGAGGTTGTAATCTCAGGATTGCTACCAATGCCACGTGCTAGTCAGAGTAGAAATGAAAGAATAGCATTGCTTGAGAGACAGTGCAGGAAGGGGGAGTTCTGATTTTTGGGACATTGGGACTGGTTATCTGGGAGGTGGGACTATTACAAATTGGACAGCCTACACCTGAGCTGGAATGGAAACAATGTCCTTCGGGGTACTTTTGCTAATACTGCTTCGGTGGGTTTAAACTAATGTTGTAGAAGGATGGGAACCAAATGAGGAGGTTTGTCGATATTAAGGAAAAAGCAACTGCAGCCTGTAAGGAAATAGATAATGAAGTTAGCGTGAGTTAGGGGAAGAGTCGGCAGGGAGTAGATGATAAACACAAAGGGACATTTATCTGATGTACATTTGTTTTAATGCAAGAAGTGTAGTATGTGCAGATAAACACAGGGCTTGGATTAGGAACTGATATTATTGCTATTACTGATACTTGGTTGAGGGAAGGGCATGATTGGCAAGTAAATATCCCAGGATATCAATGCTTCAGGCAGGATAAAGGGGGTGGTGGTAAAAGGGGTACAGGAGTTGCATTACTGGTCAAAGAGGATACCACAGATGCGCTAAAGGACGGCACGATGGAAGACTCGAACAGTGAGGAAATAAGTATAGAGCTCAGAAATAGGAAGGGTGCAGAAACAATGTTTGTGTCTCCCAACAGTGAGCGTGAGCTGAAAGTACAAATATGTAAACAGATCATGGAAAGATGTGGAAGCAACATGGTGGTGGTGAAGGCGATTTTATTTTCGCAACATTGACTGGATTTCCCTTAATATGAGATGCCTGGATGGAGCAGAAGTTGTAATGAGCAGCCAGGAGGGTTGTTTGAGCTGTAAGTATACAGTCCAACTCAAGAAAGGGCCATTTGTGTTCTGATGCTGGGGAATGAGCCTGGCCAGGTGGTTGAGGTTCAAGTTGGGGATTACTTTGGGACTATTGATCACAATTCCATATGTTATAGAATACACAAAGACAAAGACAAGAGTGGTCCTAAAGGAAGAGTGCTAAATTCATCAGAAGTTGGGGAATATAGATTGGGAGCAGTTGTTTGAAGGTAAATCCACATTTGATACGTGGATAGCTTTTAAAGAGAGGTTGATTAGAGTTGAGGTCAGATATGCTTCTGTGGAAATGAGGGGTAGGAATGGCAAGATTAGATAACCATGGATGACAGGTGAAACTGTGAGACTAGCTTAGTGGAAAAAGGAAATGTACATAAGGTCTAGGCGACTGAAGACAGACAAAGTTTGTGAAGAATATCGGGAATGTACGACCGATCTGATACAAGGAATTAAGAGGGCTAAAAAGGGGTCATGAAATATATTTAGCAAACAAGATTATTGAAAATCCCAAAGACTTTTCTTCATATATGAGGAGCAAGAGGGTAACTAGAGGAAAGGTTGGACCACTCAGGGACAAAGGAGGAAAGTTATGCCTGGAGTCAGAGAAAATGGGTGAGAATATTAATGACCATTTTGTATCGGTATTCACCAAGGAGAAATGTTGAGATTAGGTATGGATGCTTGATTCCTCTAGGTCAATTCGAAATAAGGAGAGAGGAAGTGTTGGTTATTCTGAAAGGCATTAAGGTGGCCAAGTTTCCAGGTCCGGATGGGATCTATCCCCAGTTACTGAGGGAAGGGAGAGAGGAAACAGGTGGGGCCTTAACAGATATATTTGCAGCATCTTTGAACACGGGTGAAATCCCGGAGTACTGGAAAATTGCTAATGGTGTTCCCTTGTTTAAGAATGTCGACCCTGACGTTGGTGGCAGGGAAGCTGCTATAGAAAATACTGAGGGATACGATGTACTCCCAGTTGAAAGAAAATGTGCTTATCAGTGATTAGCAACATAGTTTTGTGCAAGGAATGTCATGTCTTGCCAAATTAACAGAATTCTTTGAGGAAGGACAAAATTGCTTGTTGAGTGAATGTCTTTCGATGTCATATACATGGACTTTAGTAAGGCGTTTGATAGGGTTCCCCATGGTATGCTGATTGAGAAAGTGAAGTCGCATAGCGTCCAGGCTGTACTAGGTAGATGGATAGAGAAGTGGCTGGGCCACAGCTCATGGAGATTAGTAGTGGAAGAGGGTTTCTGAAAATGTTGACCTGTGACCAGTGGTGTTCAACAGGGATCCGTACTGGGACCACTGTTGTTTTCGATATACAGAAGTGATCTGGACGAACGTATAGATGGCCTGATTAGCAAGTTTGTAGATGACACGAAGATTGGTGGAGTAGCAGATACTGAAGGGGACTGTAAGAGAATAATGAACAATATAGATAGATTGTAGAGTTTGCAGAGAAATGGGAGATGAAATTCAATCCTGGCAAATGTGAGGTGATGCAATTTGGAAGATCTAATTCAAGAGCGAAATATACAGAAAATAGAAAAGTGCTGGGATAAATTGATATTCAGTGATTTCTGGGTGTTCAGGTACATTGTTCCCTGAGGATGGAACAGTGTGGTCAAGAGGGCAAATCGCATGCTTTCCTTGATTCAATGGGGTATTGAGTACAAGGGTTGGCAGGTCATGTTACAGTTGTATAAGACTTTTTGTACCCCACATTTTAATACTGCCTACAGACCTGGTTGCCACATTGCAAAAAGGATATGGATGCTATGGAGAGGGAGCAGAAGAGGTTCATTAGGTATGGTGGGTGCTCACAACGAAGAGATTTTGAGTAGATCAACGTTATTTTCTTTAGAAAGATGAAAGTCGAGCAGGGAGGCTGATTGAGCTCTACAAAATTACGAGAAATATAGATAGAATGGAGAGCAAGATTTGTTTTCCCCAGAGTGGGGACTCAATTACTAGGGGTCACGAGTTCAAAGTAAGAGGGGAAAAGTCTCGGGTAGATATGCGTGGAAATTTATTTGTGCAGAGTGAGATGGGTGTCTGGAACACGTTGCCAGCAGAGATGGTAGATGCGGTCACGATAGCATCATTTAAGATGTATCTATACAGATATATGAATGGACAGGGAGCAAAGAGATACAGACTCTTAGAAGATATGTGCCAGGTTTAGGTAGAGGATCTGGATTGGTGCAGGCTTGGAGGGCCGAAGGGCCTGTTCTTGTGCTGTTCTTGTTCTTGTTCTTTTTGTATCAGACTGCTTGGAATCTTTGTACATTTTCTAAATCATATGGGAATTTCTCATTCTTTCATTTCACTCCAATTGCAAAGGATCGTACATAACACATACATACACAGGTACACACCCAAAGACACAGACACAGATACACATGCATACAAACATAACCACATAGACAAACACACGCACACGCACACACACACAATCCATTACTTTGTCGAAGAATATCAATAACATTATCAATGAATACAGTCATAACTGGAATTCAGAATAATGGAAGGATGAGAGAAATTGTCTTATTCTATTTGAAAAGACAATTATCTGAAGTTACTACGGTAAACATCATACAAAACTAGGTTATATTCCAACAGATTTATTTGGAAGCACTCGCTTTCAATGCGCTACTCCTTCATCAGGTGTTTGTGGAGTGTAAGATCATAATATACAAAATTTAGAACAAAATATTAGAGTGCCATGCAACTGAAATAGTATATTGTACAAACCTGGCTTTTTAAGTCTTTCATCTTTTAGAATGGGTTGCAGTTTTCTGTTCATTAATATGTAAATCCCAGAACTTCATTTAAGTCATCTTCTCAGGATAACTTAAGGTTTTACAACAAAAGGTGACATCTCAGCTCAGACAATGCATTAAAGATGGAAGGTCCGAGTCTGTCTGTGTCCCAGTCTTGAGTTAGACTTGTTCTATTTCCAAAGTGGAATTAACAAAATATTTAACGCAATGACTGCCTGCTTTGACTGCCTGCAGTGTGTGCATTTTTGAGCAAAACAGAATGTATCTGCAAATATATGTCTGCAAATGATATTAAACTGATGTGATGGTTAATATAGCTTGTAAATGTTCCAATGCCTCCTGGCACAATTCCGTCAAACGAAATTCCATGTTTTTCTTTCATAAATCTGTCCGTCCCCATGCTGCTGAAATTTGGAACAAACTTCCTATCGAATCTGCTCAGTGCCAAAAGTCGAAGCACCTATTTCTCCATGCGCAAGGAAATTCCTCCATTGCTTTCAACCACGCTTTCCTTGGAATCATCCTTCCATGTTCGATTGTTATGTCCCAAAAATGTCACAAATTATGTTTTTTTAAAAGTTTATTTCCAGCTTTGTTTTTAGGAATCACTCAAAGCATTTTGCCAACTGTCACATGTGATCTTTCCATGAATGGCTAAAGATCACCACATCATCAAGTTATTTCTTAATCTGGCCACAAGTTTGTTCATGAGTCTTTGGAATGTGGCTGGTGTGCTCTTCATTCCAAAGGGTATTACTTTGAATTGATACAGTCGATTTGGGTTTACATATGCAGAAACCTCTTTCAATTTCTCTATTAAAGATGCCTGTTTGTAACAATGCAGTAAATAAACTTTGTGATGCAACTGGCTTTTCCAACTTTCTCTGTAGAGACTTCCAAACTCAGTATTGGCTATGAGAGCGATTTTGTTACGTCGTTGACCTTCCAATAGTCCAAAGAAAATTGTTGAGTTTCATCAGTTATGGGAACTAACAAGATCAGCGAACTCCACTCCACTCTGCCTTGGTTCAATGATGTCTTCATTGAGTATCACATTCATTTCCTTCTGGACCTGTTGGGCTTTGAAAGGATTACGCCAGTAAAGGTATTGTTTTATTGGAACAGCATTCCCTACTTCCACCTCATGCATCCTGGTATTAGTCCTCCCATTTTATTCCTGCATATGTCCTCATAATGCTGCAACAAACCTTTCAACTGTGTCCTTTACTCCTGAGACAGATAGCTAATTCTCTCACCCCATTCTTTAAGGACTTCCTCATTATTGAACGCACTTTGAGGCACATCAAACTCCATTACATTTGGATCTGATTTCTCACTCGGCAGGGCAATAAATAACACCTGCTTCTCCAATTCCCTGTCGTTATTATAGTAAGGTTTCAACATATTCAGATGGCATGCCCAATACAGCTTCTTTTCTGTCCAACAACTTTATCAGATAGCTTGCCCGACTCAACTTTTTCTCAATTTGTTAGGGGCCACTAAACCTGCCTTTGAAGGTATCTCCTACTACTGGAAACAATACTAATACATCATCTCCTTGGGAAAACGTCTGAATTTTATAGTTTCTATCTGCCAAATGCTTCATTCTACGCTGTGCCCCATTCAGGTGCTGTTTAGTTAACTCACCTTCCTTATGTACTTGTTCCATCACCACTGGTAGATAATCTAAGTGTGAGATCTCTGACTTCGATCATATCAAATTTTTAGTTTCAAAGGCCCTCTCATATAATGTCCAAATATTAGCTCACAGGGAGTAAACTGGGTAGATTCATTTGGGGCATCTCTCATGGCAGTCTACACAAGTTCGGTACCTTTATCCCAATCATTCAGGGTATCCTGACTGTATATTGTCTTAAGGATCAATGCCACCTTTCCAAGGCTCCCTGGGATTTTGGATGGTATGGACTTGGTTTAAAGTGCTGTATGCTATCCATAACTTGCTTAAACACCTCAGCAGTAGAATCTCTCTGGGTAGCACATAACAAGGAAAGAAAGCTACCAACTCCTCCACCATCCTTTTTGCCTTAACACTCTGTAATGGAATTGCCTCCGGAATCTAGTTGACATATGTATTATGGTTAGCAAGTGCTGATTCCCAATTTTAGTTCTAGGAAGGGGTCCTCCGCTATCAATCATAACTCATGTGAAAGATTCTACAAATGTGGGAATTGGCAACAAACCTACTGATTTTATTATTGCTTGCAGCATACCTACCATTAGGCATGTATAACATGTGTGGCAATATTTAACCACATCCTTGTGCATGCCAGGCCAATGGAAGTGCTTTTGTACATTAGCCTGAGTCCTCCTCATACATAGGTGACCTCTTTCTGGTGATTCATGTTCTACCCCTAACACTTCCTGTCTGTATGCTACAGGCAACACAATCTGGTATACCTCTGGCCATTTCCCGTTTGGGGTCTCCACTTTTGTTTTAGGCTTCTATCCTTCAGATAATAACCCTCAGGAATATATTCTGATTCCTTTTCTGAGTTTGTATCATAATATATATCTTCTCATCTTTCTGTTGTAAGTCTCTTTGCCTTTCTTGACTAAACATTTATGTCTGACACACTGCCTGTTAAGGGTTTTCCTGTAACATTACAACAAACAGGGTGTCAGCTACGGAACCTCAACTTCTTTGTCTTTCTGTTTAGTTTTTCCTTCTTGCTGTAACTTATGACAGTGACTTCTTACTACGACACAGTCTGGAAACCATCCATGGCATTCTTCTTGTAACTCCGTATGTACCTGATCTTCCGTTGGCTTCTCCACTACAAGGGGTGTCACTCACACCTAGGATTCTGCTGAATAATTTCCAAGAAGAAATTGTATTCCTGAAAATTACATTCTGTCAATCACTCCTACAGTTACTTCCCCAGTCTTTATTTGGCCCTCCAACCTGATCTTACACAGGGGAACGCTAACTTTCTGCCTATCTATTCAACAAATTAATACGTTCTTGGGTAATATTTCGGAAAGCGTGAAAATACTTTCACCTCTTACCATCAGAGACTGACCAGATCCCATATCTCATGAAATAATAACTTATTTTCAGTCTCTTCCTGTTCTTCCTGAGTAAACTTTTTCCCACAGAGATAAAGTCTTTACAGAGATCAGCAACTTACTCAATATCCCACCCCTGCCAAGTCTGTGCACTCTCCTGCAGCTCCTCGGCTTTTCTTTGGGTCTCCTTTACTACTTTCCCTAATACCATTGGATTAGCCTCTTTTCCCACATCTTTTCCCACAATGTCATTCTTCCATGACCACCACTGTGACTTTATGTGTCCAATCTTACCACCGTGCAAACACCTGAAGCCTTTCATTTCCTTGGAATTCGTTTTATCACCAATGGAGAACTATTCCAAGTGTGCTCGACTCTTTGTTTTATAGTGAAGGCTCTCCCCGTTTCCAATTGCTATCCCTCACAGGGATGAAATTCGAGTCAGAAACTAAATTTCACGTCATGCATCAATGCACATTTCTTGATCATCTCTGCTGCTCTTCTCACTTCTTGAAGTTTCTGTTCATCACATAAGTTCTCTGGAAATGAGTTTATAAAGCACTCCAGCAGGATAAACTCTCTTGACTTCATTTCCATCCTCTGAACTTGATTTTCCTGACCAATTTGAAACTACTGAAGTTCACATTCCCTCTCCCTTTCTCTTTCTCCTTCTTCTCTCTCTTTGCTCAGCTAAGAGACTTCTCTCCTTTTTGTCTCTCTCTTTTTGGTCGTTTACTCCCTCTCTTCTCAGTCTCCCTTTCTGTCTCTCTCTCTCTCTCTTCTTTCTTCTCTCTATCTTTTTGCTCAGCTAATATCCTTCTCTCCCTTTTTTTCTTCTCATTCCGTTTGGCTCAAACACAGTTTACGTTTTTCTAACTCTGCTGCACTTCTGTTTCTCTGATATATCTCAGTGTTTGACCAAGTACATTTCAATTTCCTTAAGTCCCTGGTTACAACCAATTCTAATCTGTCTGCTAATTCCAAAAGAATATCATTCCTCTGTCTTTCTAACCTTCATTGGCAAAGTTGGGAAGCACCTTCAAACCTCAGAACCTCTTTAGCAAAGTTAAGAGCCATTTCTCTCTCTTTTAGTTTAACTGATCACATCTAATCAAAATGAAACCAATTATTTCACCGACATTTTATTTCAAGTGTTTAAATCTGCTGGGATCTTTGGTTCCCCAATTCTGTTTAAACCTGTTCCAAATCCCAGACGAGCCCCCAATCTGTTAAAATGCAGATGTCCAACCACTACTAAGCAAAGCTGAACGCACAGAAACGCTCGCCTCACCTTATCATCTGTTCGAAGTGTGAGGGACTGAAAGGGAACACCCAGTTTCCATCATTTAAAGAAAAGTAACAATTTTCTTTCCGAATAAAATTATTATGAAACTGAACATTGCTTCCCTTAACTAAGCACAACCCTGTTGACATGTTGTTCCAATAACACACAATAAATATTACATTAACCTAATCACATGTCTACACAGTCTTTGCCTTCTCTGCTGTAATCAA
Source organism: Chiloscyllium punctatum (assembly GCF_047496795.1). NCBI lineage: Eukaryota > Metazoa > Chordata > Chondrichthyes > Orectolobiformes > Hemiscylliidae > Chiloscyllium > Chiloscyllium punctatum. The sequence continues at coordinate 68,286,742 of NC_092754.1, forward strand.
TCTCTTACCCACTGATTTCACTGGGTCGTCTTTTTCCTTTTCACTAAGCAAAAGTGAGAACTGCAGATGCTGGAGATTAGAGTCAAGAGTGTTGTGCCAATGAAAGGCTCTTGCCCGAAATGCTGATTCTGCTGCTTTTCGGATGCTACCTGACCTGCTGTGCTTTTCCGGCACCACACTCTCGACTTATTTCTTTTACTCTGAATATGTTTTACAGCAAAAGATATCTTTTTAATACACGGCTTTCAGATTTCTTTGAGAGCAAGATTTTAGATAGGCAGTTACTTCTTCCACTATGCAGCAGTTGCTCTGTTATTCGGTGGCAGTAGCTCTAACCAATTTTCAAAATGCCCACTCTTTTTTATACCCCCAATATCATTCCCTGTCACTGGTCATTGTCAACAAAACAAGTAATTCAAACTCGATTGGGTTTTAGTATCCCGGGCATAGTTTATACTATTTGGTTAAATTTGAATTGTTTTCAAAACAGCAACCAAAATTCACGTATCTATTTAACAGCCAATTGTTGCATGTATCCATTTTGTAACAGCTCATCTCCCAGCCCTTCCATTTGGGCAGCTGAGCCTGCAATTTGTGTTCACTTCAATATTCAGAAAACAATGTTCATTTTAAATTGGATCGACGTGCTTTGGCTTCGTAACAAATACCATTTAATAACACAAATCCTTAACGAAGATTAATATTCGAAGTACATATTGAATTACTTTCATTCTTAAATTATTTGCAATTAGCTAAAGCTCATGCATTTCAGTGAGAAATTAAATTGGTTAATTATATTTTAATTCATAAGAACGCTAAATCTATTTGATTGTTGAATTGTTTGCTCACTGTGCATATGTAATGGTCTAGAGGCAAACAACTTTCGAAATGTTAGAATGAGAATCTATTCATTTGAATATTAACGTTGAATATTTAATTGTGATCGGACAAAAATGAGGCAAATATTCTCTGTTCAATATAAAATAACATGCAGTTTTCTTTTATTTTTGTATCATAAAGTGTTGTAATGAATTTATATTTTAGTCCCAAACATATAGTAACAATGTAGTTGTTCTCAGAGATAATGCAGGCATTGTTATGTGAAATAGTTGGTGTTCACATGGTATTGCTGCCCCCAATTTAGAAAACACAGTAGATATTTCATTATTGTTCATACCGGGAAACTTATCACTTGGAATCACGACCAACATAATAAATAGATTCAGTCATAGTGCTACTGGAACTCCCAGCTGCCTGTAATACTGAGTGACACACTGGCCTGCTCCTGAACCTGTCCAGAGACATTACAACCCTGGGTCGGGGCAGTTATTCAAACATACTTTCACAAGAAATCATTCGCAGCTCACCCTGAGCAGGTGAAAACTAACCAATAGTCTATCGCTTGTCTTAGTGTAGACACACATGTTGTGCAAATTAGGTGCCAATGACTGACAAAGCAAAGAGGTCTTACAAATTCATCTTCAGTCTCAGCCTGCTCCAGGGAACAGACGGATGGCCATGTCTTGCCAGAACACACCGCACAAGCCACTTGACAGCATCTGGCCTGCCTCCTAGATTCCAGATATTTGCACCCTGCACCAGACCCAGGATGAAGAAATTCACAATTTGACTGTCTCCTGTAACATACTGTGTCTCAGAGTGAACATTCTAAAGCCATAAACAGTATATCATCAGTTTCAAAATAAAATTGAACTTCTGGGTAGATGGCCAGAGATCAATATAAGGGTAATCCAACCTGCTTTTGAGTGGGTTTCGATCGAGATCAGTCCTGCAGAGTGCATCTGAGGGAACCGGCAGCAAACACAAATCCGAAACCACTTTAAATAACTGAACTGTATGGATTTTGTCTGATGTATGTCACCACACACACATTGTACTGACACTCAGATCAATGTAACAATGGGCACAATAACTGCAAGTCTCGACCTAACGCCACTTCCCAGCTTCCTCACCTCACTCCCTCCACCATTCACCAATTGATGAGAATCCACTTCCTGGGAGAAACAGTCTGTGCTTCATCACAGGTGGTCTACTCCATAATGGCCTGTTCAACCCACTTACTGACTTTACATTTCAGGGCTACATGTGGTGCTGACTTCCTGAGCCAATATGATTCCCAATATCCTGGGGATGATGGAATGGAAAACATAGGAAGGCAATACTCCACATGATGAGAGGCAGATTTGATCTACCAGCGGGAGAGTGATTATTGTTCACAAAGAGTCAGCACAAGCCGGTACCCTGCACACTTCAGCAGCATCACTGGGAACACATGCACTTGTGGAGGGACTTAATCGACGCTACCCATTACTGAGGTCTGAGCCCCTGCACATTGAATGGGGAATTAATCACCAAAAAGCTCATGGCATGTGGAGGTGATCGCTCTGTTCGGGAAAGTGGCATTTGATGCATCAATTTTTAAAAAATAGTGATTCAACAAATATTGCTTCTTACATTCTTAGATTTAGAGTTTTTGTTCGTAGATTGGGAATCCTGATAACAAACAGTGAATGGTTATAGACCTCTGAAGTACAGACGAGGTACAGACTGTTCCTGTTGTTATACTCCAGGCTGGATGTCCTTTACCTTGGTGCTAGGATTATTACATGCCAGACAGATGTGATAAGGGAATAGATTGACACGTGAAATTGTGACTTTTTTTGACATCAGAGATGTGGTTGAAGGAGGTCAGGTTTGGCCACTCTGTATTCTGTAGCATAGGAACTATAAGCAGGAGATGCTGTTGTTTTATTAATTAATTAATCAATTACTGCTGTAAAGAGGGACAGTATCTTGGACGGGCCTCCAACTGAGGCTTCGAGGATTGCGATTAGAATAAAAAGATGACCAGATAATTGCTAGGGTCATATTAAAGATCGCCAGTTAGAAGAAAATGCATGAGCCAATGTGTAACCAATCGCTGTAGTGTATAAAAACAGGAAGAGGGTAATTATATTTATGCTTTTCAATATGCAACATTTATTGGGGCAGTCACATGCTTTTAAGGGGGACAAATATTTTGAAATTTATTGCTGAGAACTTCTTGTATCAGCATGTGGAAGATACAAGGGATGGTTTAGTTCTGGACCCAACCTAATCTAGTCCCACTAGCCAGCACCTGACCCATATCCCTCCAAACCCTTCGTAATCATATATACATCCAGATGCCTTTTAAAAAGTGGAATTCTAATTCTGGGTAAAGCTGTAGTCGAACAGCGGGGAGTGGGGAGTGGTGTTCATGCTTAAAATGGATTTGATGAGAGTATGGGCCAAATATCTTACAATCTAAGATTCAATGAAGGAAAATGAGCCCAGAGATCCTCCAACATCTGCAAATATTCAGAACTGAATAACAAAGTAAAGAGAAACTTAAAGCAGCTATGAAGTGAGCAGATCAATGGAATCCCTATAAGAATGTAGAAAGTGTAATACTGAACTTAAGGAAATACATCTCGATTCCATGGGTTTCACTCGATGAATACCCTGGCTTTCTTTCCCTCACATTATTGAAGGTGTCCCTGCACCAAACTGACTGCAAATGCTCAAGTAGGCAGCGCCCGACCACCTTGTCCCGAACAACAGTCTATGGGTAATAAATGATGGCCCAGCCAGAAATGTGTGATACCGATCTCTGAAAAGTACACTAATGTTTAACAGCTTGCAATCTGGGTTTCACTTTCAGAATAAATTTGTTCTATATTCTTGAGTGTCAGGAAATGGATACGTGATTTGATTGATAGAGAAAAGATTTTGAATTACAAGGGCTTGATTTGGCAGATGCTGAAAAAATTACTTCTGTGGGTCAGAGAATCCAAAACACGATAACAGAGTCTTGGGATAACGGGCAATTTATTTGGGTCTGAGAAGGATGTGAAATCATTTCAATCAAAGGGTAAAAGAGTGTTTAGTAATCGCCATCTTAAAAGTTGTGGATGCACTGTGAATGAAAACAGTGAAAAGTTCACAGAGATATGGAGGAGCTCAGAGATAGAGGAGGTTACAGAAATAGGGAGGTATAGGTGCAGGTGAATGTTACGGACATAGAGAAGCTGTAACAGAACAGAGGGATTGCCCGGATAATGATTGGTTTATGGGCTGGATGTTAGAGAAGGCTGTAGGTGCTGGAAGAGTTTACAACAATAGAGAGGACTGGAGAGCTTGAACGGTTTATAGAGATAGGGAGGCCCAGTTAGAAGAAAGGAGCTATTATGTAACCAATCACTGTAATTTCGAGAGTGGGTTCCTGTCCTGTGGAGCGACGTACGACAGTGACAGGAAGAGGTGAAGATGCTGGAGATCAGTTGGGGTGGAGGGGTGGAAATGTTACAGAGATAGGGAGGTGTGTAGTGACTGGAGGAGATTACAGAGATAGGGAGCGTTGTTGGGGCTGGACGAGATTCCAGAGATAGGGAGGGTTGTAGGGAGCCGGAGGATGTGACAGAGATTGGAAAATATGTAGGTTCTAGCTTAGGTTACAGAGATTGGGAGGTCCGTAGGGTTGGTCGGAGCGTACAGAGATAGGCAGGTGTGTTTTGGATGGAGTGACATGTTTGCTGTCAGAGATGTGGTTGATGGAAATCAGAATTGACAACTTAATATTCTAAAGTACAGGAACTATAGACCAGACATGATTTGGTTTTATTAATTAAGGAGTCAGTTACTCCAGTAAAGAGGGACGATATTGTGGAAGGGCCTTCAATTGAGGCTTCGTGGATAGAGGCTGGAATAAAAATATGACAGATACTTTGTAGGGGTCATATTAAGATGCCCAGTTAGAAGCAAGTACAGGAATCTCTGTGTAACTAATCACTGTTGTGAATAAAACAATAAGAGGCTAATTCTATTTATGCTTTTCAATATCCAACATTTATTGGGTTAGTCATGTGCTTTTAAGAGGGGACAAATATGTTGAACTTTATTGCTGAGAGCTTCTCATATCAACGTGTAGAAGATATAACCAGGGATAGTGCATGGCTGGCCCTTATTGTGGAGAATGAAGTCAATCATATGTTCGAGCAGGATTGGAAGAGAAGGTAAGGACCAATGACAATACCATCAATTATTTTAAGTTCCTTTAGGAAAAGGCAAAAAAAAAGTCTTCAAAATATATGGTTTTTGGATTGGGGAGACAGAGATTATTAGAAAATAGGATCTGGCCAAAGTTGTCTGGGGACATTTTCTTCTGGGTAACGCTGTCGTCGAGTCGCGTGGAGTAGGGAGGAGTGTCTATGCTCAAAATGGAATTGATGAGAGTATGAGCCGAATACGTTACACTCTAAGATCAAGCTTAGGAAAACAAGCCCAGAGACACTCCGACGTCTACAAATAATCAGAGCTGAATAACAAAGTAAAGAGTAGTTTAAAGCAGCTATAAAGTGAGCAGATCAATGGAATCCCTCTAAGAATGTAGAAAGTGCAGCGCTGAAGTTAAGGAAGTCAGTAGAAGAGTAGAAGGATGTGTGATAAAACATTAGCGGGTAAGATTAGTAAGAAGCCCAAGATATTCCATCCACATATCGGGAAAAGAGGATAATAAAGCAAAGAACGGGGAATAGGAAGGATCAAGGAGGCAGCCTGTGCACACAACCAGACAATACGTGAAGCACGCATTTCATATCCGTCTTCACTTGGGCGAAGGAGTTCCTGGATTCAGGGAGAGTGACCGTGTGAGCCTTTAACAGGACCAGAAGGAAGAACTGGACGTTTCGATAGAGTAAAGAGTGGACAAATCCCCAGATCTCTATCTTAAGCTGATATGAAAGAAGAGGGAAAAAAATAACAGGCTCTGAGCTTTATTTATTAATTGTGCTTTTGAACAGAGTGGAGGTCGGCAGCTAATGTCGGTTCAACAAAGTGCGCTAGAAATAAACAACAAAGTAAAGATTCAGATCAGTGAGAGAAACAATTCCAAAAGATTTTGAAAATATCTTAAAGGCTGAGAGACATATTTTTACTCAGTCAGTGAATCATAGGTGACGGAGAAAATGCAAGGAAGTGGAGTTGAGAACTATCAGAACAAACATCTTTGAACTGAAAGGCAGAACATACTCGGTGAGCTGTTGGGCACATTGTTGCTATGCCTTGTGGTATCCAGTCTGCTATTATTCCTGTATTTGTGAGAACAACAAACTGTCTCCCATTGGAGTGAGACACAGTTCGGAATACAACTGAATTTATAAATGTAGGTGAATAGCCAGGAATTAGTTAGAAGCAGGAACCTAATCAGTATTCTGTAGCTTCCAATGAAATTAATTTGCATTCCTTTAATCACCGGGGAACACAGGCCACGTTTCTCATGGACCTCTTTGATAACATTGTCCTTGGTAGAAACCTATAGAACCTTCCCTTTCCTCTCTCGATGGCAGGGGCGGCACGGTGGCACAGTGGTTATCACTGCTGCCTCACAGCGCCAGAGACCCGGGTTCAATTCCTGCCTCGGGCAACTGACTGTGTGGAGTTTGCACATTCTCCCCGTGTCTGCGTGGGTTTTCTCCGGGTGCTCCGGTTTCCTCCCACAGTCCAAAGATGTGCAGGTTAGGTGAATTGGCCATACTAAATTGCCCCTAGTGTTAGGTAAGGGGTAGATGTAGGGGTATGGGTGGGTTGCGCTTCGGTGGAGCGGTGTGGACATGTTGGGCCGAAGTAATCTAATCTAATCTAAAAAAAAAATTTACTGAGAGAAAGAATCAAAACTGCACAGAATCCTACAGGTGCAGTCTAGCCAAGCCCCAATTCAACTGAAGCAAGACGTCTCTCCTCTTGTGCTTGCATCCTCTGACAATAAAGGTTCTCATTCCACTGTCTTTACAAATAGCCTGCTGCACCTGTAAGTTAGACATCAGCAGCGTCTAGACAAGGACACCTTGGGTTTTATTTACATCTGTACTTTTCAACGTTTCACAATTTATGAAATTATAGATATCGTTCAACAAAGTGCGCTAAAAATAAACAATGAAGTAAAGACTCATATCAGTGCGAGAAACAATTCCAAAAGATTTTGAGAATATCTTAAAGGCTGAGAGACATATTTTTACTCAGTCAGTGAATCATCAATTTCTCCAATAAAGTGGATAACTTCACGTCTCTGCATCATTTATCATTTGCAATGACCCTGCCCATATGGAGGCCTGTTCAATTTTCATAAATATTTACATCTCCTCAGAGCACATATTTCCACACAAGAATTATCTGTTAAATGCTTCACTCCGTTTCCAGTCTTTTCGTGAATAATGAATCCATACGAGTACATCCATAATTATAGTATTGTTAGAGTGAAGGAGGCCCATAGTGTTGTATTTGGCCCTTGAAGTGAACATTATTATCTCCACCCAAAACAATTTCCCACTTTTACTATGCAACCGCCTTGACACATGCCAAACACAATCTACATCTTTTATTTCTTACTTTGAAAAGTTGAACTACTGTCTTTTTTGAACAAAATATTCTCAACAGAATCAAAGACAATGAGTGAAGGACAATACCCCATCGTTAAAATTGTTCCACAACGGCCTTCTGTAGGCAACACTAAGTTGACACGTTTCGGGTTATCCACTAAACATCCATCTTGTTCTCTGTTTTGGTTGGTATTGTTTCGTTCTTTGTTTACACGTGAATACCTGGAATAGAAACCTTTTTAGCGAAGGAAAGGTCGTGACCAATTTGGCCAAAGGCAGGAAAACGGACTTACGTAACAAATCAGTTAGAATATCCTTAAATTATGGATCAGGCGCAAGGGGTTCAACAACCTCATCCTGCCCTGATCGTATAGTGTTCCATATTGCAATGGCATGGCAATCATGCATCCAATTACAAACTCATCTCAGCAGATAATTGTTCAATTGAATTACATGGAGTCATTGATTGTAACAAATTGAAGTCGTATTGACAAAAAATAGCTTAGATCATATCTAGAACAGCTACGCTCCCATGTATAAGAAAGGGTACGTGTAGTCCAGATTAATTGCCACGACATCCACAACATTCACTACCTCCACTATGAACCCTCAAAGGAAGCAGTGTGTTCAAGCTATAAGATACATTGCAGCTATTTGTCAAAGTCCATACGACAGCACCTTCCAAGCCTTGATAATCTGAAGTAGCAAGGGCAGCACCAACCCTGCAAGTTACACATAAAGTCAATGACCACCCTGACTTAAAAATATATCTCAGTTTTGCGGTTGTCACTTGATGAACATCTTGCCTTTCATTCCCTAACATTATTGTGGGTGACCCTGCACCAACGTGATTGCAACAGTTCAAATGGGCAGTGCACGGCCACCATGTCCAGAACAACAGTGTATGGGCAATAAATGATTGCCCAACCAGCAATATCTGATACCTATCAATGAATGATACAATAATGTTTCACTCTTTGGCATCTGAGTTTCCCTTGCTGCGTTTCTGAATAGATTGAGTCGATATTCTTGAATCTCGGGTAATGGAGAAGTGATTTGATTGAGGTGCAAAGGTTTCTGAGTGGAAAGAACGTGATAAGGCAGATGCCGAGAAATTATTTCTGTGGGTCTGGGAATCAAAAACATGATGACAAGATCTCAGGATAAGGGGCAACTTATCTGGGACTAAGATGATGTGAAAACACATCCCTCGAAGGGTATCAGCGTATTCAGTATTCGCCATTCCAAAGATTGTAGATGCACTGTCAATGAATTCAGTGAAAACTTCTCAGAGATATGGAGGAGCTTCAGGTTAGGTGATGTTACAATGATATGGAGGTATAGGTTCAGGAGGGTGTTACAGATGCGGGGAAGCTGCAATAGAACAGGGAGATGACCGAGATACGGACGGGTGTATGTGCTGGAAGACTTTACAAACTTCGAGAAGGCTGTAGGGGCTGAAAGGCAGGAAGGAGTGGAGGAGCTTGTGGAGATTATAGCGAGAGTGTAGTATGGAATTGCTAGAGTGGGTTCCAGAGATATGGAAAGATATTCGTGATGAAGCAAGCCACAGTGATAAGAAGGACTGACAATACTGCAGGAGATTACAGGGATCAGTAGAGCTGGAGAACTGGAAGATGTATGTGTTGATGGAGGTCATGCAGATCAGAATAGATTTAGGTGTTGGAGGATGTAAGCGATATAGGGAGGTGTGGAGAGGCTGGAGGAGGTGACAGAGCTCAGGAAGACCATGGATGAAGTTCACAGAGGTAGGGATGGGAAGAGCGGCTGGAGGAGTGTACGTTGATAGAGGTGGATGAAGTGGCTGGAGGAGGTACAGAGGTGATGAGGGCTGTAGTGACTGCGTGTAGTTACTGAAATGGGGAAGATGTAAGTGTTTATAGAACATAGTAGTACAACACAGCGCAGAACATGCCCTTTTTCCCTTAATGTTGCACTGACCTGTGAACTAATCTAGGACAAACTCCCTACACTGTCCCATCATCATCCATGTGCTTATCCAAGGATTATATAAATCGCCCTAACGTGGCTGAGTTAAGTAGATTGGCAGGCAAGGCATACCATGCTCTTACCACTCTCGAAGTAAAGAACCTGCCTCTGACATCAGTCTTAAACCTGTCACCCCTCAATTTGTAGCTATGCCCCTTCGTATAAGCTGAGGAAAAAGGCTTTAACTTTCTACTCTATCTCATCTTTTGATCATCTTATATGTCTCTATCAAATCCCATTTTAGCCTTCTTCTCTCCAATGGGAACAGACCCATGTTTCTCAGACTTTCCTCATAAGGCCTTCCCTCCAGGCCAGTCAACATCTTGGTAAATCTCCACTGCACCTTTTCCAATGCGTCCACACACTTCCTGTAATGGGGCGACCAGAACTGCACACAATATTCCAAGTGTGGCCGCACTAGCATGTTGCATAGTTGTAGCATGACATTACAACTCCAGAACTCAATACCTCTACCAATAAAATCTAGCACACCGCATGACTTCTTAACAGCATTTCCAACTGAGTAGCAACATTCAGAGATATATGTACAAGGAAACCAAGATCCATCTGCACATTCACATTACCAAGAATATTTCCATTGACCAAATATTCCATCTTCCTGGTATTCTTCCCAAAATGTATCACCTCATATTTAGCTGCATTGAAACTCCATTTGCCACCTCTCAGCCCAATTCTGCGGTTTGTCCAAGTGCCTCTTCAACCCGCACAATATTTCCACACTGTTCACTGCTCCTCTGACTTTAGTTTCATCTGTAGACTTACTAACCCATCCAGCTATGCCTACATCTAAGTCATTTATAAAAATGACAAACAGTTGTGGTCCCAAAACAGATCCTGGTGGCGCACCATAGTAAGCGGACTCCGTGCTAAATATTTTCCATCAACCACCACTCGCTGCCTTTTACAGAAAGCCAGTTTTTAATCCAAAGTACTAAATCACCCTCAATCCCACGCCTCTGCATTTTCTCCAACAGCCTACCAAATGGAATCTTATCAAATGCTTTACTGAGGTCCATGTACACCACATCAACTGTCTCACTCTCTTAAACATGCTTGGCCACCTTCTCAAAAACCTCAAAGAGGTTTGAGAGACAAGACCATGTTGACTATTTGTAATCACATTGTTGTTTGCTAGATGATTATAAATCTTATCTCTTATAATGCTTTCCAAAATATTTCCTACACACAAATAAGGCCAACTGGCCTGTAATTGCCTGGGTCATCTGTTAGGCCTTTCTTGAACAAGGGCAAACATTTGCAATCCTCCAGTCCTCTGGTACTAAACGTGTAGACAATGAAGAGTCAAATATCAAAGCCAAAGGCTCCAACAACTCCTTCCTAGCGCACCAGAGAATGCTCGAATAAATCCCATCCAGCTCAGGGGACGTTTTCACTTTCACTTCTTCTCGAATTGATAACACCTCTTCCTTACCAACCTCGATCCTTTCTAGTCAAATATCTCGCATCTCATCCTTCTCTATAATATTCTCCTTTCCCTGAGTGAAAACCAATGAGAAATGTTCGTTTGGCACCTCCCCGATCTCCACAGAATCCACACTCAACTTCCCGCTTCTGTCTTTGACTGGCTCTATTCCTACCCTAGTCATCATTTCTGCCTAACATAACTATTCAAATCCTTAGGATTCTCCTTCATTTGACCTGCTAAAAACTACTCCTGTCCTCTCTTTGCTCTTCTTAACTTTCTCTTTAAATACTTCATAGATAATCTGTAACTCTCCATTGTCTCATCATTCATAAGCCTCCTTCGCTTCTTAACAACAGATGTAGTTTCTGTAGTAAACCATGGTTCCCTTACATTATCACTTCCTCCCTGCCTGATGGGGGCATGCTATTTAAGGACACGCGATTTTTGTTCTTTGAACCAGCTTCACATTTCGATTATCTCCATTCCCTGCATATTGCTACCCATTTCTAAGCATCATAAATCCTGCCAAATCGCGTTACAATTGCCCTTCCCCCATTGATAACACTTGGCCTGTGGCGTGTACCTATCGCTTTCCATCACAAAAATAAACGTGTTTATGGAGGTTATATACATAAGAAAAGGTAGAGGTACTGAGAATGCCAGAATCATGGAGCAGTGTGGAGAGGCTGGAGGAGGTTACAGAGATCATGGTTGGCTGAGGTTTACAAAGATCGGGAGCGGGGTGTGGCTGAACAAGGTTACAGCGTCAGGATATATTTGAGAGCAGCTTAGAGAGATATGTAGGTTGTAGGGGCTAAAGTAAGTCACAGGTAAAGGGAGATACGGAGATGAAGGAGGAGGTTAGTGCGATAGGGAGGGATGTAGGGTTGGGAGGTGGTGAAAGAGATAACGACGGGGGAAAATGTTGGAGGTGGTTAGGGAGAGAAGGAGGGATCTGAGTTTCGAGGAGGTTGCAGAGTTAGGGAGAGGTGAAGGAGTTGAAAAGTTTTAGAGAGATGGAGAGTTGTGTTGGATTTGAAGGAGGTTAGAGAGGTAGGGAGTGGTGTAGGTTTTGGAAGTGATTAGAGAGAGAGGAAGGGATCTGGGGGAAGAGTAGATTGAAACGATAGGGAGGAGTGAAGGACGTGGAGAGTATTGGAGAGATAGGGAGGTGTATAGTGTTTGGAGTAGTTCAGAGAGATATGGAGGGGATAGGATTTGGACTAGTTTGGAGAGGTGAGGAGGGGTGTCGGATTTGGAGAAGGTTAGAGAGACAGGGATGGGTGTAGGATTTGGAGGATGTCAGAGATATAGGGAGGGATGCAGGGTTTGGAGGAGGTTAGAGAGTTGGGAGAGATCTCTGTTTTGAGGAGGTATGGGAGCGAGGGAGTGGAGTAGCGTTTGGACGGATTTAGAGAGATAGGGAAGGTCTGGGTTTGGACCAGTTTGCAGAGATAGAGAGTGTTATGGGGGCTGGAGTAGGTGAGAGAGATAGGGAGGAGTGAACGGTTTGGAGGTGGACAGAGAGGTAGGGAGGGGTGGAGGGTTTGGAAGATGTTACAGAGATACGGATGGTATAGAGTCTGAAGGAGTTTCAAGTGGTAGGGAGGAGGACGGTTCTGCAGATATTTACAGTGATAGATTGGTTGATGAATGGGCAGACAAGGGACAGAGAGTAATTGAAGGAGTGAGACCTGGGAGTGTCTAATCACGAGAGCCAAGGAGTCAGTGTCATACACACAGGAGAGGCCCTTCTGCTGACTGTAATAAAATAAAAGACCCTGTAGACCCTGCAACCCCTCTCTCCTAATGCATTGAAGCTTATGCCAGAATTGAGAAAGATGTCCTCCAGACTGCTCAACCAACAATGTGACAGAAGAAAATCTCTTGGGGTCATATCAAAGACTGAAACGGAAACCTCCTGCTGAATCCCCTCCCTCAGCCTCACGGTGTCAGATCAAACACTGAAACGGAAACCTCCTGCTGACTCCTCTACCTCAGCCTCACGGTGTCATACAAAACACTGACACAGAAAACTCCTGATGACTCCCCTGCCTGAGCTGGTGGATCAGTGTCCCTCTACATTGAACAACACTTGGAGGAAGCACTGACAGACTGACAGAGCTGGACAATATACACTGCGTGGGCCTTTTCAAAACCACCACCAAGGGGAGCTCAGCAGCAGCGTTGCTGATCGAGGTGGGCGGAACCAAAAGGACGCAACTGCTTCACTGCATCTGCACCGGGTCAGGAGGAATGACTGATAGGAACAAACATCCTTGACCTCATCCTTACCAACCTACCGGCTGCAGACACATTGTTCAATGACCATATTGGGAACGGTGGCTCCAGCACACAGTATTTCTGGAGACCATGTTCCACTTTTACATCGTGAAGACCCCCTGTGTATGTGTGACACCATCACTGTGCTCAACAGGGCAGATTTCCAATAGATTTTGGAATTTTGTACTGGCCTGTGTGAGGTGGTTCGGGTCATTACCAACAGCAGCAGATTTGTACTCCAGTATAATTTTCACTATCACTGCCTGGTGTACACTCCACTTTATCCTGACCATCAAGCCAGGGATACAGCCTTGTTAAATGGAGAATACAGGAGGGCCTGCCTATAGTAGCACCAAATACACCTCAGAATGAGGTGAAGTTACTAAATTGGGCCATTTACTCACCACATGGTATAAATAGCAAATGATACATATATCTAACCATGAATCTGACCTAATCTCTGCAATCCTCTCGCAGTCTGGGTGAGTCGTGGTGGACAATCACAAAATTCACTGAAGAAGGAGGAACCACAAATACCACCTTCTTCAAAGATTGAAGAGCCCAGCACAGTAATAGAAAAGCTCAAGGCTGTAAGTTTCACTAAGGTTTTCAGACAGAAATATCGATTAGATGATCTATTTCAGTTGAAAAATGTGTTACTGGAAAAGTGCAGCAGATCAGGCAGCATCCAAGGAGCAGGCGAATCGACGTTTCCGGCATGAGCCCTTCTTCAGGAATCATGCCCGAAACGTCAATTCTCCTACTCCTTGGATGCTGACTGACCTGCTGCACTTTTTCAGCAACACATTTCTCAGCTCTGATCTCCAGCATCTGCAGTCCTCGCTTTCTCCTACTTGATCTATTTTAGTCTCCTCCAGATGGCAGTCTTCAGCTAATGCTATTCCCTGTATGTGGTATTTACAAACAGCTGGAGGGATTGGAGAATGCAAAGGCTGTGCGCTCTGATAACCTTCCATTCAGGCTTTTCCTTCTGGGATACCGCACTGGCATCTATCTGACAATGTGGGAAACTATCCGGGTGTGTCTTGTACATACACAGAAAAAACATCAGACAATCAATGACTGCCCCATTGCTTGATCTCTATCATTAATAAAGGGATGGCAGATGTCACCTACAGTGGGATCAATCAGCACTTCCTCAGCACCAACCTGCTCACTAAAGCTCAGATTGGGCTCTCATCCCTTCGGCTCATTGAAGCCTTGGTTTAACGAAGTCCAACAAGAAAACACACAGCTGAATTCTAGAGGTAAGGTGACAGTGACAGTTAACATGATCATAACTGCATTCGACCAAATGTTGTTTCCAGGATTAACAACAAACCTGGAGCAAATAGGAATCGTCTGCATTGGCAAAAGTTATACCTGGTACAAAGGAAGGTGGCTGGGGTAGGTAGAGAGCAGCTATCTCAGCAAACCACTGCTCCCCATGGGAGGGGTTTTTGGGTAAGCCTGCAGATTAGAAACGGAAAGATAGGGCACCATACCAGACAGGATGATAGGGCTACTCTCTCGTTAGACAGAGACGACGGGCAGTTGTTTAACTGGACAGTCATCATGTTTCAAGGGAGGGAGAGCTTGAGTAGGACAGCTCTTTTCAGACACCTCAGTCAGTATAGGAATTGAACCGACACTGTTAGTCTTAAACTGCATTACATACCATTCATCCAACTGATTGAGCTAACCAAGTCCTCACTGAACTCCTTGGGGAAGATACTGTAATATTATCCCATTCAGATATGTTGTTAGACACCTCTGGAGCAGGTCAAACTAGAAGCAAGCTTCCTAGCTCAGAGAGAGGGACAGCATCACTGAGCTTTATGTGAGCTCTCTGCCCTAGGCGCAATAATTTTCAGCTGCTTCATAAATGACCATCTCTACTCAAGTGAAGTCACAACTGGGGATGTTTGTCAATGATTGGACAGTATTCAACACTATATGTGATTTACTGAAGCAATCCTTATCCAAATGCAACAAGGACCTGGGAATATGAAGGTGTGTGCTTAACAGTGACAAGTACAACTTCCATTGCACACATGCCAGACAACGACTACCTCTAACAATTGAAAATGGAACCATATCCTCTAACGTTCAATGCCACCACCATCACTGAACTCCCAACGACCAATATCCCGGGGATTACCATTAACCAGAACTGGACTGACCACATAATTTCATTACCAATTCCTATAAAGGGCTTATGCTAAACCATTGACTCTCCTGTATCTCAGATGCTGCCTGACCTGTTGTGCATTTCCAGCGCCACACTTTGATGCATATAAATTAATTGGGTACAAGAATATCACAAGGGCTAGGAATCCTGCAGAAATAATATAGCTCATGATTTCCAAAACATGTACACCATCTGTAAGACACACATTGAATGTGTGTGTGATGAAATACCCGCCCCCTCCCCATTTGCCTGTGAATGCAGCTTCACCCCTCATCCACTGACACCGAGGACCAGCAACACCTGCCATCTACATGGTGCCCTGCAGAAATTTATCAAGGCTTCTTACAACGTACCTCTGAAACCATGATTGTGAAGAAGGACAAGGGAAACAGATAGATGGGATCATCACCATGGTCGCGTTCCCTTCCACCATCCTGATTGGGAAGTATATTGCCGTTCCTTCAGTGCCACTATTTCAAGTTCCCTCCTAATGGTATCGTAAGTCTAATTACAGCACATTGACTGCAGTCGTTCAATATGGCAGCTCATCCTCACCTTCTCAATGGCAACAAGAGCTGGGCAATAAATACTGGCCCAATCATATTCCATGTATAAATGAAAATGAAAATATAGTCCAGACCAGCTCAGTAATGGACACTGTGCTTTGGGTTTTGTGAGCTCAGGCTGGTAAGGTCCAGGCAGTAACCTGTTTGTTGTGAACAGCTGAAGGGATATGCTGTTTTAAACAATCTGTCAGTCTCTCAGAGGCATGGCCTACATACCGAGCATCACACAGACACTGACATTCACATTCCAAATTACCGAGCTCTGAAATAGAGCATTCCTACCATTCCTTGAGCCAGCTCTCGGTGATCAGTCCATCAGATTTCCACACACCAGTCTGCATCTGGAACTCCCCAAACTCTGAGTATTTATGTCCTTGCAAAGTACCTCAGATTAAGGCTTTCTTTCTTACTCCATCTTCCACTGATATTGTTGTTGTTATGAATTAGTACCAACTGTATTTCCCATGATGTTGAGAATCCTGGTAGTCTCCTGTACTATGCCTTTTTGGATCCTACGCACGCACCAAGTTATTTTCAATCCCCCCCAAACACCCCGTAAGAAATTCAGTCCCAGCTCTATCACTTGTTAGCCCATCCAGCTTGTTTAGTTGCTGCCTTCCCCAGAACCAGTCCCGATGTCCCAGGAATCTGAAGCCTTCCTGCAGTACCATCGTTCCAGTCACACTCTCATATACCTAAAATTCCGATTTTTGTTCTCACTTGGACACGGCACTGGGAGTATTCTAGGGATTGTTACATTGAGGTCCCGCTTGCTAACCATCCACCGAGCTCTCTAAATTCTGATTCCCAGACCACTTCAGCCTTCCCACCCACTTCATTCCTACCAACATGGACATGACCTTTGACTGCTCACTGGCCCCCAGAGGAATGTCCCGCAGACATAGTGACATTCTTAACCCCACTATCCTGGAATTATAGACATGCTGACAACTTCTTCAATTTCCTGTCTCCCCTATGAATATTGCTCCTCCTTCCTTCTCCCTCCCCTCCTGTACAGTCAGGCTGCATGTGGTGCCACAAATTTGGCTCTGACCGCACTCCCCTGAGCAGCCAGCATCTTCATCAGCTTCCAAAATGGGAAACTGAATTGAGAGGGAGACACCAGGATATTCTTGTATTCCCTGACTGTTTCTCATCGATTGCCTAATCCCCCATTCCCTTACTTCTTCCATGCCGTCATGTCTGCAGGGTGATCTGCGGTGTGTGTGTGCTATCCCCCTAACTCTTAGCATCACAGATGCCCCATAGAGTCTCTAGTCACTGTCTGAGCTCCAAAGCCCCTGTTGACCTAGGGCATGAGCAGGGGCTATGACTTCCCAATGTAACAGAACGCATTTTCCATCTGACAAACATGTCTTGCCATGTCTTTAAATGCAACATGTTTAGAGTAACTTAATTAATTATAGAATGAAGTTAACATCCGGGAAATAACAATATGGTTAAGTCCCTTTTTCAACTGTGACTTGCTGAGGGAAATTTATTATATCGGCTCACAATTTCACTTGTCCCTCTTATTTCTGTGTTCAAGCCTTATTTCAGAAGTTGATAAAATAAATTTGCTGACCTACAACAATTAAATGACAGTCGCTAATAACAGTGTATTTATCAGCCAATGAACTTACAGCCTTTTCTGTGATGGCTCTGCCACTTCTATCAAACTCAGTGCAGGCAGGTCCCAGCAGCAGAAAGTTATCTCTGACTCCCAGGTACGTGTAAACCTCCAGCTCCCACTCCACTCTGCTCTCTCACAGGTTCACCGTCTCTGTGACTCACACGGACATGCAATTCTCCAGCTCCCACACCACCTGGCTCCCTCACAGGTTCACTATCTCTGTTACACCCAGGTATGACAAGGCCTCGAACCTCAGTGCTGATTTATATCCTAAAAATTTGCTGCCTTTGTCACACCCCGGTGTGAGTGAGCCTTAAACACCAGCTCCAAGTTCCTCCCTCAAATGGTCACTCCCTCTGTGACTCCATGCTGATTTTCAGCCTCCTGCTCCACTGCGTCTCCAATTTCAAGTCCCAGCCGGCCTCGGTCCTCGCTGCTGATTTATATTCTCCCGATCTGTTCCTCTCTTTCTCAGGTTCTCTCCCTTTGTGACACCCAGGTAATTGTCAGCCTCAAGCCTCAGCGGAGATTTATAACATCACATTCCGCACTGCTCTCTTATAGGATCGTCCTTGTGCCTGAAAGACTGTGGAAAAGAGGAGGATTAGACAGAGCAGATGGTGTTACAGTGATTGAGCGAGCTATATGGAATGGAACTGTTTATCTGGGGAGCTGGGAAGACCTGCAGCAAATAAAGACGTTTACTGGAAGATACAGTGAGAGTTGCAGACACTGAAGAAAGCAAAGGAAATAGAGAGATTGTGGCATATTCATGATGGAGATTTGTAGTCTAAAGGACTTTTACTGAGCTGCTTATAGATGTGTGCAGACTTCAACAAATGCAAATTGATAGCCAACAAGTGTTGTATGGTACTGGAGACTGGGATGTTACAGAGTTAGAAGACTTTCAGTAACTGGGAGGAATATAAACTTTTGGAGAACTGGTGGTGTTCAGGGACCCCCAGGACATGAGGAGGTGCAGAGAATGGGAGCGTTCCAAATAATCGGATTCTAGGGTCTGGAAGTCCTGAGATGGATACGGAGGATGGAAAGTGCCAATTTAACGCATACAAACATTACATTTATAGAGATTTAGCAAAGAAATCTCTGCTGTCATTGATTGCAGTTATATGGAAAGTTACAAAAGCCGAATGGGTTACAAATTTTTAAAGGGAGAGATTTCAGGTGATCAGAAGTCTAAACAAGAATAAAAACATTTTAGAGATCCCCAGCACAGATGGATATGGAGGACGTAAGATATTGTGAGGAACTATAAGTAGAGGAGGATGTCAGATATAAAAGGGAGAGTTGCATTCTCTGTGTGCAGTTATAGACGTGAGATTGTGCTGTAGCACTTGCTGGAGTGTACACAGATAAGAACAGTTCCAACGGCTGGTGCAGGGGCTCAGGAAGGCAGCTCCCCACCACCTTCTCCAGGGATTTTACAGATGGGAAGGTAATGGAGATATTCTGCTGTTTACAGCCAGACAGAAAAATAAATCCAGCAGTGGGTGTGAAATGAAATTTCCCTGTCACATAAACATGCTGAGCATGGATAGAGGATTTGTCTGATTGCCACAAGGCAGAGAGAGTGAACAAAGGCGTCTTTTTCACGATGGGAACTGATGATTAGGGGAGCGCCGCAGGGGGTCAGTGTTGGGACTGCACTCTACACGTTATTCATTCAGAGTCTGGACAAAGGATGTGAAGGGGTATGAGGAATGGGTTTCCAAGAAAGATCCCATGGATGAAATTCATGCCATATAAGGAGCAGGTGAAGTTTCTGGGTCTGCACTTGATGAAAATTCGAGCCGTGTGCAGAATCTCATTCAGACTGACAGAATACTGAGGGGTCTGGACGGAGTGGACGGGGAGAAGATGCTTCCACGAGAGGAGAGACTAGGGCCAAGGGCACAGCTTCAGAGTGAAGGGACCACCCATTCGAATAGAGAAGTGGAGGAATGTATTCAGCCAGAGGGTGATGGATCAGTGGAACTCACTGCCTCATGGGGCTGTGGGTGCTAAGTGACTCAGTGTATCTGACTCCGAGATAGCTAGGTTCTTGATAAGTAAGGAGGTCAAGGGTTACAGAGAGTAAGTGAGAGAAAGATATTTAGAAACAATTCAGCCATAATCGAATAGTGGAATGGACCCGATGGACCGAATGGCCTAATTATGGTCCTGTACAGCGCTTTTTCCATAGGTCTCTAACTGTGCAGTTATAATTTCTGGCATATTGTTTAACATACATTCCAGCACTTTTCTGATTACTGTTGTCACCTCTTGGTTTCAGATCAACTGCAGAAAGCTACATCACAGAGTAACGTGGGAATCGTTGTGTATAAATCTCAGAACAGTGGAATACAGGGTTAGCAGGACATAGTGAAGGCAAATGGAATGCTGGCATTGATTCCAAAGGGAATGGAGAATAAAAATAGGGAAGGCTTGTAACAACTATAGAGGACTCCAATCAAATCACACTGAGAATATTGAGAACGGGTTTGGTGCCCTATCTGGAGGGAAAATGTCCTGGCATTTGAGGCAGCAGAGAGGAAGTTTACCAGGCTGATCTTCAAAATGGAGGGATATTGATGAGAAGAGGTGGAGAAGGTTGAACTTGCAGTCGTTAAACTTCAGAAAATGAGGCAAATTTATTGATACAACAAAGAATTTTGTGTTCTTACTGATTCGGTACTGAGACATTGTTTCCCTGAGCAAGGAACTGTAACGGGAGATGAAGGGGAATACAGACACCAGAGAGACTAACAGAGAAAAACTGAGTTGTAGAGACTGGAGGACATTACAGAGTTCGGGTGGTTTGAGATCACCGTTGGTGGTTAGAGATCAGATAGGTTGTCGGGCTGAAAGATGTCAAGGAGAGATACAGGGTTATCTGTCCTGAAGGAGTTACAGAGATCGGGAGGAATATAAGGGATAGATATTAAACAGATATTGGCGCTCCAGGAGATACAGAGAGGGGGAGGCTTGTCGTGACTGGAGATTGCACAGAAATTGGTGGGAGTTGGAGCTAGAGAAGGTTTTAGAGAAAGGGAGGGTTTTGGCCCTGGAGATTACACAGATAGGGTGGTATTTGGAGCTACAGGAACCTTTAGAGAAAGGGAGCATTGGAGGAACTGAAGATTACACAGATTGGGGAGGTAATTGGAGTTGCAGGAGTGTATAGAGAAAGGAAAGATTCTTGGTGCTGGCAATTACACTGACATGGACAATAGTTGGAGCTGCAGGAGTGAGTGAGTTAGGCAGGGTTCAAAGGACTGGATCAGTGCACATAGCCAGGGTAAGTGTTGGAGGAGCCAAAGATACTGAGGATTGTAGGGCTGCAGGAGTTCAGAGAGTTAGTGAGGACTGTGAAGGCAGGCTTGCAGCATTCCCATCAGTTACACAGAGATGTGGAGTGCTGTTCTGGAGGAGGTTACAGAAATCAACCGGGTTGCAGATACTGCAAGATATTACAAAGACAGTGAGCTGTAGTATTTGAGGAGGTTACAGCGACAGGATGCATTGAGGAGTTGGAGGCTGCTACAGGTGTTAAACATGCTGCAAAGGATCAATAGCCTTACATCGATCAGGGGGATTTGAAACTCTGGAGATAAAGAATTGCAGCGATTGAAGAATATCACAGAGATGGGGAGTAACACATGGGTTAGAGGAGTTATAACAGGGATGATCTGTAGGCAATGGAGTAATGGAAGCTACAGTGTTATCTGAAGGGACGACAAAAGGACAGTGAGGCTTTTCAGTGTAGGACTGGGGCAGTTTACGCAGACAGGGAGTATTTTATGGAAAGTTGCTATTTACAGATATTAAGAGATTTGTATAGATTTCAGGAATGAACAGAGGTATGGACGTTCATGAAGACCTTTGCTGATGTCGGATGCTGAGGTTCTGGAAATTAAATGGACCGATAAACTGGACAATCTGTCAGAGCTTACAGAGACAGGAACAGCAATAGAGCCTGGAGACAAAAACACAGATAGGGAACATTGCAGACACTGGAACAGGTTTCTGCTTTTGGGATGGTTGTAGGGGAGTGTAACGTTTGCACAGATAGGGGTGTAAGAGCTGGAGAAAGTTATGGATATGATGAGATTGATGGGGAGACTGGAGGAGCTTACATTGACAGGACAGGTGATAGCAACGGGAGGATGTTACATAGATAGTAAGTCTTGTAGAAACTGATCAGGAGAGTCACAAGCATTGGAGTTGGTTCCACAGATCGGGGCGTTGCATGAACCTGAGAGGATTTGGCAGATCGCGAGGATTGTAGGATGTTCACATGTTCAGGACTGGAAAAGATTACACAGGAAAGGAGGGATGTTGAAGCTGTGGGAGATCACAGAGACTCAGAGGTTTGAAGGGTTTGGGGCTGTTTATGGATAGAGGGATATATTTAGGGACACTAATATGAACGCAGAGGGAGAGATTAGATTAGACTCCCTACAGCGTGGGAACAGGTACTTCTGCCCAACAAGTCCACGCTGACCCTCCAAACAGTAACCCACCCAGACCCACTTCTCTCTGACAATGCACCTAACACTATGGACAACTTAGAATGGCCAATCCACCTGTCCTGCACATCTATGGACTGTGGGAAGAAAGCGAAGCACCCGGAGGAAACCCACGCAGACACAGCGAGAAAGTGCAAACTCCACACAGCCACCCAACGCTGGAATTGAACCTGGGTCCCTGGCGCAGTGAGGCACCATTGCTCACCACTGAGCCACCGTGCTGCACCGAATTGCAAAATTACACAAGAGAGAGTGTTTGAGGTGTTGGTAGGGCTGCAGGGAGTGGGGGAACAAGCAGAGATGTGGATTGCTGATGTGGCTTGAAAAGTGTCTGGAGGTGTTTACATAGATATGAAGGTCGGTAGACATGGTAGAAGGTTACTGCGGTCGTGCGGTGCTGTAGGCCAGGAGCCAGGAGTGTTATAGGGCCTGCAGAAAGTTACAGTGATATCATGTTCTCCTGGGGCATGAGGAAGGTCCACAGGTAGGTATTTTGGTCCAGACTGGAGGATTTTACAGAGATGGGTGCACTGTAAGTATTGTGCAAGACTACAGAAATAGGGATTATTATATTGAGTGCAGGATGAGATTTTTGAGATTTGTCATGTTATCTACACTGGAGCAATTTACACACAGGGAGAGTCATCAGCATTGGAGTAGGTTTGAAATATACTGCGGGAATATGGGAGGGGTGGAGGTTACAGAAATAGGAAAATTTCTGGGAATTACAAGCATTCAAGACACTGGCGCAAATGAGTTGGACCAAAAGGCATGACTCCTTGCTCTATGACTCTATCACACGACAAGAGACCGTGTGAGAGGTAGTGTAAAGAACAGAAGGATCCCAGGTTTCAATGCTATCTCCTTGGGGGAGGCCAGCTTTCCCCTCTGTTGTACTGATTCTCACGAAGACAGCACAAGCCTGGATTGATAACTGTCAACTTCCTATATTGACACAGGAAAGCTCAGTACAGGAGGGATTGAGCCTGGAACCATCATGCTCTGTGTTCGTGCTTCAGCACTGTCTATGTCATGTTTTCCGGACCAATGTTCGATCTCTTAAATACACTCTGCTCAGTTCACTGTGAGTGATCTTACCGATCTGCAGGATTTACTGAAGGCTCCAGGTCTCACTCTCCATCTCTCTGGCTGACCACTGTCTTTAGTGTGGTGATGAATGAAACAAGAATCGGGAATTCTGCTGAGTCAGAAATATCCTGATTACCTCCAGGAGACAGAGGAATAGACAGAATGGGAAATTAGACAGACTCAGTGAGGGTTACACATGGAGAATGGCACTGAGTCCCACAGAGGTCTGTAAAATCCCAGTCTCCATCCCTGGCCTGTGCTGCTGTGTCTCTCTGGAGTGGAGAATACTATTGGCTAAGGAACTGGAGTAGCTGCAAAAGTTGCAGTCACCAGCATCGATTAAACCCTCACATTGAGGGATACCACATGGAGAGATACTGAGTGATACCACCAGAGTGCAGGAAGGCATCACGATAAAACCATGGTCACGAAGAAGGTGCACTGGGATCAGTACTCAGGGATGAGGGAGCTATCAGTGGGCCAGGCAATGGCCTGGCGTTACTCTCACTCGAACGTTCATCCAGAATTTAATGCCAGTAGCAGGGATACCCTTTAAGTAAGGAAATCTGTTATAGGCTGCCGGTCTGGACTACATATGAACCCAGACCCAGAGCAATGGGTTGGAATCTCAAATGCCGTTTGAAATGGTCTGGCAAGCCACTCAGCTCTAAGACTGGTCAGGGTGAGCATGCGATGCTGGCCAGCCAGTGACAGCAACATCCCATGAGTGTATCAAAACCAATCCTGCTGGCAGCAAGGTCCTGCCCAGTCATGTCGATAGGATTATGGACAGGGCTTTAAACTGACAGAGAGGATGCAGAGACAGGGGTCAGGTGAAATCAGCTTTCCAAATCCAAAGAGAAAATGTGAAGCATCGGAACAGCAAGGGGAAGTGGCTGAAGACAAGCAGAAAGGAACAGGAAGGGACAGAGTTGAACTAAAACAGTACTTCAGCGATTAGGATTGTGACAGGACATTGTGGGAAAATGTAAACGATTATGTTGTTGTTTATGTGGAACGGACAAAGTATTCCAAATAATACATTATGGAGACGTGACACAGAAAAATTAGATTTAGTCGCCAGACAGACGTGATTACATGTTGAACAAAAGGTGGAACAGAAATATTCAACAGTAAGCAACCTTAAAGGATCTCAGGCAGAATGGAACAAAAAACTAGATGGGAACCCTGACACTAATGGATAACAAATATATTACAGAGAAATCACTTGGCCTCAGATTTTCCAGCTGAATCAGCCTAAATGCAAATTCTGCGTGCTACGTGTCAAAAACAAAAGCAAGAGAACAGTTTTTAAGCTGCCGAGCATTATTTCGTTGCTCATCCCTGTATTAAACAGGAATTAATTGCACTTCGTAACAAAGGTGGTGTGATGATTTTGGGAGATTTCAATGCTTGTATAATCTGGGACAGACACATTGGCAAGAGCGATATTAGCGTGGATCCTCCTTGAATGTTTTAGACAATGTTTCGTGGAATAACACATTGTGCAACTGGGTAGGGATGTAACTATCTCAGATCGACCTTTGTGTGATGAAGCTGAGTGAATGAGAAATATTGCACTGAGATCCTCCAAGAAATTATACCGGAATTTCAAGTGATTATGACATTTCAAAATGACTATAAAGTACACCCGAGCATCAGTAACAAAGCCAATTACATAATCTTCAGAGAGAACTGACCAAGTTAAACAGGGGAAACAGACTGAAATGACAGGCTATAAATGAACAGTGTAAACCATTTAGAGCTAGAGAGTCCTAGAGATGTACAGCACATAAACAGACCCTTCGGTCCAACTTATCCATGCCACCCAGATATCCTATTCTAATCTCGTCCCATCTGCCAGCACTGGATACATATCCCACTAAACTCTTTTTATTCATGTGCTAATACAGATGCCTTTTGAATACTGCAATTGTACCAGCCTCCACCACTTCCTCTGGCAGTACATTCCATACATACACCACACTCTGCGTGAAAAGGTTGCCCATTAGGTCCCTTTTAAATGTTTCATCTCTCACCCTAAACCTATGCCCTCTAGCTCTGGTCTCCACCATCCCATGGAGAAGACCTTGTCTCTTTATCCTATCCATGCTCCTTATGATTTTATATACCTCAAGAATGTCACCCCTCAGCCTCTGGCACTCCAGGGAAAACAGTCCCAGTAGTTTCAACCTCTCCTGATAGCTCAAATAGTCGAACCCTGGCAACATCCTTGTAAACCTTTTCTGAACACTTTCAAGTTTCACAACATCTTTCCAACAGTAAAAAGACCAGAATTGCACGCATTATTCCAAAAGTGGCCTTACCAGTGTCCTGCACAGCTGCAACATGACCTCCAAACTCCTGTACTCATGATCTGACCAATAAAGGAAAGCATACCATACACCTTCTTCACTATGCGCTTACCTGCGACTCTACTTTCAAGGAGCTATCAACTCCAAGATCTCTTTGTTCATCAACACTCCCTAGAACCTTCCCATTAAGTGACAAGTCCTGCTCAGATATGCTTTCCCAAAATGCAGCACCTCACATTTAACTATATTAGACTCCATCTGTCACTCCTCAGCCCATTTGCCCACCTGATCCAGATCCCGTTGTAATCTGAGGCAACTTTCATCGCTGTCCACTATATCTTAAATTTTGGTGAAATCTGCAAACTTATTAACTGCACCTACTACGTTCATGTCCAATCATTTATATAATGACAAAAAGTAGTGGACCCAGCCCCTATCCTTGTGGCACACCATCGGCCTCCAGTGTGAAAAGCAACCATCCGCCACCACCCTCTGTCTTCTACTTTTGAACCAGTTCTCTCGCCAAACGGTAAGTTCTCCATGTATTCCATGAGAACTAACCTTGCTAACCAATCTCCCATGAGGAACCATTTCAAGCACCTCACTGAAGTCCATATAGATCACATCCAATGATTGGCCCTCATCAGTTCTTTTTGTTACTTCTTCAAAAAACGCAATCAATTTCTTGAGACATGATTTCCAACACACAAAGCCATGCTGACTATCCCTAGTCACTCATTGCCTTTCCAAATACATGTAAATCCTAAATCGCAGGATTCCCTTCAAAAATTTGCCCACTACTGATATCAGGCTCACTGGTCCATAGTTACATACCTTTCCCTTACCACCTTTCTTAAATGGTGGCACCACGTTAGCCAACCTCCAAAATTCAAGCACCTCACCTGTAATGATCGATTATACAAATTTCTCAGCAAGGCGCCCATCAATCACTTCCCTAGCTTCCCACAGAGTTTCAAGGTACACCTAATCAGTTCCTGGGGATCTATCCACTTCTATGTGTTTCAAGACATCCAGCACCTCCTCCTTTTTAATATGGACTTTTTCAAGTTGTCACCATCTATTTCCCCACATTCTATACGTTCCATTTCCTTCACCACTTTAAACATGATGCAAAACACAAGGTGAATATCGCCCCCTTCTCCACCAGCTGTACACAAAGTCTGCCTTGCTGATCTTTGAGGGGCCCTATTTTCTCCCTCCTTACCCTTTGTCCTTTAAGTATTTATAAAAACCCTTTGGATTCTCCTTTACCCTATTTGTCAAACCAAACTCATGTCCTGATTACCTTCTTAATTACACTTCTCCTGCCTTTATAGTCTGAGGATTCTCTTGATTTCTCGTGTCTATACCTGACAAATGTTTCCTTCTTTTTCTTAACCAAAAGCTTAGTTCTCTCGTCATACAGCATACCCTACAACCACCAAAATTTCCTTCCACCCTAATAGGAATACTGTATACTGTCTCTGGAAAGCCGTAATCTCATTTTTGAAGGCTTCCCATCTTCCAATAATAAAGGTTTCATTTTCCCAATCCCCAATTCATGCATCTCACGAAACTGCCATTTGAAAATAATGAAAAAATAAAGCACATTCTAAATGAAGGCTTTGATGAGGTGAGCTCTGGTTAGTCCTGTAGATATGGAGGTCACCAGATGCATGATGAGTGCTTTCTACCAGAACAGCACCAGGTCAGGATCTGACACACAGACAGAATGGGCAAATAGATTCACATATGAACTCATATCTCCCAGCCGGGCAATCTGAAGCTGTGCATAGCTATTCTGGTGAACATCTCCAAAATTAGGTCATAAAGATCGGCCCAATAAGCCTAATCAAGAATAAATCAGTCATTGAGACTAAAATATCCTTCACATTCCACAACCCATTCCCGGTCCCATCCTGCAGGTTCTCTGAATCTTGCTCCCTCTAACCTGCTTCAGCATCCCTATCCCCTTCTACATTTGTACCATCCTCCAGGTTCTTCAGCCTTTCCTCCATCGTAACATGATCTGGAATCTAAAACTCTTCCTTCCTCTGCAATTTCCCCAGAATGGTACTGGAGGATGGTGGAGGCTACAGAGGATTGGAATATTTTGCAGTTATTAGTAATATTGAAGTGGCTAAATTTGGCTTCGGTAATTTTGAGGGTTCATGCCAATAAAGGAGGTTACGGAGCTAAGGAGGATTGTAGGGACGGGAAGACGTTTCACAGTTTATGGGTTTTGTGGGGACTGGAGGAAGGTACCAAAACAGGCAGTGTTTAAGATTGAAGGTGTCTGCTGATAACCTCTACTGCGTTAAAGGCAAGATTCTTGGTGGTGTGGAGTAACAGAAGAATCTTGGGGTCCACGTCCATAGATCCTTCAAAGATGTTAGACGTGTTGAAAGGGGTGGTAAGAAGGCGTGCGATGTCTTAGCATTCATTAGCAAGGGGAATGAGTTTAAGACCTGTGACGTGAGGCTGCAGCTCCATATAGCCCTGGTTAGTCCACTCTTGGAATATTGTGTTATGTTCTTTTCGCTTCATTACAGGAAAGATGTTGAAGCTCTGCAGAGGGCGCAGAAGAGATTTATCAGGAAGTTTTCTGGATTGGAGGGTAGGTCTAATGAAGAAATGTTGGGGAAGCCAGGGCTTTTTTCATTGGAATGAAAAAGGATGAGAGCAGCCTCGATGGAGATATACGGGATGATGAGAGGGATACATAGAGTGGATAGCCCGAGAATGTTCCCATTGTGAAAATGGCTATCACGATGGGGCATAATGTTAATGTAATTGGAGGAAGGTTTATGGGAGATGCCAGAGGTAGGTACTTTACACAGAGAGCGGTGAGTATGTGAAATGCACTGCCAGCGTTGGTGGTACAGACAGTTACATTAGTGACATTTAATTAACTTTTGGATATGCACATGGATGAGAGTAAAATGAATTTCTCAAAATGGAGACCTGTGCCCTATTGTGTTCCACGGGGATCCGTGCTGTGTCCACTGTTGTTTGTGATATACATAAATGATATGGAGGAAGGTATCGGCTACCTGATTACCAAGTTTGGAGATGACACTAAGATTGGTGGGGTAGCAGATAGTGAAGAGGACTGTCAGAGAATACAGCAGTGTATAGATCGATTGGAGAGATTGGCAGAGAAATAGCAGATGGGGAGTTCAATTCAGGCAAATGCGAGCTGATGCATTTCAGAAGATCCAATTTAAGAGCAAACTAAATGGAAAAGTTGTGGGGAAATCTGACGTACAGAGAGATCTGGGTATTCAGGTTCCTTGAAGGTGACAACGCAGTTCAGTAAAGTGATCAAGGTGTATACAGCATGCTTTCCTTCACTGGATGGGATATTGAGTAAAAGAGTTGGCAGGTCATGTTACAGTTGTATTTGACTTTGGTTCGACAACATTTGGAATATTACATGCAGTTCTGATCACCACATTACCAAAAGGATGTGGATGCTTTGGAGAGGGTGCAGAGGATGTTCACCAGGATGTTGTCTGGAATGGAAGGGGCTAGCTTTGAAGAAAGTTTGAATAAATCCAGATTATTTTCATTAGAAAGACAAAGGTTGACTGGGGACCTGATTGAGGTCTACAAAATCATGGGATGTACACACAAGGTGGATAGCATGAAGCTTTTTCTCCCCCAGAGTGCAGTGAATGGAAAAGATAACAGAAATAAAGCGGGTTGTATAGACTGTAGGACCAAACAGAGATAGGGAGGGTAGTCGTTACTGAAGATCTTTATAGTTATAGGAAGGTTTACTTCGGCAGATTATTTCGATATGGAGGTGTTGTGTCTGACAGATTTTCCAGAACAGAAATTTGGTTGGAGACAGTTTCACAGATAATGGAGCATTAGTAACCTCCTCCATTTTGGTCAAAGTGGGAAGGGTTGTAGGGCAGGGTGAAGTTTCTACAGATAGGGGTGTAAGAGCTGGAGAAGATTATGGAGATGAGTAAATGCATCGAGATACAGGAGAAACTTACATTGATAGGGTGGGTGCTGGCGACAGGAGGATGTCACACAGATAGTGAGTCTTGTTGGAACTGGATTGGGAGAATCACAGGCTTTTAGTGGGTTGTGCAGATCGGGAATGCTGCAGGCACCTGAAAGGATTGTCGAGTCTCCAGCAAGTGATCTTGCCTTTAGGACTGGAAGAGGTTATGTAGATACGGAAAAAATGAAGATAATGTATGCTGTTTTCTTCTTCTTGAACAGAGCCTCAGTATCCTTCATGAGCCAGGGATCGCTAAACCTGCCAGCTTTTCCCTTCACTCTAACAGAGACGCATTGGCCCTGGATTCTTGAGATCACACTTTTAAAAGCCTCCCATTTGTCAATCATTCCTTTTCCTTCAAACAGATTCACCCAGTTGATGAGAGCATGATGTGGAGGAGCCTGTGTTGGACGGGGGTGGGCAAAGTTAAAAATCACACAACACCAGCTTACAGTCCAATAGGTTTATTTGGAGGCACTAGGTTCCAGAGCACTGCTTCTTCATCAGGTGGTTGTGGAGCCCAATCATAAGGCACAGAATTTATAGCAACAGGATTGCAGTGTCATGGAAGGTAATATCAAACACATTTAGTTTAGTTTTCATATTTTAGAATCATCACCGGCACTTCGAAAGCTAGTGCTTTGAAATAAACCTGTTGGAGTATAACCTGGTGTTGCGTGATTTTTAACTCACCCAATCGACAGCTGCTTGATCCTGCTTAATGGCCCCAAACCTGTCCCTGCTCCAGTTAAAGACATTAATCTGTGGACCTGTCTGATCTTTTTCCATAACTTTGTTAAAATTAAGACAGTTGTGTTCACTGGACCCAAAGAGCTCTCCGACTGACTATTCAGTCACTTGCCTGACCTCGGTTTCTGAGGGGAGGTCCAGTGTTGCACCTGTCTGAGTAGAGTGGGGCCCTCTCCATATTGATATATGAAACTTCCTTGGACACATTTGACAAACCCCACCCCATATGGGTCTTTTACACTCCGGATGGCCCAGTCAATAAAGTGGAAGTTAAAATCTCCAACCAATGCGACTCTATTATTTCTATAGGTACTTGCAATCTATCTACACAACTGTCCCTTTAGTACCCGCTGGTTATTTGGGGGTCGAGAACACCATTCCAGCAGACTGACCATCCCCTTTCTGTTTCTAACTTTTCACCATATGACCTCAGTTGATCACGCCGAAAGAGTATCCTCTCTAAGCACAGTTGTTATATCCTCCCATATCAAAAGTGCAGCTCTCCCTCCTCACTTAGTTGCCCCTCTGTCCTGCCTGTAGCTTCTGTATAGTGGAACACTGAGCTGCCAGTCCTGCCCTTTACTCAGCCATGTTTCTATTATGGCTATAATATCCCATTCCCCAGAGTCAATCCATGATCTGAGCTCGTCTGCCTTACCAATCAAGCCTCGTGCATTGAAATGAATGCCATTTAAACCAGAAATCTTTTCCCTTCCTTGACTGTGCCCCGGGATATTCTGGATAGGAAACTTGCTCTTGATGGCTGATGCATTTTTCCCTTGACTGATCGACGGTACCTCGCTTATTCAGAGTCCAAACCCTCTGTCAAACTAGTTTAAATCCTCCCTGCATAACACTGGCAAATCTCCCTGCAGTCCAGAGGTTTTAACAATTGATTGTTGAGGGTATTCGCAGGTAAAGGGATGTCAGGCAGGTGGGAAGCATTCAAAAGAGAGATAAAATGAGAGTTCAGGGCCAGCATATTCCTGTTAGTCTGAAGGACAATGCCGATCACAAGAAGAAAACACTGGATGACTTGGGGTTATTAAGGCTCTGATCAAGAAAAAGGGGCACGTGTCACATATAGCCAGTTCGATTAAGGGAATCCATTGAGGAACATTGCGGGTGGAGTAATTCACTTCAAAGGGAAATCAGGAGGGCCCAAAGGGGACCACAGAAAGCTCTGGCAGATCAGGCTGAGGAAAATCCAAAGAGAGTCTTCAAGTACATTAACAACAGAAGATTAACTCGGGGCACAATATGGATAAATATGGCCATTCAAGTGTAGAATCACAGGAGCTGGGGGAGATCCTAAATGACCATTTCACGTCAGAACGTACAGTGGACAATGACTAGCAAACAAAGGGAAACAAACAGTGATGGCTTGTAAAGAGTCTATAATACAGAAGAGGTCTTAGAACACAAAGGTAGAGAAAGCCCTAGGTCCTAAACAAGTGTATCCCAGAATATTGTGACAAAGTAGTGGCAAGGGATTGAGCAGGGATATTGGTGTCGTTCTCTTTCGCATTTCCATTGGGTGTAGGTGGCTGAGGGGTGACCTAATAAAGATTTAGAAAACCATGAAGCGCACAGGTAAGTTGATTAGCCAATGTCTTTAACCCAGGAGTCCATAACTAGATGGGATTGAAATGCTGAAGGAGACGGTGTTTGCAATTCTGGGAAGTGTAGAAAAACAGTCCGCTGGGCCAGAATGGATTTACCATTGCACTTTTGAAAGCTAGGAAGGAGACTGCCAAGCCTTTGGCTTTGCTCGTTAAGACATCATTGTGTACAGCAATAGTGCCAGAAGGCTGGAGGACAGCAAATGTTGTCCCCTTGTCCAAGAAGGGAATAGAGACAACCCTGAGTAATTATAGACCTGGAGCCTTACTTCGACATTGGGTAAAGTGTTGGAAAGGCTTGTAAAAGGTAGCATTTCTAATCAGCTGGAGATGAATAAGTTGATTAGGGATAGTCAGCATGGTTTTCTGAAGGGTCGGTCATGCCTCACAAACCATATTGACTTCTTTGAGATGGTGACCAAAGAGGTGGATTAGGGTAATGCAGTTGGTTTGTATATAGATTACAGTAAGGCGTTTGTTCAGGTTCCCCATGGTAGGCGATTGCCGACAATACAAAGGCATGGGATTGAGGGTGATTTCGCTGTTAGGATTGGATAATTGGCTCGCTGAAAGAAAACAGAAGGTCGTTGTTGAAGTGAAGTTCTCATGCTAGAGTTCACTTACTATTTGGAACTGCCAGTATCTGTTTTGGAACCATAATTGTTTGTCATTTATATAAATGACTTGTGTGAGGGCATTGAAGAATGCGTTAGCAAATTTACGGATAACTCTCAGGTCGGTAGAGTTGTGGATAGTGACGAAGGATGTAGTAGGTTACAGAGAAGCATAGATAAGCTGCAGAACTGGACTGTGATTTTTCAAATGGAGTTTAATGTGGAAAAGTGTGAGGTGATTCACTTTGGAAGAAGTAACAGAAACATAGAGTACTGGGCTAATGGTAAGATTCTTGGTAGTGTAGATGAACAGAGACATCTCTCTGTCCATGTACGTACATCCTTGAAAGTTGCCACCCAGGTTGATAGGGTTGTTAGGAAGGAATTCGGCGTGTGAGTTCTTATTGGTACAATCATCAAGTTTTGGAACCTTGAAATAGTGCTGCAGCTGTACAAAATGTCAACATTTGGAGAGTTGCCTATGGCTCAGGTCACCGTATTAAAGGACGGATGTGAAAGATTTGGAAAGGGTTCAGAGGTGATTTACTAGGATTTTACCAAGTCTGAAGGGAAGGTCTTATGACGAAGGCTGAGTGACTTGAATCTCTTTTTGTTTAGGAGAAGACATTTGAGACCAGTTAATTGAGACATATAAGATAATCAGAGGGTTAGATAGGTTGGACAGTGGGAGCCTTTTCCCTCGGATGGAGATGCCTACCACGACGGGTGATAGCTTTAAATTGAGGAAGATATTAATATTAATATTAATTAATAGATTTAGGACAGATGCCAGAGGTAGTTTCTTTACTCAGAATAGTAGGGGCATGTAATTCATTGCCTGCAACAGTAGTAGACTCGCCAACTTTAAGCACATTTAAACGGTCATTGGATAGGCATATGGATAAGAATGGAATAGAGAAGGTTTGATGGGCTGCACATTGGTTCCACAGGTTGGCGCAACATCGAGAGCCGAAGGGCCTGTACCGCGCTTCCATGTTCTATGTTCAGTCTTCTAGAGGGCATAAGTGTGAGATGGGAGAGAAAAAACTGAAAAGGGATTGGAGGAGAAGATTTTTCACACGGAGAATGTTGCAGGTATGGAATGAGCTTCCGGGGGAAGAGGTAGAGAAAAGTACAATAACAAACGTAAATGACATTTGGGCAGGTACAGAGAGAGGAGAAGGTTTGAAGGGATTTGTGTCATATGCAGGGAAATGTAACTCATTCAGGGACTCTGATCAGCATGGGCTAGTTGGATCGAAGGAACCGATTTCCTGCTGCATGACTCTGTCTCCAGGTATTGGAGGAGGAGGCTATCGAGATAAGACATGTTATAGACACTGAAGCAAGTTACAGCGATTGTGATGGTAGTCTGGAATGCAGCATATTTCAAATATGTGTCGGGACTATCAGGAAGGGAGGAGGTGACTGGAAATGGAACTCTTATAGTAGTTACAAATTATTGAAGACACTGGTCCACAAGACATGCCACAGATACAGTGTTGCAGAGTAGTGAGCCTCAGTACAACAGAACTTACAGTAGGCGTGGAGATTGAGCCTGGGGTGTGTCTGTACTGTGCTCCCCCTCCATCACTGTATCTGTGTCATGTCTTGTTAGCCGATGTTTGGATCTCTATCATTGCTCTCTGCTCTGTTCACTGTGAGTGATCTTACCTCACTGAAGGATTTATTGAAATACCCAGATCTCCCTACCCTTTGTCTCTCTGGCTGACCAACCATCTTCAATGTGGTGATGGACGACGCACCCAGCAGCTGGGAAGTCCATTGAGTCAGGAAATACCTGAGAACCTGCAGGAGACAGAGGAATAGACAGAATGGGAAATTAGACTGATGTAGTGAGGGTTACACATGGAAAATGGCACTGAGTCCCACAGAGATCTGGAAAATCACAGTCTCCATCCCTGGTCTGTGCTGTTGTGTCTCTCTGGAGTGGATACTTTTGTTGGCTCAAGATCTGGAATAGCTGCAAGAGCGAGAGGCATTGACAGATGCAGCAATTAGACCCACACAGTGAGGGATATCACATGGAGAGATACTGAGTGATATCACCAGAGTGCAGGAAGGTATGAGGATCAACACGTTTTATAGGAGAAGAATGGGTTTAGCTTCATGGTGCACTGGTATAACTTGTCAGGGATGAATAACCTGTGAGCAGGTGAAGTGATGGCCGAGTGGTATTATTGTATCCAAAACCTCAGCCAATGTTCAAGGGAGTCAGGTTTGAATCCCACCATCTGAAATGGTGCAATTTTAAATCAATAACTTTTAAAAATTGCAAATAACAATCCACGAGTAAGCATGAAACCATTGCTGATGTCCAAAATAACCTTTGTTCATCAAAAAGACACTGTTCTTGAGAGAAGGACGTCTGCCCATCCTCACGTGGTCTGCACGACATACCCACAGCAAACTATTTGGCTCTCAATTGCCCTCTGAAATGACCAAGCAAGCTACTCAGCTCAAGGGCACCTAGGGCTGACCAACAAATGCTGACCAGCCAGATACACCCACACCCCACGATTAAATTAAAACAATCCCATTGCACTGGGCCCCAAGGGAACCATATATATCCAGAGAGATAGGTTTCCCAGTGCCCCATGCATCCGTAATTTCTGAATGGTTAGAGGTAATGAGGTGCTGCATGGAAGGATGGAGGAGTGCTGTGGGGACTGCAGAAGGTTACAGTGATATCATGTGCTGGAGAGGCTGGAGGGTATGTTGGTTAGGCTTGCATGTGCTGGACAAGATGACACACATAATGATTTTTGTAGCGTTTTGGGAGAGTGGACATAACACTAAGTTTCAAAGTCATTTTGGAAAGAGATAAGGATAGTGCAGATGTGAAGAGGCCAAATTTGGAGAAGCCCCCTAATCATTAGAATAATACTGTCAATGGGCATTATCAAGATCATGATACAGCATCTGGCAAACACAGACTGGGAGGAACTATTTGCAGGTGGGCTCATATTCGGAAAAAGGAAGTATGCTAAAGTGGT
This sequence comes from Chiloscyllium punctatum, assembly GCF_047496795.1. Lineage (NCBI taxonomy): Eukaryota > Metazoa > Chordata > Chondrichthyes > Orectolobiformes > Hemiscylliidae > Chiloscyllium > Chiloscyllium punctatum. Next base: position 68,322,241 of record NC_092754.1, read on the forward strand.
AGAGTGAGAATTCAGGGCCGGTGTGGACACCTATGAGTGAATGTCAAAGGCAGTAACTCCAGCGAATACTGATCAAGTGATAACGTGAGCTTGATAAAGAACGTACACTCCGATGAAAATAGGCGAAGCCCTTTAAATGTATATAAAGTGCAAGGGGGTCCTTCAAATTGAGGGTCAGAGAATGGACATGAAATATCCTTGGCAGATACTTTTAAGGAAAGGTTACAAGGTATTTGATAAGTATAGTTGGAGGGTTGCGCTTGTTAGACACCAAAGGAACAATCTGTACATGGAGCCAGAGGAAGTAGGTGAGGTCTTCAATAAATGCCTCCCGTCCTTATTCACACAGGAGAAAGGCATTGTAGCCAAGGATTTCAGTTGAGGATGGTGAGGTTCTCGAACATGTGTCGACCAATAAGGAGGGGGTATTAAATGCTTTCACAAGCATAAAGGTGGATAAACCCCCAGTGTCCAATGGAATGTATCCCAGGCTGCTATGGGAAGTAAGGGAGGGGATTGCTGGGGCCCTGGTGGATATATTTGATTCTTTGCTGGCCACAGGTAAAGTGATGAATGACTGGAGGATCGCTAATGTGGTTCCTTTGTTCAATAAGAGCAACAGAAATAGGCCAGATAATTACAGAGCAGAGAGTCTGACAGCAGGAGGAGGAAATTATTGGAAAATATTCTGAGGATGAATCAAAACTTGCAAACGCAAGTGTCAACTCGGCTGCATCATTACGGATTTGATAGAGGAAGATACTGCATCAGAATTCAGTTGCGTTTTTTGATTTGGTCTCTCAAAATATTGAGGAGGGCAGTGCAGATGCTGTGGTTTACATGAACCTGAATAAGGCCTTCTACAAGGACCCACATGGAAGGCTGGTCCAAAAGGGAAGAGCCCATGGGATTCAAGGCAAATTGGTAAATTGGATACAAAATTGGGGGATGAACTTCTTCGTATTTGAAATCCTTTCCCAGAGGGTGTGCCATGGGGATCTGTGCAGGAATTGTTGATTCTTCTGTGGAATAATAACTTCAATGTGAAAGCATAAGGTATCATTAGTCGGTTTGCAGATGACATGAAAGGTGACAGTGTTGTTCTCAGTGAGGGGGAATGGTCTCTAGATACTGTCTAATAACGATCAGATGTTGATCTGAACAGAGTTTAGTACTGATAAATGTAAGGTCATATCCTGTGGGAGGTATGATAAGCGAAGGTCAGACATAATTAATGCTCGATCCTTGCGGAGTACTGAGTAACAAAGGGATCTTAGTGGGCATGTGCCTAGATCCCTGAAGGTGTCAACACAGGGAAACAGAGTGGAAAAGGCACATGAACTGGGAGTGGGAGGGTCCCCCATACCCTGGTGGGGCGAATTGCTTGAGTGGATATAAACTAACCTGGCAGGGTGTTTGACCTTAAACAGCCGTAAGGCCAGAAAGAAGATTGAGGCCAGTACACAAGTTAAAGAGAGAGATCATTCAATAGACAAGGCAGGCAAGAACGTCGCAGGGAATGTGGAGAAACTGATGATTAAACTGCATTTATTTCAATGAAAGAGGCCTGACAGATGAACTCAGGGCATGGGTTGGAACATGGGACTGGGATATTATAGCTATTGCAGAAACACAGCTGAGGGAGGGGCAGGAATTGCAGATCAATGTTTCAAGGTAGAGATGCTCCAGGAAGCTTGGAAGGGGAGGCCAGAGAGGATGTGTGGTAGTGGGTTTTAGAGAGGATATTCCTGTGGGATCACCCAGCGAAGCTATTCTGGTGGAACTGAGAAATAAGAATGGGTCATCACTTTGATACGATTGTCCTACGAACCCCGAAAAAGTCGTGGCTGACTGAGGAACAAATATCTCGGGAGATCTCAAATATCAATCAAAATAATAGGGCTGTTAATGTTGTGGTTTTTTTAAACTTTCCAAATATAGACTGGGACTGCCAGTGTTCAGTGTTTGCAAGGGAGGAATTTGGTAATTGCATTCCAGAAAACTCCCAATCAATATGTAAATGTCCTGAATAGGGAATGGGGCAAATAATGACTCCCCTTGCGAAACAAAGTAGGGAAAGGGACTGAGGTGTTAGTGGGAAAGCATTTTGCCAAAGTCACCACAGTTCTATTAGTTTGAAAATAGCGATGGAAAAGGACAGGCCAGATCCACAAGTTCAAGTTATAAAATGGGCCAGACCAATCTTGATAGTCTTAACCAGGAACTTTCAAAATGTGATTGGGGTGTCTATTTGCAGGGAAAGGGAAGTCAGCAAATGAGAATATTTTAAAAGTTAGATAAATTGAGCGTTCAGCTCCTGCAGGTTCCTGTTAGTGTGCAGCTCAATGCTGACAGCGTTAGGAAACATTGGTTGTCTATTGACGGTCTGGTCAAGGAAAAGGGGGCACATGTCAGGAATAGTCAGCTGGATAATGGGAATCCCTAAGGAGGATAGGGGCTGTAGGAATACACTTTGGGTAGAAATGTAGAATGCAGAAAGGGCACTTGAAATAGCCTCAGCAGAGAAAGATAAGAAGAATCCAAAAGTGATTGTGCAAATATATTAAGAATATACAAGTAAGTCGAGACAAAATAGGGGCCCTTAAAGATCAATGATGCCATCGATGTTTGGAACTGCAGGATATAACTAAGTCCCAAAACAAGTTTTCACTCCAGAACTTACTATGGACAAAGACTGGGGAACTCAGGGAACAATTGGAGGTCTCTGCAATTCCAGTCTCCCCACTATACGAAGGATGTTGTGAAACTTGAAAGGGCTTAGAAAATGTTTTCAAAACGTTGCCAGGTTTGTTGCTGAATAAGCTAGCGTTATTTTCCCTGAACTGAAAATGTGTTGCTGGAAAAGCGCAGCAGGTCAGGCAGCATCCAAGGAACAGGAGAATCAACGTTTCCGGCAAAAGCCCTTCTCCTCGATTAATTTCACTGAAGTATCGGCGACTGAGAGGTGACCCTACAGAGGTTAATATAAACATGAGGGGCATGGATAGGGTAAACAATCAAGGTCTTCTCCCAGGGGTTGGGGAGTCCAAATCTAGAGGGAGTAGGTTTAAGGGCGGCCTAAGGGACAGCTTTCTCATGCACATGGCGAGATGTGTATGGAATGTGCAGAGAGAGAAAGTATTGGAGACGGATGCTATGACAACTTTTAAAAGTATCTGGATGGGTATAAGACACTTAATGGTTTAGGGATCAATGGGCCAAATGCTGGTAAATGGAACGGAGTTATTTAGATCTTCTAGTCAGCATAGACGAGTTGGATCAAAGGGTTTGTTTCCATGCTATACATGTCTGTGACTTGAAAATAGTGCATCTAACAGAAGGGATGGTGCTGGAGGTTTTAAAACACAAAGGTATGGAAAGACCCAGGACCTCATTAAATGTTTCCACAGATGATGGTTCATAGATGAAATGGACTGCCAACAGTTGGGAAGTCTATTGCGTCAGGAACTTCCTGAGTACAGACGGAAGACAGAGGAATAGACAGAATGGGAAATTACACAGATGCAGTGAGGGATACACAGGGAAATTTGCAATGAATCCCAAAGATACCTGGAAAATTCCAAACTCCATCCCTGGCCTGTGCTGCTGCGTCTCTCTGGAGTGGAGAATTCTGGTGGTTCAGGATCCAGAGTAGCTGCAAGAGCGAGAGGCGCTGACGAGGCAGCAATTAGACCCATACAGGGAGGGATACCACATGGAGAGATACTTAGTGATATCATCAGAATGCACGAAGGTGTCAGGATCAAACAATCATGTTGGAAGAATGGGTTTAGCTTCATGATGTACTGGTTTCAGTGCTCAGGGATGAGCAACCAGTGAGCATTTGAAGTGATGCCCCAATGGTATTATTACTAGAGCGTGAATCCAAAACCTCAACTAATGTTCAGGGGATGTAGATTTTATTCCCACCATCAGAAATGGTGGAATTTGAAATCAATAATTTTAAAAATAGCAATTAACAATCCACAACTAAGTATGGGACCATTGCTGATGTACAAAACAACCCGAACACTTGTGCTTTCGAGAAGGACATCTGCCCATCCTCACGTGGTCTGCACGACATCCCCACAGCAAAGTGTTTGCATCTCAATTACCATCTGAAATGGCCGAGCAAGTTACTCAGCTCAAGGGCCGCTCGGGCTGAGCAAGAAAGGCTGGTCAGCCAGAGACACCTACATCCCATACCTGATTTTTAAAAAATAATCCATTAGGATTGTCCCACTGGAACTATCCTGGGAGCAGTGTCCAGGCCAATCATGTCGGTAGGTTTATGGACAGAGCTCTGAAATGACAGAGAGGATGCAGGGACAGAGTTCAGGGAAGGGAGCTTTCCAAATCCAAAGAGAAAATGTGAAGAGATCAGAACAGCACAGGGATGGAGCTGAAGACAAACAGAACGGAACAGGATGGGACAGAGTTTAGCTAAAACTGTACATCAGCCAATAGGTATGGGACAGGAAATGGTGGGAAAGAGTAATTTCTTTTTTGGAGTGGTCAAAGTCTCGTCAATGAATAGATGGGTTTGCGACACAAAGATAAATGATGTTTAGACACCATGGAGATGTGGTTACAGGGTGAACAAAAGATGGAACATCAATATTCAATGGTTCAAAACCTTGCAGAAACTCAGACAAACTGGGCAACACTAACAATAATGGATAACAAAGGCATTACAGAGAAATCATTTGGCCTCAGATCATGAAGTAGAGTCAGTCTGAATGTAAATTCTGGCTACTACTTGCCAAGGACACAAGCAGCAGAACAGATTTAGGCCACCGAACAGCATTTCATTGCTCATCACGGCATTAAGCAGGAACTCATTGGAATATTTAATTAAGGCATTGCGATAATTTAGTGAAACTTCAATATTCGTATAATCGGGACAATCACACTGACAACGGTAATATTGGAAGAGGAGTTCCGAGAATTGTTTTTCAGTATTTCTTTGAGTAACACATTGTACAGCTGAGGATTGATCGACCTTTATTTGTTTTACGACTCCAGCACTTTCTCTTTCCTGTTGAGCATTCTTTCCAAGACATCACTATTTATTTCCCCAAGTTCCCGAGCTTCCATGTCTTTCTCCACAGTAAATTCTGACAACACTATTTTGTCTAATATCTCACCCATCTCCTCTGGTTCCACACATTGATGACTTCACTGATCTTTAACGGGATCTATTCTCTACCAGGTTACTCTTTAGCCCTTCTTTACACTGTGTGCAAAGGCTTCTGAAAACTCAAATAATCCATACACTCCGGATCACCCCACATCTCCGACACCCTTATCTACTCTGCCATTTATATTCACACCAACAAATTAAATCCAACAGGCTCAATAACAACTTGTCTGTATAAAATGTGTTTCTAAGGGTCCAGTTATTGTTTATTGACATATCCTGTCTAACACATTTCAGCTCCTGACTTACTGTCAGGCTAACACTATTTGGTTTCAGACTGACAGCAGAAAAGGTTGTGGAGGTTCTTCCTTATCAAGATGAAAAAGGTAGCTTACAAGGTCATCAGGTAATAGAGAAGGCAATTCAAATACTGGCACTTATTACAAAGGGAATGGCGTCTAAAAAGAGGGAGATCTCGGGTAAGGTACAATCAGACCACGCCTAGAATATTAAGAGAAGTCTGAGTGCGCTAAGGAACAACATTGTCACATTGGAGGCAGGCCAGAGAAGGGTCACTCGGCTAATCCTGTGAATGGAGGGATTTCTAATGGGAAGAGATGGATTAGACTGAGGTTGAAACCATTGTCGTTCAGAAAACATGAGTGCGAGCAGCAGCTAAGGTAAGACTGTTTGTTTTAAAAGTACTTACCGGTAGCGGGCAGCGGTGGTTTTTTCACTCTCTCTTCACAGAAAGAGCGGGAGCAGTAGGGGGAAGTGACGACGACCAGAGAGGCAGCCGGGAAGGAAAGCAGTGAGTATAAATACTCACCCTTCGACGCTAACGGTCATTTTGAGTGCGAGCAGCAGCTAAGGTAAGACTGTTTGTTTTAAAAGTACTTACCGGTAGCGGGCAGCGGTGGTTTTTTCACTCTCTCTTCACAGAAAGAGCGGGAGCAGTAGGGGGAAGTGACGACGACCAGAGAGGCAGCCGGGAAGGAAAGCAGTGAGTATAAATACTCACCCTTCGACGCTAACGGTCATTTTGAGTGCGAGCAGCAGCTAAGGTAAGACTGTTTGTTTTAAAAGTACTTACCGGTAGCGGGCAGCGGTGGTTTTTTCACTCTCTCTTCACAGAAAGAGCGGGAGCAGTAGGGGGAAGTGACGACGACCAGAGAGGCAGCCGGGAAGGAAAGCAGTGAGTATAAATACTCACCCTTCGACGCTAACGGTCATTTTGAGTGCGAGCAGCAGCTAAGGTAAGACTGTTTGTTTTAAAAGTACTTACCGGTAGCGGGCAGCGGTGGTTTTTTCACTCTCTCTTCACAGAAAGAGCGGGAGCAGTAGGGGGAAGTGACGACGACCAGAGAGGCAGCCGGGAAGGAAAGCAGTGAGTATAAATACTCACCCTTCGACGCTAACGGTCATTTTGAGTGCGAGCAGCAGCTAAGGTAAGACTGTTTGTTTTAAAAGTACTTACCGGTAGCGGGCAGCGGTGGTTTTTTCACTCTCTCTTCACAGAAAGAGCGGGAGCAGTAGGGGGAAGTGACGACGACCAGAGAGGCAGCCGGGAAGGAAAGCAGTGAGTATAAATACTCACCCTTCGACGCTAACGGTCATTTTGAGTGCGAGCAGCAGCTAAGGTAAGACTGTTTGTTTTAAAAGTACTTACCGGTAGCGGGCAGCGGTGGTTTTTTCACTCTCTCTTCACAGAAAGAGCGGGAGCAGTAGGGGGAAGTGACGACGACCAGAGAGGCAGCCGGGAAGGAAAGCAGTGAGTATAAATACTCACCCTTCGACGCTAACGGTCATTTTGAGTGCGAGCAGCAGCTAAGGTAAGACTGTTTGTTTTAAAAGTACTTACCGGTAGCGGGCAGCGGTGGTTTTTTCACTCTCTCTTCACAGAAAGAGCGGGAGCAGTAGGGGGAAGTGACGACGACCAGAGAGGCAGCCGGGAAGGAAAGCAGTGAGTATAAATACTCACCCTTCGACGCTAACGGTCATTTTGAGTGCGAGCAGCAGCTAAGGTAAGACTGTTTGTTTTAAAAGTACTTACCGGTAGCGGGCAGCGGTGGTTTTTTCACTCTCTCTTCACAGAAAGAGCGGGAGCAGTAGGGGGAAGTGACGACGACCAGAGAGGCAGCCGGGAAGGAAAGCAGTGAGTATAAATACTCACCCTTCGACGCTAACGGTCATTTTGAGTGCGAGCAGCAGCTAAGGTAAGACTGTTTGTTTTAAAAGTACTTACCGGTAGCGGGCAGCGGTGGTTTTTTCACTCTCTCTTCACAGAAAGAGCGGGAGCAGTAGGGGGAAGTGACGACGACCAGAGAGGCAGCCGGGAAGGAAAGCAGTGAGTATAAATACTCACCCTTCGACGCTAACGGTCATTTTGAGTGCGAGCAGCAGCTAAGGTAAGACTGTTTGTTTTAAAAGTACTTACCGGTAGCGGGCAGCGGTGGTTTTTTCACTCTCTCTTCACAGAAAGAGCGGGAGCAGTAGGGGGAAGTGACGACGACCAGAGAGGCAGCCGAGACCCGGAAGCAGGTAGAGCGTAAGCTTACCTGGGTAGGTTTGTTTCCCCTTTAAAAGCGTGCAGCTGAAGAACCCGAGGCACTACGGAGGTAGTGCCTCCCTCCCGCCCTCCTCCTCTAACCTAATAATAAGATCCGTTGTGGTAAGGAGGTAAGTGCCGAATTTTGCTTGTTGTATTCTTTAGACCCAGTTTTTTTTAAATAAAGGTTAGCTTTAGAGGGATGGCAGTGAAGGCAGTGCAATGTTCCTCCTGCAACATGTATGAGGTGAGGGATGCCATGGACATCCCTGCTGATTACACTTGCAGGAAGTGCACCCATCTCCAGCTCCTCCAAGACCGTGTTAGGGAACTGGAGCTGGAGTTGGATGAACTTCGGATCATTCGGGAGGCAGAGGGGGTCATAGATCGGAGCTATAGGGAAGTAGTAACTCCAAAGATGGCAGATAGATGGGTGACAGTGAGGGGGACTGGGAGGAAGCAGCCAGTGCAGGGACCCCCTGTGGTCGTTCCCCTCAAGAACAAGTATACCGTTTTGGATACTTGTGGGGGGGACGACTTACCAGGGGTAAGTAACGGGGCTCAGGCCTCTGGCACGGAGCCTGTCCCTGCTACTCAGAAGGGAAGGGTGGAGAAGAGCAGAGCAATAATAATTGGGGACTCGATAGTTCGGGGCACAGATAGGCGGTTTTGTGGGAACGAGAGAGACTCACGTTTGGTATGTTGCCTCCCAGGTGCAAGGGTACGTGATGTCTCTGATCGTGTTTTCCGGGTCCTTAAGGGGGAGGGGGAGCAGCCTGAAGTCGTGGTCCATATTGGCACCAATGACATAGGTAGGAGTGCTGAGGATGTTAGACAGGCTTTTAGGGAGCTAGGTTGGAAGCTCAGAGTTAGAACGAACAGAGTTGTTGTCTCTGGTTTGTTACCCGTGCCACGTGATAGAGAGTCGAGGAATAGGGAGAGAGAAGAGTTAAATGCGTGGCTACAGGGATGGTGCAGGAGGGAGGGATTTCGGTATTTGGATAACTGGGGTTCTTTCTGGGGAAGGTGGGACCTCTATAGACAGGATGGTCTGCACCTGAACCTGAGGGGCACCAGTATCCTTGGGGGGAGGTTTGCTAGTGCTCTTGGGGGGGGTTTAAACTAACTCTGCAGGGGCATGGGAACCCAGACTGTAACTTTAGGGTGCAGGACCTGGAGTGTAGGGAGGGTAGGAATATGGTATCAATCTTAAAGGATCGTGCCTGTAAACAGAAGAGTGGCTTGAAGTGTATATACTTTAATGCCAGAAGTATACGAAATAAGGTAGGTGAACTCGCAGCGTGGGTTGGTACCTGGGACTTCGATGTTGTGGCTATTACGGAGACATGGCTAGATCAGGGACAGGATTGGCTGTTGCAGGTTCCAGGGTTTAAATGTTTTAGTAGGGTCAGAGGTGGGGGTAAAAGAGGGGGGGGTGTGGCTTTGCTTGTCAAAGATAGTATTACAGCGGTGGAAAGGAAGATGGATGAAGATTTGCCATCTGAGGTAGTTTGGGTTGAGGTTAGGAATAGGAGAGGTGAGGTCACCCTGTTAGGAGTCTTTTACAGGCCTCCTAATAGTCCTAGAATCGTTGAAGAAAGGATTGCGAAGATGATTCAGGAGAAGAGTGACAGTAATAGGGTGATTGTTATGGGAGACTTTAACTTTCCTGATATTGATTGGGAAAGCTATAGCTCAAGTTCGTTAGATGGGTCAGTGTTTGTGCAATGTGTGCAGGAGAGTTTCCTGACACAATATGTAGATAAGCCAACAAGAGGTGAGGCCATACTGGATTTGGTTCTGGGTAACGAACCAGGCCAGGTATTAGAACTAGAGGTAGGTGAGCACTTTGGGGACAGTGACCACAATTCGGTGATTTTTACTCTAGTGATGGAGAGGGATAAGTGTGTACTACAGGGCAAGAGTTATAGCTGGGGGCAGGGAAATTATGATGCGTTGAGGCATGACTTAGGATGTGTGGATTGGAAAAGTAGATTCCAAGGCAAGAGCGTAATTGATATGTGGAACTTGTTCAAGGAGCAACTATTGAGTGTCCTTGATAAGTACGTACCTATCAGGCAGGGAGGAAAGGGTCGTGTGAAGGAGCCGTGGTTTAATAAGGAGTTGGAATCCCTTGTTAAATGGAAGAGGGCGGCCTTTGTAAAGATGAGGCGTGAAGGTTCAATAGGGGCGATTGAGAGTTATAAGGTAGCCCGGAAGGACCTGAAGAGAGAGCTAAGAGCAGCAAGGAGGGGACATGAAAGGTCCTTAGTTGGTAGGATTAGGGAAAACCCTAAGGCTTTCTATAGGTATGTTAGGAATAAAAGAATGACTAGGGAAGGAATAGGTCCAATCAAGGATAGTAATGGGAAGTTGCGTGTGGAGGCTGAAGAGATTGGGGAGGCGCTGAATGAATACTTTTCGTCAGTATTCACTCAGGAACAGGACATTGTTGTCGATATGAATACTGAGGCACGAATAAGTAGAATGGATGGCTTTGAGATATGTAGAGAAGAGGTGTTGGAAATTCTGGCAAGGGTGAAAATAGATAAGTCCCCTGGGCCTGATTGCATTTATCCTAGGATTCTCTGGGAAGCAAGGGAGGAGATTGCAGAGCCATTGGCCTTGATTTTTGTGACCTCTTTGTCTACAGGAGTAGTGCCAGAGGACTGGAGGCTAGCAAACGTGGTTCCCTTGTTCAAGAAGGGGAGTAGGGATAATCCTAGTAACTATAGGCCAGTGAGTCTCACTTCTGTTGTGGGCAAAGTCTTAGAGAGAATTATAAGGGATAGGATTTATGCACATCTGGATAAGAATGATGTGATCAAGGATAGTCAGCATGGTTTTGTGAAGGGCAGGTCGTGCCTCACAAACCTTATTGAATTCTTTGAGAAGGTGACGAAGGAGGTAGATGAGGGGAAAGCGGTAGATGTAGTATATATGGATTTTAGTAAGGCGTTTGATAAGGTCCCCCATGGTAGGCTACTGCAGAAAATACAGAGATATGGCATTGAGGGTGAGTTGGAGGTTTGGATTAGGAATTGGCTCTCTGGAAGAAGACAGAGGGTAGTAGTTGATGGCAAAGATTCATCTTGGAGTGCCGTCACTAGTGGTGTTCCGCAAGGATCTGTTCTGGGACCATTGCTGTTTGTCATTTTTATAAATGACCTGGAGGAAGGGTTAGAAGGTTGGGTGAGCAAGTTTGCGGATGATACGAAAGTCGGAGGAGTTGTAGACAGTGAGGAAGGATATGGCAGGTTACAGCGGGATATAGAGAAGCTGCAGAGCTGGGCAGAAAGGTGGCAAATGGAGTTCAATGTAGCTAAGTGTGAAGTGATTCACTTTGGTAAGAGTAATAAAAAGATGGATTACTGGGCTAATGGTAGACTACTTGGTAGTGTGGAAGAGCAGAGGGATCTTGGTGTCCATGTACACAGATCTCTGAAAGTTGCCACCCAGGTAAATAGTGCAGTGAAGAAGGCATATGGCGTACTGGCTTTTATTGGTAGAGGAATTGAGTTCCGGAGTCCTGAGGTCATGCTGCAGTTGTATAAGACTCTGGTGCGGCCGCTTCTGGAATATTGTGTGCAGTTTTGGTCGCCATACTATAGGAAGGATGTGGAGGCACTGGAACGGGTGCAGAGGAGGTTTACCAGGATGTTGCCTGGTATGGTAGGAAGATCCTATGAGGAAAGGCTGAGGCACTTGGGGTTGTTTTCTTTGGAGAAAAGAAGGTTTAGGGGTGATTTGATAGAGGTGTACAAGATGATTAGGGGGTTAGATAGGGTTGACAGTGAGAACCTTTTTCCGCGTATGGAGTCAGCTATTACAAGGGGGCATAGCTTTAAATTAAGGGGGGGTAGATATAGGACTGATGTTAGGGGTAGGTTCTTCACTCAGCGAGTCGTAAGATCATGGAATGCCCTGCCAGTAGCAGTAGTGGACTCTCCCTCTTTATGGGTATTTAAGCGGGCATTGGATAGGTATATGGAGGATAGTGGGTTAGTGTAGGTTAGGTGGGCTTTGATCGGCGCAACATCGAGGGCCGAAGGGCCTGTACTGCGCTGTATTGTTCTATGTTCTATGTTCTATGTTCTATAAGTTGAATGAAACATTCAAGATTCTGGGGTGCTTTGACAGGTGAGATGCTGGGAAGTTCGAAAACAGAGCAGTAGAGCACAGTAATAGGCCCTTCGGCTCAACATGGCTGTGCTGTCCATTATGCTATTCTAAACTTTTCCCATCTACCTGCACATGGACCATATCCCTCTATTCTCTGCCTGTTCATGTTTCTGTCTAAATGCCACTTCAATGCTTTGCTCATATTTCTGCTTCTACGACCTCCCTCAGTAACTTCCACTCTCTACGTTAGAAAAACGTGCCTCACACACCTCGTTTAAACTTCCTCTTTCTCACCTTAAATCTATGTGCTCTACTATTTTATACTGACACATTGGAAAAGAGATTCAGACTATCCACATCATCTGCCCCGTCCTAGTTTTATTTTCCTATACCTGTTCGCCTATCAGCTTGTGATACTCTCACAAAACAATCCAACTTTGTTAAATTTCCTCTTATACCTAACACTCCCTCCAAAAACCTAACACGAGCAACGTGCTGATAAATCCCTTTTGTACCCTCTCCAAAGCGTCCACATCCTTCCTATTGTGTGGAGATGAGAACTGCACACAGTACTCCAAATGTGGCCAAACAAACGTTTTATACAATTACAACATCAGATGCAAACCACTTTACCCAACGTTGTGACCGATGAAGACCAGAATTCCATTTGCTTTCCTTCACAACTGAAACACTTCTGTTGCCATTTTCAGGGAGTTACTGACTTGCACCAAGATCCTTCTGTACATCAATGTCCCTCAGGATGCTAACTTTCTTCTTGAATTTGACATGACCTCAGACTTGACCAGCTTAAACACTATTTGTCATTCCTCTGCACATCTTTCCAACTGATCTGTAACTTCCTGCAACCTTGGATCACCTTGCTCATTAACCTCAACTCCACCAATTTTCATGTCATCTGCAATAATTATCTCTGTCACTTCCTTTCGTTTCAGTGGTGTGAGAATCTGCAATCAGAGAGCATAAAATCCCAGCAAGGATTCATCCATTTAAGATAGAGATGAGGAGGAATGTCTTCATTCAGAGGGTCGTGAGTCTGTGGGAATTCCTGACTGCAGGGGCCTGTCGAGGCTGGGTCATTAAGAATATTTACAGCAGAGATGGTCAGGTTTTAATTAATCAGGGAAACAAGGGTTTTGTGGAAAAGGCAGGTAAATAGAGTAGAGAATCATCAGATCAACCATGATCTGACTGAAGGGCAGAGCATACTCAAAGGGCCAAATGGCCTAATTCCGCTTCTTCATCTCATGGTCGGAACTCAAACTCAATTTGTCCTGCATAACATTATGGGGCTCGACTCACACAACACCTTTATAATGGGATTACTAGATATTTATTATTACACAGCATTTGATCAACAAAAGACAATTTTGTTGATGGATCCTTGATGTGATGTTGTAGAAAAACATCTCGTATACAATCCAGGATTCCATCCATTACGGACCTGATACTCATTAGTTATCCAGTCGGGATGGAGACTACTGTCACACACATTTACTCTACTGCCCTTACTACAAGTACATTCAGTATCCTGACTGTATCCATATTGGCATTACCATCACTGGTTGGTTCCGATAAAAGAATTCCTGCTAAGGGCTGTTGCTGCTTGCTTATTCTCAGCTCCACTCAGATAAGACTCCAAATTTTGATCTTCACTTCCACATGAATGTCTCAGTACTGCATTCACCTCATCCTTTCTTCACAACTTGTTGGCTATTTGCCTAGCCTGCCTCGATCCCACAAAATCCTTCAGTATTCATTTTGCTGCAATGGCCATTCTGCAGCAATATCTCCGGAATTACAGTTGATCATATCTGTTCACTGTCATTCCATCTCCTTTATAGCGAATGCAGGAGTCATTCCTCAGTCGTGAGGGATTGAACAGATGGATAGAAGTTACAGATGCTCGAGAATGTTCGAGTTAAACAGAATTAAATTTGGTCAAGAACATCAGTGGGACAAAGGGGTTTGTGGATTGGAGGAATTTACAGAGAGAGGCAGCTGGGTTATATTCTGGAGATAGGGATAGGGATGGAGATAGGTTAGAGGCAGGCAGACTGATAGGCACAGACAGAGGGTCCAAGAGGCATAGTCATAGAGTCATAGAGATGTACAGAATGGAAACAGACACTTCGGTCCAACCCGTCCATGATGAACAGAGACCCCAACACAATCTCGTCCGACCTGCCAGCACCTGGCTCATATCCTTCCAAACGCCTCCAATTCATAATACCCATTCAAATGCCTCTTAAATGTTGCAACTGTACCAGCCTCCACCACTTCGTCTGGCAACTCATTCCATACACGTACCACCCTCTTTTGAAGAAGTTGCCCTTAGGTCGCTTTTATATCTTTCCCCTTTCACCCTAAAACTCTGCTCACTAGTCCTGGACTCCAACACCCCAGGGAAAAGACTTCGTCTATGTACCCGGTCCATGCCCCTCATAATTTTGTAAACATCTATAAGATCACCCCTCAGCGTCCGACGCTCCAAGGAAAACCACCCCATCCTTTTCAGCCTCTCCCTATAGCTCAAATACTCCAACCCTGGAAACATCCTTGTAAATCTTTACTGGACCTTTCAAGTTTCACAACATTTTTCCGATAGGAAGGAGACCAGAATTGCACGCAATATTCCAACAGTGGCCTAACCAATGTCCTGAACACAACATGACCTCCCAACATTTGTACTCAATACTCTGACCAATAAAGGAAAGCATACCAAACGCCTTCTTCAATATCCTATCTACCTGCGACTCCACTGTCAAGGTGCAATGAACCTGCACCCCAAGGTCACCATTTGGTTTCAGGCTGACTGCACAAAGGGTTTTGGGCGGCATGTTCAACACAGCATTTTGGGTCCGTTCCTGTGCTGCATTGTTCCACGTTCTATTATGCATCAAGGAAGAATCTCGACCAAGAAAATACTCGGGCCTCTCAGGGATGAAAGAGGTTGTTGGGGAGGTGGATTGGTAAGGACAGGGAAGGGGAGGTGGGGTGGTAAGAACAGGAAAGGGAATACAGTGTGTAAGAGGGAGCATGAAGAATAAAAGCAAGCAGAAGCATAGGAAAGTCTGAGTGATGTTTGTGAGGGAGGCCACATAAACGAGTGGAATAAATTAACAGCACATAGCTTAGGGACATGCAGTGATGAAATCCTCATTTGAACATGACTGTAAGGAATAACAATAAACTATCACATCGGGTTAAAATCCACATTATTAAAGGTGGCGCAGGTTGGACAATGGAAAAGAGATTGTTACGGAGGACAGGGATTAAAAAGAGCAATGAATGGTCATGGATTCAGATCCACAGTAAAGGCATCACACCAGGGGCTGACCAATGAACCACAGCAAAGCAAGTTCAGTATTGGATTATAAATGAATGCTCAATATTATTCACCTCTGAACTAATTTCATTCTCCTTCAATGTCAACTCTCCGGTTGGACTTTTTTAGCTGAGAAGATACCACAGAACTGGAATCAGAGAAACACTTCAGTTTTCATTACTTCTATTTCTCTGCAAAATGAGTTGACAAAAGACACATGTGGAGACACTTTCAGAATAAACAAATATATCTCTTGGTTTGAGTGCTAAACATCCACCTGTTAAAGGAGTTTCCAAAATCCACCATCATCAACTCAGGACGGCAATTTACAAAATGATTTGAGAGATCTCATTCTTTAATGACAAGGTTATGTTGTAGAGACGATTTGAGAGATTTGATATATGCATCCCATTTTAAGATATTTTTCTAACTGCCAATTCTATTTTCCGAAGATTATTTGGAAAACAAAAGGTTCAAATAAAACGAAAAAAAGTTATTCATGAACAGAATCAACCTTCTGTAATAACTGAGTTTAATGGCGGGTGTAGCTACCCGGCATGCCCAGTGGTACTGAAAGCCCTCTATACTCACGACAGGCGAGGGCAGCACATTGGCAATACCGACTTTATCTCCGTTGGAAATGGGAAGAGATGTGTTTTTGCACATGTTAAGGCAGAAGGAGCTGGCGAGGTTTAAAACCCCTTTCAGCGAGAAGCGACCACGTTGAAAAATAACTTGCGATTAAATGTTTCGCAGTTCCTAGATGTACAGCCGCCATCTTGGCTGGGGATCTGGACGCATGCGCAGACGGGTCCATGACGTCACAGTGCCAAGCGGGGCCTGAAGGGGAGTCATGCAGATGCCGAAACTCTGAGAGTCAATTAGACAGTGCTGGAGAAGGTCAGCAGGGTCTGGCAGGAGATATGTACGGAGAAACAGAGTGAACCATTCCACTCCTGTGTGCATATTCTTCAGAACCCATTACCCGGGTGCTGCAGTGTCCTCGGTGAAAGCTTTATATCAGCTTCACTCTCAGGTGATCTTTGAAACAAACAGCAGTCTACCTGAATCTCTGGATTTTTCTGCAGGTGACATTTTTAACGCACCTGTTCAGACGTGTCATGTCCCACTTGTGAAGCAGATGGTGCTTGAGAATCCAGACCTTCTTAGTTAGAGGGGAGTTCCTCAAGGTCGAGTCTTTGGCCGAACCATCTTCAGCTGCTTCACCAATCATTTTCCCTTCTGAAGTAGGGATATTGGTTGACGATTGGACAATATTCAGCATCCTTTTCAACTGATCAGATACTGATGTAGCGCATATCCATAAATTCAGGTTTTAAGTTTGCTTTCTGAGCTGGTAGGCTTGTTGTCGTTGAGAACAATCTTACAACCTGAACCTCAATCTGAGCTAAAAATGTTCTCAAAAATCGCATACCCACATGTAGCGAGACCTGGCCAGCATTTAAAATCTGCACAAATGGCAAGTAACAGTCTCATCACATCTGTGCCTGGCAAAGAAAATCTTCAACAAGAGAAAATCTGAGTATCACTTGTTGACATTTAACAGTAATATCATCATTGGATCCTCTATGAGCAGCATTCAGGGGGTGTAATATTGATGAGAAACTGAACAGGACTCACCGTACAACTGTTGATACAGGGTCAGGGCAGAGGTGAAAAGTCTTGCAGTGCTCAACTCACCTCCTGACTGCCCACCTTTCAAGATGTAATTCAGATGTGATTCTGAATCCTCTCCGTTTGACTGGTTGAATGTTCCTACAACAATACAAGAAGCTTGTCAACATCTGGAACAAAATAGCACTTTCATTGCAAACAACCTTCACCATTCACTTTCTTCACCACTGATGTACTGTAGCCTCAAAGCTATCATCTCTTGTGTAACATCCTTCTGGATAGGGGGCTATGCTATCCACCAGTTGGGGAGGTTTATACAACAGGTTTACACCTCAGGACACACAATGTCTCACAAATGTTGGGAACTACAAACTGAATGATTCAGGAAGGTTCCTTTTTGCTTTTGATCGGGCTTTTTGCATCTATCAATATGATTGGATCATTTGTTTGGGAGGAGATGTACATCAGAGGAAGAATGTCTTTCTGAAATTGGATTTGTTTCTTCTGAGATTTTACCCTGTATGGACCGAGATAATATTTTAAAATCATTTTGCAAATAAATCGATTGAAAGAATTGAAGAGGAGTGAGTCAAATCAAACATGATATAAAGATCCAACAGAGTCACTAAATTCATTTGGACATATAGGGAACATGTTTATTGCAAGGTTTGTGAAGGTTTGTAGCTCAGGTTGAGGTTTAGGGTGTAGGTTTGCTCGCTGAGCTGCAGATTTGACATCCAGACGTTTCATTACCTGGCTTGGTAACATCATCAGTGGCGACCTCCAAGTGAAGCGAAGGTGTAGCCTCCTGCTTGTTAGAAAGTTAGCCACCAGGATAGACGAACACTAGCTAGCCACAAAAAGACACGACCCTCTCTCCCTCGTAGCCCTACACACAGATGAAAAAAAAACACCAATTCGACTGGGACAACACAGCTATGGAGGAGAAGTTATTCAGCTGTTCCATGTGTGGGAAAGTTTTCATTTGGTGATCCAGCTTAATGTCACACAAGCATCTTCATCATCGGGAGAGAAGCTTTGTCTGCTCTGTTTGGAAAGGAATAAACTTCACATTTCAGCCTAATGTCAACCATTGAGTGGACACTGGGGAGGGATCAATCATCTGCTCTGTGGGTGAGAAGGTGTTTATTAAATCAGCAAAGCTTCAAATACACAGGGTGGCCATTCTAGAGAGAGATTTTACGCTTGCACTGAGTTTGGGAAAGAATTCACTTCATCACCTGTATTCAGTGAGCACCAGTACATTCACACCTTTTACCTGCTCCTTGTGTGGGAAGTGGTTCACGCGGTTGTCCAATCTCAGCAGCTATGGTTTTGTTCACACCAAAGAGAGAACACTTAAATGTTCTGACTGTGAGAAGAGCTTTATGAGTAGCAATGATTTGATGAAACACCAACAAGCACATTGTGGGGAGAGGCCGTTCACCTGTAGTGGGTGAAGCGAGGGATTCAATTATTCATCCCCACATGTGATATCCCAACGAGGGGTAATCAGTTTAGCTGAGTTGGCTGTATTGTTGGTCTACAGAGCAGTGTGATGCCAACAGCATGGGTTCAATTCCCATTACTAGGTTGAGGTTACCTTGATGGCCTCTCCTTCTCAAATTCTTCCCTCTCCTGAAGTCTGGGGACCTCTGGTCAAATCACCATGATTCGCTTTTCTCTCTTTTGACGAGAGCAGTCCCTATGGGCTGGTAAGACTATGATGACACACAAATTCCAGTGAAGTCGCATGTAATTGTAGTCTGCTGTTATTGCATCCAGAACTGAACTGTGTTCATTCTGTCAGCAGTGGTTTAGTTCATTGGATGTGAATTATCTCTTTACTTGAACTAATGTTATTTTTTTTCAGGTACCAATCACATCACATGCACTTTTTTTTAAACCATGGTTTCTCTCCCATGAGGTGAGACTGTTAGATAATCATTTACTGCCCTGCTCTTTGGTCTTTTATTCATTGCCATGGCTTGATTTGTTTTTATAAATGCATTTTCACAAATTGAAAATTTGTGAATGTGTTTCACAGCAACTGAAGTCGTTGTGAAGTGTAGTCGCTATTGTGGGAGATACAGCAGCTAAATTGTGCCAATGTGCAGTGGGAACCCAATCCGACAGTGAGAGCGCGTGAATGATTTCACATCAGTGATGGGACTTCAGTTCCTGGGAACTTATAAAGCGCTTCCCACACTCTGGCATTTACATAATTTCTTGTCACTTGTGAACCCGTTGGTGTATTTGTACGATGGATGAATTAAGTGCATCCTTTCCCAAATTCGGAACGTGCAAATGGCCTCTCGCCAATGTGACTTCTCTGGTGTCTCAGTAAATTTGATCAGTGAGAGGTCCTTCCCCACATTCAGAGTAGGTGAAAATGCTTGCATTTCAGCAGGTTGCTGGAATCAATTAATTTCCTCCCACACACAGCAGACGAGTGTCTCTCCTCTGTGTGATCTTTCAGGTGTCTCAGCAGACTGAACGACTGACTGTATCCTTTCCCACAGTTAGAGCAGGTGAACGGCCTCTCTCCAGTGAGTTCGCAGATGTAAAGTGACATCAGATGTTGGCCTGATCCCACTCCCATTTTGAGAACACTTGAATTGTTCCTCATCAGTCTGAACTTTTTGATGGTACATCAGCTCCTGAGAATTTTTAAAGCATTTGACGCACTCTGGACAATGAAATGGTCTCTCCTCAGTGTGAACCCACTGGTGTATCAGCAGGTTAGAAAACTGAACAAATCCTTTCCCACACTTCCAACAGGTGAATAGTTTTTTGTTCCCCAGTGTGGCTGCACTGATGAATTTTCAGAGCAGACGAGAAATTGAATCCTTTCCTCAGTCACCACAATTCCGGTTTATCTCCAGTGTCCCTCCATTTATATTTTGAAAAGCCAGATGATTGGCGGAAGCCCCGCTTACAGACAGACCAAGTGAATGGATTCACTCAAATGTGAATGTTGCATACTCCTTTCATTCTCAAAGGTCGATGAGATTCAGGCGACATCTAACAGAACAACTCCATCAGATTCTGATGTGATGCTTCATTTCAGTTTTCCAACTGCAAATCCTCATCTTTAATATTTCTGAAATTAAAACAGAAATAGCCCAGTAGAGAGAACTTTTAAAAAACACCAAAGCAGAAATTTTCATTCTTCATCGGATGTGGATATTCCAGACGAGGTCAGCATTTATTGCACATTGCTAAATTTACTGGCCAAGGTGATAATGGGCTACCTTTTGAACAACTGCTGTCTATTTACTGTTGGTAGACCCAAAATATAAAGAAGAGAAATCCAGAAGTTTGACCCAGTGACACTGAAGGAATGGCAAAATATTTCCCGATCAGGATGGTAAGTAGTTTGTAGGATTTTCCTATCTATCTGCTAACCTTTCCTTTAGATGTAAGTGGTTGTGAGTTTGAAAGGTACTGTGAAATGAGCTTTGGTGACTATACAGACTGCCTGTCTGAGTGTTTGCAGGTGAACGAAGTGAATCTTCGTCGATGCTATGTCAGTAATATGGTCCTGATCAATTCAGTTATTCTGTTCAGGATAATGTTGAGCTTTGCCATATTGTCGGAATTGCACTTAGGAGTCCTCAAGAAGGTCATAATTGAAATGTCTCTTGCTACTCGGATGCTGCCTTATCTGCTGTGTTTATCCTGCGCCATGCTTTCCCAATACTGCATTCATCCAGGCAAGCAGGGAGTATCCCTGCATGTTTCTTACTTCTGTCGTATAAAGGAGTAAAGAATAGGTGGGCAAAACACCCAAAGAAAGAGAAGAACAGTTGGACAATTGAGTGGATAATGATCTGGCTTGGAGAGTAAATAGCTGTTAATGGAGGCTGCTAGTCACTAACAATAGGCGACGTGTAATGGCAGGCTACATGTCAGATAGGCTTCAGGGAATAAAGAAGTGTATTCCTTACTGTAGAAATCCCGGACTCTGACCTGCTGTTGTGACTACAGTGTTAATATGGATGGTGCAGTTAGTTTCTCATAGAGACTGTGACTTTTACAGCACTGAAAGAGGCTTTTTGACCTATCTCGCCAATGTCAGGCATCAAGCATCTATCCACTCTCATCCCATTTTCCAGAACTTGGTCTGTAGCCTTATGCACGGTGGTGCTTCAAGTGAACATTGAAATATTTTTTTTTAAAAAACCAACAGTTCCAGTGAAATGCCATCACCATACACATATTCCACTTCCATCCCTTGTCCGCCTTCCACAGGGACAATTCCTCTGGGAAATACTGGTTCATTCCGCCTTCACTCTCAACACCTCCCCCCACAGCACCATGGAATCTTGCCCTGCAATCACTGAAGATGTGACACATACATACATACACAGCAGATCAGAACAAGGAGCAAGGGTAGGCCATCTGGCCCTTCGAGCCTGCTCCACCATTCAGTAAGCTCATGGCTGATCTTTCCATGGACTCAGATCCACTTACCCGTCCTCTCACTGTATCCCTTCCTTCATTTATTGTTAAAGAAAATGTTAGCTTTAAAAACATTTACTGAAGTAATGTTAACTACTTCACTGGGCAATGCATTCCAAAGATTAACAATCCTCTGGGTGAAAATGTTCCTTCTCAATTAAGTGCTGAATCTGCTCCCTCTAATCTTGAGGCTATGCCGTCTTGTCCAAGTTTCACCCGCTAGTGGAAACATCGTTTCTACTTCTATCTTATCTGAACCCTTCAAAATGTTATATGTTTCTATAAGATCTCCCCTCATTCTTCTGAACTCCAATGAATATCATCCCAATCTACTCATTCTCTCCTCATAAGCCAACCATCTCAACGACGGAATCAACCCAGTGAACTTCCTCTGCAACCTTCCAGTGCCAGTACATCCTTTCTCAAATAAGGAGACTGCACACAGTCCTCCAGCGATAGCCTAATCCCACCGTGTCCAGCTGAAACATAATCTCCCTGCTCTGAAACCCATTTCCTTTCACAATGAAGGATAATATTCCATTTGCCTTCCCGATTGATTTGTTGTACCTGCGGAGAAACCTTCTGTGATTCATGCAGAATGACACCCAGGTCCCTCAGCATAACAGCATGATGCAACTTTTTATCAAAACTAGTGATAATCCTTTTTTACGTTTACTACCACCAAAACATATGCCTTCTCATTTACTAACATTGTATTCCATCTGCCAAAACTTTGCCCACTCACTCAATATATCTATATTCCTCTACAATGTTTCACAGACCTCTGCACACTTTGCTCTGCCATTCATCCTACTGTCATCTGTAAACGTTGACATGCTACACGTGGTCCCCAACTCCAAGTCATCGATATAAATTGTAAATAATTGCAGTCCTAACACCAATCCCTGAGGCACACCACAAGTCACTGATTATCAGCCGGAATAGCTCTCATTTATCCCCACTCTTTGCTTCATATTAGAGAATTCAACCACTCCTCGATCCGTGCTAATACTCTACCCCGAACACCATGCATCCTTACATTTTGCATCAGCCTGTTATGTGGCACCTTGTTGAAGGCTTTTTGTTTTGGAAATCGAGTTGCACCACATCCACTTGGTCCCCGTTGTCCACAATGCTCATAATGTCTTCATGGAATACTAAAAGATCTGTAAAAACATGTCCTGCCCTTCATGAGCCCATGCTGCGTCTGTCCAATTTCTGTCGTGATGCCTTCCTTGATAAGAGACTCAAGCATTTTCCCCACTACAGATGCTATGTTAACTTATCCTTAACTCGCCATCTTTTGTGTGCCTTCCTTTATAAACGATAGCACCACATTTACCGTTTTACGTTCTGCTGGAACTGCCCCAAAATCCAGCAAATTTGGAAAATTACCGCCAGTGCACCTGTTTTATCCCTTGCTGTCTCTTTTAGTACCCTGGGATGCATTCCAGGAGGGCCAGGAGACTTGTCTATCCTTAGATCCATGAGCTTGCCTGACACTAGCGTTTCTGTAATAATGCTTCTTTCCATGTCCTCACCTAGCTTCGTCTCTTTGTCAATCACTGGCATGTTATTACTACCCTCCACTGCGTAGACCGATACAAAATACATCTTCAATGCCTTGGCCATTTCATCACAGCCCATAACTAAACGCCCCTTCTCATCCTCTAAAGGACCAACATCTACCTTAGCCACTCTTTTTTATTCTAATAGAAACTTCTGCTATCTGTCTTTTCATTCTGTGCTACTGCTTTTCGTTCCTGCTTTCTTACTGTTCTTTATATGTCTTTGTGGCTTTCTTTGACCTTTAAAGCTTTCTCAATCTTCCAGTTTCATGCTGTTTTTGACCACTTTGTATGCCTCATCTTTCAATGTGATCGCCTGCCTGATTTCCTGCCACACCAAGGGCAGATTACACCTTTTCTTAGAGTCCTTTCTTTTTACTGGAACATACCTTTGCTGAACATGTTGAAAAATTTTTTTGAAAGTCCTCCACTGCTCACCAGTTGTACCAGTTTGATTCCAGTCTACTTTAGCCATTTCCTCATCATTCATTGTGGTCCCATGCACAAGAGCATTGGATTGGATTTTAACTTCACACTCTCCATCTGTATTCGAAATCCAACCATACTGGGATCACTCCTTCCAAGGGGATCCCTAACGATGAGCTCATTCATTATTCCTGCCTCATTACACAAGGCCAGATGGAGGAGAGCTTCCTCCCTAGCCGCTTCCTTTACGTACTGTTCAAGGAAACTATTGCGGGTACACTCAACGAATTTCTCCTAAAGGCTACCCTGACCGAGCTGGACCGACCAATCTAAATGGTAGATTGAAATCCCGCATGATAGGAGCTGGCCCATTTTGACCGCCTGTGGTTATTTCTTTGTTTATTGCCCGCCCCAGGGTGATGTTATTATTTGGTGGCCAAGAGACTAGGCCTAGCAGAAAACGTTTTCTTAGAATTTCTAATTTCCGCCCAAATGGATTCATACACATTCTTCCTAGTACCCATAACACTTCACAACACCGCCCTGATATCAGAGCGACGCCACCTTCTATACGCTCCTGTCTGTCCTTCTGAATAGTCTGTTACCCCGAGATATTTACCTTCCAGCTGTGACCATCCTGTAACCATATTACTGTAATGGCTGCTAAATCATATTCATTTGTGATTATTTGTGCCAGTAACTCTCTTTCCTCGTTTCGAATTCTGCCTGCATTTAGGTAAAGTGTCTACATGATACCTTTTTTACACTCATAACTTCCAACGTCTCAAATAATATTTCCCGGGTTTCCCTTCATTTTTGCTTCTTGTTTCTCCTCACCTATCTATTGACATCCTCCCTCCTCAGTATCTAAGGGACCAAACACACCTTCCAGGTGCAGTGACACTTTCCCTGTCCTTCGCACAATTCTGTTGAATGCATTCACTGCTTGCTCGATGGTCTCCACTATCTTGGGAAACGAAGTGTGGACTGGGGGACCACTTTGCAGAACATCCAAATTCTGTCTTCAAGAAGACCTGGAGCTTCCACTCCCCTGCTCCTTGAACAGCCCACCCTGTTCCTTGGCCAAAATTTCTGTCGTAGCCTTACTACAGTGCTCCAGTGAAGCTCAGCACATGCTTAAGGAAGAACACTTCATTTTCCGTGTGGGGATTCCGCTGCCCTCTGGACTCCATGTCCATTTTCATATTTTTAGGGCCTGAACTCCTCCATCTCCTAGCTCCCTACTGCACCCACAGGTCTTGTTATCACATAGTCATAACAAGAGAGGGCCCAGAACGACGGGCAATGAGGGGGTGGAATGAGAGGCCGGCGAAGGAAGGGGGGAGGAGAGGGTGAAGGGGAAGTAAGGTGAGAAGGCGAGGGGGTGATGGAGAGGGGGAAGGAGAGGGATGGAAAGGAAGGGGGCGGGAATATAAAGGGGGAAGCAGGGGAAAGGTGAAAGGGGAGAAGAGCGGGGAAGGAGAGGGGTGGTTGAAGGAGTAGAGGAAAGGAGAGGAGGGAAGGAGAGTGGGTGGAGGTGAAGGGGTGGAGACTGGGGGATGAAGAGAGGGGAGAAGATGGGGAGCAGAGTAGGGAGGAGAGGAGTAGAAAGTAAGATGATGGGGCAGGAGTGGGGGCGAGTAGAGAGGGGGTGAGGAATGGGGAAAGAAGGGGGAAGTCGGGGGTTCAAGGAGGGCTGCAAGAATAGGTGTGGAAGGAGAGCGGGAAGGAGAGGTGGAAGGATAGGGGAGAAAGAGAGGGGAAGGAGAGGGTGAAGGAGAGTGGGAAGGATGGGTAGGAGAGAGGGAAGGAGAAGGTGAAGGAGAAGGTGAAGGTGAGGGGGATATTGGGGAGAGGAGAGAGGAGAGGGGGAGAAGTAGAAGGGGTGAAGGTGAGGGGGTGAAGGCAAGGGGGGTGAATGCGAGGGGGTGATGGCGAGGGGGCTGAAGGCAATGGGTTGTGAAGGCAAGCAGGGATGAAGGCGAGGGGGGTGAAGGCAAGGGGGTAAAGGTGAGGTGGTGCGAAGGTGAGGGTGGTGTGAAGGCGAGGGGGTGAAAGCGAGCGGGGATTAAGGCGAGGGGGTGAAGGCGAGGGGTAAAGGCGAGGGGGAGTGAAGGTGAGGGGGTGAAGGACAGGTGGGTGAAGGCGAGGGGATGATGAGGTGAGGGGGCTGTGAAGGTGAGGGGGATGAAATCGAGGGGGGGGCAAGTGGAGGGGTTGAAGGCAAGGGAGTAATAGGGAAAGGGTGCAAGCGAGGGGGTGAAGGTGAGATGGGTGAAGGAGAGGGGGAGTGAAAGCGAGAGGGGTGAAGGCGATTGGGGTGAAGGCGAGGGGGGTGTCAGGTGAGGGGTGAAATCGAGGGTGAAGTGAAGGGGGTTACGGCGAGGGGGTAAAAGGGAAGTGAAGAAGGCGAGGGGTTGAAGGTGAGTTGGGTGACGGAGGGGGGAGTGAAGGCCAGAGGGGTGAAGTCGATTGGGGTGAAGGTGAGGGAGGGGGAGGTGTGAAGGTGAGGCAGGTGAAGGAGAGGGGGTGTTAAGTCGAGGGGCGTGTGAAGGTGAGGGGGTGAAATTGAGGGGAGAAGTGGTGGGGGGAAGGCGAGTGGGGAAAGGGGAAGGGGTGAAGGCCAGGGGGTGAAGGCGAGGAGAGAGAAGGTGAGCGGAGAGAATGTGAGGGGAGCGAAGTTGGGGGTGAACACGAGGGGTTGAAGGCGTTTTGGGAGAAGATGATGGGGGCGAAAGCGAGGAGGAAGAAAGCAAGCGGAGCAAGCGCGTGTGCCAGAAAGTGGGGTGAAGGGGACGGATGGTGAACGCGAGGGGGAGAAGGCGAGGGGAGAGAAGGCGAGGGAGAGTAGACGAGGATGGTTTAAGGAGAGTGGGGTGAAGGCGTGGGGGGTGAAGGCTAGGGGAGAGATGGGGAATACAAGTCGAGGGGAGTGAAGGCGAGGGGGTGAGAAGGCGTGGGTGGAGAATGTGGGGGAGAGAAGGCGAGTGTGGAGAAGTCAGAGAGAGAAGGCAGGGCAGAGAGTGAGGCAGAGAAGGCGAGGGTGGAGAATGCAGGGGAAAAGGTGGGGAGAGAAGGCGGGCGAGATGGCAGGGGAGAGAAGACGAGTTGGGTGAAGACAAGGGAGAGAGAAGGTGGGGGTGAAGGTGGAGGAGAAGGCAAGAGGGAGAATACGGGGAGAGAAGGCAGGAAGCGAAGTCAGGGAGAGAAGGTGGGGGTGGAGAAGGCGGAGGTGGAGAAGGCGGGCAGAGAGGGTGGGAGAGAAGGTGAGGGTGGAGAATGTGGGGGGAGAAGGCGAGGAGAGAACGCGAGAGGGAGAAGATTGGGAGAGAAGGTGGGGAGAGAAGTCAGGGAGAGAAGGCGAGTGGAGAGGGTGGGAGAGAAGGCGAGGGTGGAGAATGCGGAGCAGAAGTTGGGGAAAGAATGCGGGGGGAAGCCAGGGGAGAGAAGGCGAGTGGGGTGAACGCGGGTGAGGGTGAAGGCGACAGGGTGGGTGAAGGTGAGGGTATGGTGAGGGCGAGGGTGGAGAAGGTGAGGGTGGTCAAGGCGGGGGAGGGTGAAGACTAGGGGAGAGAAGGCGGCTGATAGAGTGCGAGGGGAGAGAAGGCAAGGGCAGAGACGTTTACGGGAGAAGGCGAGGGGAGAGAAGGCAAGGGGGAGAAGGCAGGGGAATGAAGGCGAGTGGTTCAAGGCAAAAGGTGTGAAGGCGAGGGGGGAAGGCAAGGGAGCGTTAAGGCAATGGGGGTGAAGGCGAGGGTGGTTGAAGGCAAGGTGGCGATGAAGGCGAGGGTGTGAATGCAAGGAGAGGGTGTGAATGCAAGGGGCGTTGAGGACGAGGGTGTGATGGCAACGGGGTTGAAGGCGAGTGGGGGAGAAGGGGAGGGGGTGAAGGCAAGGGGGGGTTGAAGGGAAGGGGAGGGTGAAGGCGAAGGGGGGAAGGCGAGGGGGTGAAGTTGAGGGATGTGATGTTGTGGGGGGTTGAGGGCGAGGGGTTGTAGGCAAGCGATGTTGAAGGCGAGTGGGTGTGAATGCAAGGAGTTGTGAAGGCGAGGGGCTGAAGTCAAGGGGCGGTGAAGGCGAGGGAGGGTGAAGTCTTGGGAGAAGAAGGCGATGGGGTGAAGGCAAGGGGGTGAGGGTGAGGGGCGGTGAAGGCGAGGGAGGGTGAAGGCGAGCGAGGTGAAGGTGAGGGGGTGAAGGCGAGTGGATGAGGTTAGGGGGTGTGAAGGTAAGGGGTTTGAAGGCGAGGGAAGTGATGGCGAGGTGCGCGAAGGTGAGGGTGGAGAAGGCGGGGAGAGAAGGCGAGCGGAGAAGGTGGGGAGAAGGTGGGGGAGAAGGCGAGGGTGGAGAATGAGATGCACAAGGCGGGGAGAGAAGACGAGGAGGAGAACGTAGGGGAAGAAGACAAGGATGGTGAAGATGAGGGTGGAGAAGCGGGGAAAAGGTGAGGGGTGTGAAGGTGAGGCTGGAGAAGGCGGGGAGATGGCGAGGGTGAAGAATGCGAGGGTGAAGAAGGCGAGGGTAGAGAAGGTGGGGGGAGAAGGCGGGGGGAGAAGGAGGCGGGGAAGAAAGTGGAGAGAGAAGGCTGGGAGAAGGTGGGGAGAGAAGGCGAGGGTGGAGAAGGCAGATGAGAAGGCGAGGGATGAAAAGGCTAGGGTGGAGAAGGCAGGGGGAGAAGGAGGTGGGGAAGAAAGTGGGGAGAGACGGCGAGGAGAAGGCGGGGAGAGAAGGCGGGGAGAGGACGCAGGGAGAGAAGGCTGGTTTGAAGGCGAGGGGAGATGGTCGGGGTGAAGGCGGGGCTGAAGTATGCGGGGGAGAAGGCAAGAGAGAGAAGGCACGGGAAGAAGGCGGGGACAGAAGGCGATGGTGGAGAATGGGGGGAAAGAAGGTGGGGAGAGAAGGCGAATGGGAAGAAAGTGAAGGGGAGAAGGCGCGGGGAGGGAAGCCGAGGGTGAAGAAGGCGAGGGTGGAGTATGCGGGGGAGAGAAGGCGGGGGAGATGTCGCGGGTGGACAATGCGGGGAGAGAAGGCGGGGAGAGAAGGCTGGTTTGAAGGTGAGGGGAGATGGTCCGGGTGAAGGCGGGGCTGAAGAATGTGGGGGGAGAAGGCAAGGGAGAGAAGTCACGGGGAGAAGGCGGGGGACAGAAGGCGAGGGTGGACAATGGGGGAAAGAAGGTGGGGAGAGAAGGCGAATGGGAAGAAGGCGAGGGGAGAAGGCGGGGAGAGAAGACAAGGGTGGTGAAGGCAAGGATGGAGAAGGCGTGCGAGAGAAGGCGGGGAGAGAAGGCCTGGGGTAAGAAGATAGGGGAGAGAAGGCGGGGTGAGAATATGAGGGTGGAGAAGGCGATGGTAGAGAAGGTAGGGGAGAGAAAGCGAGGGCTAGAGAAAATGCGAGGGTGAGAATGCGAGTGTGGAGTAGGTGGGGGAAAGAAGGCGGGGAGAGAAACTGGGGAGAAAAGGCGAAAGGGTGAGAAGGGGGAGAGAAGGCGAGGGAGAGAAGGGGAGGGGGAGAGAAGGTGAGGATGGGGAAGGCGGGTGGGAGAAGGCAGGGACAGAAGGAGTGGGAGGAGGCGAGTGTGGAGAGTGCGGGGGGAGACGGCGGGGAGAAGGCGGGGGAGAGAAGGCGAAGGTGGAGAAGGCGAGGGTGGCGAAGGCGAGGGTGGAACATGCCGGGGGAGAAGGTGGGGGAGAGAAGGCGAGGGTGGAACATGAGGGGGGAGAAGGTGGGGAGAAGTCGGGGGAGAGAAGGCGAAGGTGGAGAAGGCGAGGGTGGAGAAGACGAGGGTGGAACATGCCGGGGGAGAAGGCGGGGGAGAGAAGGCGAGGGTGGAGAAGGCGAGGGTGGTGAAGGCGAGGGGGGAGAAAGCGAGGAGAGAGAAGGCGAAGGGAGAGAAGGCGAGGGCGGAGAAGGGGACGGGAGAGAAGGCGAAGGGAGAGAGGGCAAGGGGAGAGAAGGCGGGTTGGGAGCAGGTGGGTGGAGAGAAGGCAAGGGGAGAGAAGGCGAGGGGAGAGAAACCGAGGGGAGAGAACGTGGGGGTGGAGAAGTGTGTGGAGTGAAGGCAAGGGGAGAGAAGGTGAGGGGAGAGAAGGCGAAGGGGAAGGAAGGCGAGGGTGGAGAATGCGGGGGAGAGAAGGTGGGGGATAAGGCTGTGAGAGAAGGCGAGGGGGAGAGGTTGAGGTGTGAAGGCGGGCAGAGAAGGTGGGGGGGTGAAAGCGGGTGCGAGAATGTGGCGGAGAAGGTGGGGTATGAAGGCGGGGAGTGAAGGAGAGGGGAGAGAAGGAAGGTGTTAAGGTGAGGTTGGAGAATGCGGGGGAGAGTAGGCGGGGGTGAAAGCGGGGGTGAAGCTGGGGGACTGGAAGAACACGGTGGGAAAAGGCAGGGAGAGAAGGCGGGACAGAGAAGGTGGGGGGAGCAGGCGGGGGAGAAGATGAAAGGGAGATTATGGGGAGAGAAGGGGGAGAGATGTCAGGGTGAGAAGGTGGGGTGGAGAAGGTGAGGGTGGAGAAGGCGGACAGAGAGAGTGGAAGAGAAGGCGAGGGTGGAGATTGCGGGGAGAGAAGGCGGGAGGAAAGACGGGGCAGAGAAGGTGAGTGTGGTGAAGGCTGGGGATGATGTACGCAAGAGGGTGTGTGAAGGCGAGAGGATGGTCAGGGTGAGGGGGGTGAATGCGAGGGTGGTGAAGGTTGGGGAGGGTGAAGATGAGGGGAGAGAACGCAGGGGAGAGAAGGCGAGGGCAGAGAAGGTTAGGGGAGAAGGTGAGGGGAGAGAAGGCGAGTGGAGGGAAGGCGAGGGGCAATGAAGGCGGGGGAGTCAAGGCGAGGGAGGGTGAAGGCGAGTGGGATGAATGTGAGGGGGTGAAGGTGAGGGGATGAGGGTGAGGGGGTGTGAAGGCAATGGGGATTGAAGGCGAGGGGGGTGAAGGCGAGTGGATTGATGGCGAGGGGAGTGAATGCGAAGATGGAAAACGTGGGGGAGAGAACATGGGGAGAGAAGGCGAGGGTGGAAAAGGTGCGGTGAGATTGCGGGGGTGATGTTGGGTGGGTGAAGGCAGGGGTAGAAGGCAGAGGAGAGAAGGCGAGTGGGGTGAAGGCGAGTGTAGAGAATGTGGGTGAGAAGGCGGGGAGAGAAGGCGGGGAGAAGGCGGGGGGAGGCGGGGGAGACAAGGCGAGTGGGGTGAAGGCAGAGGGAGAGAAGGCAGGGGAGATAAGGCGAGCGAGAGAAGGCGAGGGGAGAGAAGGCGAGGGGAGAGACATTTAGGGAAGAAGGTGAGGGGAGAGATGGTGAGGGGGTATGAAGGCAAGGGGTTGAAGGCCAGGCGGGTGAATGTGAGGGGATTTGAAGGCGCGGGGGTTGAAGACACGAGGTGTGAAGGCGAGGATTGAAAGATAAGGAAGCATGAAGGCGATGGGCTGAAGGTAAAGGGGTTGAAGTCAAGTGGGATTAAGGCGAGGGTGGGTGAAGGCACGGTGGGGGTGAAGGCGAGGGGGTGAAGGCGAGGGTGTGAATGCAAGGGGCTCAGAGGGCGAGGGGGTGATGGCATGGGTGATGAAGGTGAGTGGGGGAGAAGGGGAAGGGGAGAAGGTGGGGAGAGAAGACGAGGAGGAGAGAAGGTGGGGAAAGGCGAGGGAGAAAGCGAGAATGGTGAAGGCGAGGGTGGAGAAAACGGGAGAGAAGGCAAGGGAGAAAAGGGGGGTATAAGGCGGGAAGAGAAGGTGAGTGGGGTGAAAGCAGGGCAGAGAGAAGGCGAAGGGGGTGAAGGCGGGAGACGGTGAAGACAAAGGGGTGTTGAAGGCGAGAGAATGGTGAGGGAAAGGGGGTGAAGGCGAGGGTGGTGAAGGCGGGGAGGGTGAAGACGAAAGGGACAGAAGGCAGGAGAGAGAAGGTGGGCGAGAGAAGGCGAGAGAAGAGAAGGCGAGATCGAGATGGTTAGTGGAGAAGTCGAGGGGAGAGAAGGAAAGGGGCAGAAGGCGACGGGAAGAAAGGCGAGAGGTTGAAAGTGAGGTGGATGAATGTGAAGCGATTTGAAGACGAGGGGAGTGAAGGTGGGGAGAGAAGGCGGGGATAGAATGCAAGGGTAGAGAAGACGGGGGTGAGATTGCGGGGGTGAATGTGGCAGGAGAAGGCGAGGGTGGAGAAGGAAGGGGAGAAGGCAAGGGTGGAGAAGGCAGGGTAGAAGGCGAAGGTGAAGAAGGCAGGGAGAGAAGGTGGGGAGGGAAGGCGGTAGAAAAGGTGGAGGAGAACGTGAGGGTGAAGAAGGCTGGGAGAGAGGACGAGGGGGCAGAAGGTGGGGGAGGAGGCGAGGGTGGAGAAGGCGGGGAGAGAAGGCGGTAGAGAAGGTGGGGGAGAATGCGAGGGTGGAGAAGGCGGGGGAGAAGGCAAGGGTGGAAAAGGCGGGGGAGAGGGCGAGGGAGGAGAAGGCTATACTGGAGAAAGAAACGGAGAGAAGGCGAGAGGGGGGAAGGCGGTAGAAGGCAAGGGTGGAGGGGGGAGAAGGCGAGTGGAGAAGGCGGGGAGAGAAGGAGAGGGTGGAGAATGCGAGGGAGAAAAGGCGACGGAGAGAAGGCGAGGGAGAGAAGGCAGGGGGAGAAGTCGAATGGTAAAGGCAGGCAGAGAAGGTGGGGCATTAAGGCGGAGGAGACAAGGTGGCGGAGAAGGCGGGGTGTTGAAGACAGGGAGTGAAGTCGACGGGAGAGAAGGAGGGGGTTAAGGCGAGGGTGGAGAATGCGGGAGAGAGAAGGCCGGGGAGAAAGCGGGGATTGAAGCTGAGCGGGAGAAGGCGTGATGAGAAGGTGGGGAGAGATGGCGGAGGAGAGAGATGGTGAGGGGGATGATGGGGAGAGAGATGTCAATGGGTGAAGGCGGGTGAGGGTGATGACGAGTGGGTGTGTAAAGGCGAGAGGATGGTGAGGGCGAGGAGAGAGAAGGCGGGGAAAGGTTAAGACGAGTGGGAGAGAAGGCAGGGGAAAGTAGGCAGGACGGAGAAGGCGAGGGGAGAGAGGTCGAGGGCAAAGAAGGTTAGGGGAGAAGGTGAGGGGACAGAAGGCAGGGGGAGACGTCGAGCGGTGAAGGCAGGCAGAGAAGGTGGGGTGTGAAGGCGGAGGTGAAAAGGTGGCGGAGAAGGCGGGGGGTTGAAGAGAAGGAGTGAAGTCGATGGGAGAGAAGGAGGGGGTTAAGCGAGGATGGAGAATGCGGGGGAGCAAAGGCGAGGGTGAAAGCGGGGATTGAAGCTGATGGGGAAAAGGCAGGGAGAGAAGGCGGGAGAGAGAAGGTGGGGGGAGCAGGCGGGGGAGAAGATGAAAGGGAGATTATGGGGAGAGAAGGGGGAGAGATGTCAGGGTGAGAAGGTGGGGTGGAGAAGGCGAGGGTGGAGAAGGCGGACGGAGAGAGTGGAAGAGAAGGCGAGGGTGGAGATTGCGGGGAGAGAAGGCGGGGGGAAAGACGGGGCAGAGAAGGTGAGTGTGGTGAAGGCTGGGGATAGTGAAGGCAAGAGGGTGTGTGAAGGCGAGAGGATGGTCAGGGTGAGGAGGGGTGAAGGCAGGCAGAGAAGGTGGGGTGTGAAGGCGGAGGTGAAAAGGTGGCGGAGAAGGCGGGGGGTTGAAGACAGGGAGTGAAGTCGACGGGAGAGAAGGAGGGGGTTAAGGCGAGGATGGAGAATGCGGGGGAGCGAAGGCGAGGGTGAAAGCGGGGATTGAAGCTGATGGGGAGAAGGCGTGGTGAGAAGGTGGGGAGAGAAGGCGGAGGAGAGAGAAGGCGAGGGCGATGCAGGCGGGGGAGAGAGAAGTCAAGGGTGAAGGCGGGTGAGAGTGATGGCGAGTGGGTGTGAAAAGGCGAGAGGATGGTGAGGGCGAGGAGGTGAAGGCGAGGGTGGTGAATGCGGGGGAGGGTGAAGACTAGAGGGAGAGAAGGCAGGAGAGAGGAGGTGGGCGAGAGAAGGCGCGAGAAGAGAAGGCGAGGTCGCGATGGTTAGTGGAGAAGTCGAGGGGAGAGAAGGAAAGGGGCAGAAGGCGATGGGGGAGAAAGGCGATGGTTTGAAGGTGAGGTGGATTAATGTGAGGCGATTTGAAGACGAGGGGAGTGAAGGTGGGGAGAGAAGGCGGGGAGAGAATGCAAGGGTAGAGAAGACGGGGGTGAGATTGTGGGGGTGAATGTGGGAGGAGAAGGCGAGGGTGGAGAAGGAAGGGGAGAAGGCAAGGGTGGAGAAGGCAGGGTAGAAGGCGAGGGTGAAGAAGGCGGGGAGAGAAGACGAGGGGGCAGAAGGTGGGCGAGGAGGCGAGGGTGGAGAAGGCGGGGAGAGAAGTCGGTAGAGAAGGTGGAGGAGAATGCGAGGGTGGAGAAGGTGGAGGAGAATGCGAGGGTGGAGAAGGCGGGGAGAGAGGACGAGGGGGCAGAAGGTGGGGGAGGAGGCGAGGGTGGAGAATACGGGGAGAGAAGGCAGTAGAGAAGGTGGGGGAGTGTGCGAGGGTGGAGAAGGCGGGCGAGAAGGCAAGGGTGGAAAAGGCGGGGGAGAGGGCGAGGGTGGAGCAGGCGAGACTGGAGAAGGCGAGGGGGGAGAAGGTGGTAGAAGGCCAGGGTGCAGGGGGGGTGAGAAGGCGAGGGGAGAAGGCGTGGAGAGAAGGAGAGGGTGGGGAATGCGAGGGAGAGAAGGCGAGGGAGAGAAGGCGAGGGAGAGAAGGCAGGGGGAGAAGTCGAGTGGTGAAGGCAGGCAGAGAAGGTGGGGTGTGAAGGCGGCGGTGACTAGGTGGCGGAGAAGGCGGGGGGTTGAAGACGGGGAGTGAAGTCGACGGGAGAGAAGGAGGGGGTTAAGGCGAGGGTAGAGAATGCGGGAGAGAGAAGGCCGGGGAGAAAGCGGGGATTGAAGCTGAGCAGGGGAAGGCGTGGTGAGAAGGTGGGGAGAGATGGCGGAGGACGGATAAGATGAGGGGGATGATGGGTAGAGAGAAGTCAAGGGGTGAAGGTGGGTGAGGGTGATGGCGATGGGGCGTGTAAAGGTGAAAGGATGGTGAGGGCGAGGGGAGAGACGGCGGGGAATCGTTAAGACGAGTGGGAGAGAAGGCAGAGGACAGTAGGCAGGACGGAGAAGGCGAGGGGAGAGAAGTCGAGGGCAAAGAAGGTTAGGGGAGAAGGTGAGGGGATAGAAGGCAGGGGGAGACGTCGAGTGATGAAGGCAAGCAGAGAAGGTGGGAGGTGAAGGCGGAGGTGAAAAGGTGGCGGAGAAGGCGGGGGGTTGAAGACAGGGAGTGAAGTCGACGGGAGAGAAGGAGGGGGATAAGGCCAGAGTGGAGAATGCGGGGGAGAGAAGGTGGGGATGAAAGCGGGGATTAAAGCTAGGGGGGAAAGACGTGGTGAGAAGGTGGGGAGAGAAGGCGGAGGAGAGAGAAGGCGAGGGGGATGAGGGCGGGGGAGAGAGAAGTCAAGGGGTGAGCGCGGGTAAGGGTAATGGCGAGGGGGTGTGTAAAGGCGAGAGGATGGTGAGGGCGAGGGGAGAGAAGGCGGGAAAAGGTTAAGACGAGGGGGAGAGAAGGCAGAGGAGAGTAGGCGGGACGGAGAAGGCGAGGGGAGAGGAGTCGAGGGCAAAGAAGGTTAGGGGAGAAGGCGAGGGGAGAAAAGGCAAGGGCAGAGAAGGCGACGGGGGCTACGGTGAAGCGGGTGAATGCGTGGGTATTTGAAGGCGAGGGGTTGAAGGCGAGAGCTATGAAGGCGAGAGGGAAAGACAAGGGAGCATGAAGGCGATGGGGTTGAAGGCAAGGGACGGTGAAGGTGACCGGGGTGAAGGTGAGGGGGTGAAGTTGAGGGGGTGAGGGTCGGGGGTGTGAAGGCAAGTGGGGTTAACTAGGGCGTGAAGGTGTGGGGAGTGATGGTGAGGGGATCGAAGGCGAGGATGGAGAAGGCGGGGGTAATAATGTGGGGGAGTAGGTGGGGGAGAAGGCGAGGGTGGAGAAGGTGGGGATGATAATGCGGGGGGAAAGGTGGGAGAACAAGGCGAGGGTGGAGAAGGCGGGGAGAAAAGGCGGGAGCAAAGGCGGAGAGAGAAGACGAGGTGGGAGAAGGTTGGGGGGAGAAGGCCAGGTTGGAGATGGCGAGGGGGAAGAAGGTGGGGGAGAATGCGGGGAGAGAAGATGAGTGTGGTGAAGCCGAGGGTGGAGAAGGCGGGGAGAAGGCGGGGAGAGAAAGCAAGAGGGAGAAGGTGGGGAGAAGGCAAGGGTGGAGAAGGAGAGGGTGGAGAAGTCGAGGGGAGAAGGCGTGGGGAAGGCGAGGGTGGAGAAGGCCTGTGTGGCGAAGGCGGAGGGAGAAAGTGATGGAGAGAAAGCGTGGAGAGAAGACGAGGAGAAGGCGAGGGTTGAGAAGGCGGGGGGAGAAGGTGGGGAGGGAAGGAGGGGAGAGAAGGCATGGAGAGAAGACGGGGAGAGAAGGCCAGGAAGCAGAAGGCGAGAGTGGAGAAGGCAAGGGTGGAGAAGGCGAGTTGGAGAAAGCAAGGGGGTGAGAGGCCGGTGGTGGAGAAGGTGATGGTGGAGAAGGCAATGGTGGAGAAGGCGGGGAGAAGGCGGGGAGACTAGGCGAGGGTGGAGAAGGCTGGGAGGGAATGCGAGGGAGAGAAAGTGGGGAGGTGAAGGCAGAGGGAGAAGGTGGAGGAGAAGGCCAGGTGTGAAGGCGGGGAGTAAAGGTGAGGGGAGAGAAGGAGGGGGCTAATGCGAAGGTGGAGAGCGTGGGGGAGAGAAGGCAGGGGGTAAAGAGGGGATGAAGCCCAGGGGGAGAAGGTGAGGGTGGAGAAGGCTGGGCGAGTAGGGAGGGAGAGAAGGCGGGGGGAGAAGGCAGGGAGGAGAATGCGGGGACAGAAGGCAGGGGGAAAGTGAGGGGTGAAGCCGAGGGGTTGAAGGCAGGAGAGAGAAGGTGGGGGAGAGGGCGTGGGAGAAGGCGAGAGGGAGAAGACAGGGGACAGAAGGCGAGGAGAGAAGTCGGGGGAGAAGGCGGGGGTAGAGAATGCGGGGTAGAAGGCGGGGACAGAAGGTGGTGGGAGAAGGCAGGGAGTGAAGGCGAGTGGGGTGAAGGCAGGGGAAAGAGAAGGCGATGGAGATGAATACGGGGAACGGTGAAGGAGAGGGGGTGTGTGCAGGCGAGAGGATGGTGAGGGCGAAGGGATGAAGGCGAGGGTGGTGAAGGTAAGGGTGGGTGAAGATGAGGGGGAGAGAAGGCAGGGGAGAGAAGGCGGGTGAGGGAAGGCCAGGGGTGAGAAGCCAAGGGCAGAGAAGGTTAGGGGAGAAGGCGAGGGGTGAGAAGGCAAGGAGGAGAAGGCAAGGGGTGATGAAACTTACGTTGAATTCTATGTTATTGAACTATAAAAATTAATCAACCTTTGAAAAGAATTTATTAAATTCCAACTGAACAATGCCTACCGCTTAGTCCTCATCAATATTCTTGGTTACGTCCTCAAAAAACCCAACCATGCTTGTGAGACAGAATTTCCTTCGCACAAAACCAAACTGATTAAAGTTTGGGAGAAGATTTGTAGCTCGGGTGCTCGTTGTTGTGGTTCTGTTCGCCGAGCTGGGAATTTGTCTTGCAAACGTTTCGCCCCCTGTCTAGGTGACATCCCCAGTGCTTGGGAGCCTCCTGTGAAGCGCTTCTATGCTGTTTCCTCCGGCAGTTATAGTGGCCTGTCTCTGCCGCTTCCGGTTGGGTCCAAAATACCGGCCACTACAGCGGACAGCTCGAACTGACAACTGGAAGCGGCAGATTCAGGCCACTATAAATGCCGGAGGAAACAGCACAGAAGCGCTTCACAGGAGGCTCCCAAGCACTGGGGATGTCACCTAGACAGGGGATGAAACGTTCGCAAGACAAATTCCCAGCTCGGCGAACAGAACCACAACAACCAAACTGATTAGCCCTATTCATTACTCATCTCTCAAAACTCTTATAAATTCGATTGTTCAGAATTAGCTTCCAACAACTTACCCACGACCTTAGCAAAATTCACAGGTCTATAATTTTCAGTTTTCTCCATTCATCCCTTCCTCAACAAAACCACACCCTATTGATTGGCCACATCACCATCATAATAGATGATGCAAATATTTCCACCAAGGGGCCAACAGTTTATTTCCCTGTTTTCCCACAAAGCCCTTGCTGCACGAGGTCAGATCCCAGAGAAATATCCAACTTTATATTTTCCAAGACTTCCGGAACTTCCTCTTTTCGATGTGAACTACTTTCAAAACATGAATGTTTGTAGACTCCATTTCGTTCACGAATGTGAAATGCACATTTAATATCTCTCCCATCTGCTGAGGGGCAAGACATATGTGAGCTCTTGCATCTTTCTCGGATCCTATTTGGTCTCTAGCTCTCAATGTACTTGTAAAATATCTTTACATTATCATTAAATTTATGTGCTAAGGCTATCTAATATGCTCGCTTTGTCTTCATGATTTCCTTTGAAGAATACCCCTCCACTCCTCATCTTGTTCAAGAGATTGACTTGAGATCGCACGTTTACATGGAAACTGTGATTTTCTTAAAATATAAATTCTTAGACGACAAGTCCCTCATCCCTGCGATCAACGTTGTTTGAATAGAATCCTGAAAGTTTGCGAAAGGCAAATCAGCCCAAGAAGAACCCATGAAACATGCGAAGATCGTTGCACTTAAGCTCACACCTCTACCCGAATCCTGTAACTCTGCATTTCCCATGGCCAAATGACGTCAACAACGAATTTTTCTTCTGTGGAGAAAACTCACGCAGTCACGGAAAGAACGTGCAAACTGCAGACAGTTGCCCAATGAAGAAATTGAACCAGCGTTGCTGAGGCTGGAAGACAGCAGTGCTCACCACTGTGTCAGCCATTGTAAACCTCCTATCCACCACTGATAATATATCTCCCCCTCGACATGAGGGCAAAAGCTATTCCAGATAATCCAAATGCATCTAATGAGAGCCTCTTATCGCGTCAGTTGCAAACGTCTGCAGCTGGTTCTTAGCTCGCTTGAATGAATGCCGACATTGCATTTACCCTCCTAACAGCCAACATAACCTGCATGTTAAACGTAAGAGAAACCTCAAATAGATCACTCAAGTGCCTTTAACCGAGGGCTCTCTGAAGCCTTTCCCCTTCACAAAATCGTCTATGCCACTTTATGACCTCACTCTTTTTTATCCAAGCATTCAGCAAGTCCACGTCATTCTGCAACCTGCCCACTTCCTCAAAACGATCTGTCCTTCCACCTGTTGTGTATTCTGCAAAATATCAACAATACTCGCAGGTCCTTTGACGCGATCATTCACGCATAACGGGAATAGTTGTGGTGCAAAACTGACCCTTGCTGAACTCCACACATCACGCGCTACCATCCTGGTAAAGACCCCATCACCAAACTGTTTTCAGCCAGTCAGCTGAAACTCAAGCCATGCCAGTACTTTGCCCCGACACCATAGACTCTTATTTCACAGCTTCCGATACTGCACCTTGACAAATGCCTGCTGCAAATTCAAGCTGATCACATTCACAGAATATACTGTTTCTCACTTGCCCATTACCTCCCCATAGAATTCTATTACATTTGTCCTTAAGAACCTGTGTTGATGCTTCAAATACTACGGAATCTCATCCTTATATTGACCACTCGTATGGTATTGAATACAAAATTGATTCGTTTTACAATTATCTAAAATATTAAAACTTTGCTTTCAGTCCTGAATGTCACGAACAACAAAGTCCATTCGCAGTTGAGATTTGTGAACTCTGCGCTCTCTCAGCAGGCTCGATGAGTGAGTGAATTCCTTGCCCCAGTGGATCTCTCTGCGGTCTCAGTAGGGTCGATGAGTGAGCTAACTGTTTTTCTCAAATAAAGCAGGTAACTACGTTCTGCCCAACTACAAACTCGCTGGTGTACTGAGAGTTGAGATGATCGCACGAAGCGAGTCCCACAATGAAAACAATTGAAATGTCTCTCAACTTGATAAAATGTCGATGGAACATCAGTCCTGCAGAGACTGGAGAGCACATCCCACACACTGGATATTTGATAGGTCTCTCCACAATGTGAAGGCGGTTCATGACTAAACGATCCCAAGGAACTTGTATAGTGATTACCACAATCTCAGTATTTAAAGGGTCTCTTCTTTGTGAAAACGTTGATGCCATGTCAGTCCCCAGGAGCATTTGCAATACTTGCCACTGTCTGCGCGTTGAAATGACCTGTTAGTAATGTTGATGGGACTTCACGTCGATCGGACATTTGCAGCACCTCCCACAGTTGTGGAATTGAATATGTCTGTCCTCTGGGTGAGCACGTGGATCGGACACCAGGTCCCCAGAAGTTCTAAAGGACTTTCATTCGTGTCCACATATTTCCCATGCATCAACTACACAGTGGCCTGATGATATTTTCCAAAGTATGGACAGATGAAAGGTTTATCATTAGTATGAGCATGGTGTTGGATAATCCAATCACTGGACGTTTTATCGCACTTTCCACAATCCAGACATTGAAATGATTTCTCGTCATTGTGATCAAGCAGA
Organism: Chiloscyllium punctatum; assembly: GCF_047496795.1. NCBI lineage: Eukaryota > Metazoa > Chordata > Chondrichthyes > Orectolobiformes > Hemiscylliidae > Chiloscyllium > Chiloscyllium punctatum. Next base: position 68,362,005 of record NC_092754.1, read on the forward strand.
TGTTGCAGTCGGTCAGAGAAGGAGTGTATCCCTTCCCACACATTGAGCTTGTTGCTGGTATCATTGCTTTCATGGGGTTTCAGCTCAGATGGAGAAAATAATCATCACTTGTCTACAGTCTCACTTAAATATGACTGCAATTGTAGTTTGTGAGCTCCAATGGAAGCAGAAGCCTTGTCCACACACACAACAAGTGAACGATTCTCTCCCTCCGTCACTGGAGCCTTTTCCTTCCATGTTCAAACTCTGATCAAGTTCTATTTCGGATAAGATGCGCGACTTCATCTTATCATGGTGGAGTGATTGTTAATTAAAACTTCCCCTTCTAATATGCTGTGAATTTGATGTTATAATTTTTTAAAATCAAGAGAATGAGAAAGAGTCTTTCAGAGACTGTGGATTGTGCCTGAAGCTAGGATTGAAGTTAAGGGATTTAGGCACCAACAATTTGACAGGAAATTTGCATGAATCTTCCAGACACACAGCCTCCACTTCTGAGAAGGAGCAGGCCAACAGGTGGATATGATCACCATCACATCCCTGTTCGCTCGAGGTCAAACACTGTCCGGACTTCTCTGCTATCATGTCCTGTTGGAGCAGACATTTCCTACAATTGAATCACGCAAAAGTGAGGCCTCTATCTTCAGTCCCCAACACAAATCCACTACCTCGCCACTGAGGAGAGAGTGTGGACTTGGAAAAGCACAGCAGGGCAGGCAGCACGCGAGAATAAGGAGAATAGATGTTTCAGGCAAAAGCTCTTCATTTGGAATGAGGCTTGTGAGCCGAGGCGGTACAGAGACAAATAGGAGGAGACAAGGTAATGAGAGTGTGATAGGGGGGTTGAGGTGCGGGTAATGTAAGATTGGTAAGACAACGAGATTTTTTAATTCTTTTTTTCTCAACAGTCTCTATGGGAATTTAGAATCGTGGAAGTGGAGGTGAGGGCATTTGAATGTTCCTCCTGCCGAATGTGGGAGGTAAGGGTCATGACTAGCGTCCCTGCTGACTACATCTGCGGGAAGTGCATCCAAATCCAGCTCCACGAAAACCGCGTTAGGGAACTGGTGCTAGAGCTGTATGAATTTCCGATCATTCGGGAGGCAGAGAGGGTTATTGAAGGGAGGAACAGGGAGGTAGTCACTCCTCAGGTACAAGTAAAAGGCAAAATTGTTACAGTCAGGGGACGGAAGGTGAACCGGCAGGCATTGCAGGGATCCCCTGTGGCCATTCCCCTCAACAATAAGTATACCGTTTTGGATACTATTGCAGGGGACGACTTACCAGGGGAAAGCAGTGGGGCACAGGGCTATGGCACAGTGTCTGTCTCTGCTGGTTAGAAGGGAAGTGGGAGAGGAGCAGAGCAGTCGTCATTGGGGACTCCATAGTTAGGGGACAGTTAGCAGGTTCTGTGAGGACGAAAGAGACTCACGGTTGGTGTGTTGCCTCCCAGGTGCCAGGGTTCGTAATGTCTCTGATCGTGTTTTTGGAATCCTTTAGGGGGAACGGGAGCAGCCCCAGGTCATGGTCCATCGAGCACCAACGATACTTGTAGGAAGAGAAATGGGGAATTAAGGCAGAAATTCAGGGAGCTAGGATGGAAGCTTAGAGCTCGGACGAACAGAGTTGTTGTCTCTGTTTTGTTGCCCGTGCCACGTGCTAGTGAGGCAAGGAATAGGGAGAAATTGGAGTTCAACACGTGGCTACAGGGATGGTGCAGGCGGGATGGTTTTGGATTCTTGGATAATTGGGGCTCTTTCTGGGGTAGGTGGGACCTGCACAAGCAGGATGGTCTTCGTCTGAATCAGAAGGGTATCAATATCCTGGGGGGGATATTCACTGAGGCTTTTGGGGATGGGTTTAAACTAATACAGCAGGGGGATGGGAACCAAAATTGTAGTTCGAGTACAGAAAAGGTTGAGAGTGTGGAGATCTGAAATCAAGTATCAGGGATGCAAGAAGGCACCGGCAAGCAAGATGTTGGTTTGAAGTGTGTTTACTTCAACGCCAGGGGCATCCAGAATAAGGTGGATGAACTTGCAGCATGGGTTGGTACCTGGGATGTCGATGTTGCGGCCATTTCTGAGACATGGATAGAGCAGGCACTGGATTGGTTGTTGCAGGTCCCAGGATGTAGATGTTTCAGTAAGAACAGTGGGCGGCAGGGTGGCGCAGTGGTTAGCACTGCTGCCTCACAGCGCCAGACGACCCAGGTTCAATTCCCACCTTGGGCGACTGTTTGTGTGAAGTTTGCACCTTCTCCCCGTGTCTGCGTGCGTTTCCTCCGGGTGCTCCGGTTTCCTCCCACAGTCCAAAGGATGGGCAGGTCAGGTGAATTTGCCATGCTAAATTGCCCCTAGTGTTAGGTGGAGGGGAATGGGTCTGGGTGGGTTGCACTTCGGAGGGTTGGTGTGGACTTGTTGGGCCTGAGGGCCTGTTTCCACACAGTAAGTAATCTAATCTAATCTAAAAGGAGAAGATGCTAAAAGAGGCATGCTTGGTCAAGGACAGCATTGCAGTTGCAGAAAGGATGTTTGGGGACTCATCAACTGAGGTAGTATGGGCTGAGGTTATAAACAGGAAAGGAGAGGTCACGCTGTTGGGAGTTTTCTATAGGCCTCCGAATACTTCCAGAGATATTGGGGAAAGGACAGCAAAGATGATTCTCGATAGGAATGAGACAGACAAGGTAGTTGTCATGGGGGACTTCAACTTTCCAAATATTGACTGGAAACACTATAGTACGAGTACTATAGATGGATCCGTTTTTGTCCAATGTGTGCAGGAAGGCGTCCTGACACAGTATGTAGACAGGCCAACAAGGGGTGAAGCCACATTAGATTTGGTACTGTGGAATGAGCCCGGCCAGGAGTTAGAATTGGAAATAGGTGAGCACTTTGGTGATAGCGAGCACAATTCTGTTATGTTTTCTTTAGCGATAGAACGGACAGATGCATACCACAGGGCAAGATCTACAGCTGGGGAAAAAGCAATTACGATGCGATTAGGCAAGATTTAGGAAGCATCATATGGGGAAGGAAACTGCAGGTTTTGGGCACATTAGAAATGTGGAGCTTAATCAAGGAAAAGCTCCTGAGTGTCTAACATAAGTAAGCAACTGCCAGGCATGGAGGAAGCTGTAGAGCGCGGGAGCTGTAGTTTACGAAGCAAGTGGAATCTCTGGTCACGAGGAAGAAGATGGCTTATGTTCGGATGAGATGTGAAGACTCACTTAGGCCGCTTGAGGATTACAAGACAGCCAGGAAATACCTAAAGAGTGAGCTCAGAAGAGCCAGGAGGAGACATGAGACGCTGTTGGTGGATAGTGTCAGCGTAAAGCCTAAGGCTTTCTACAGGTATTTAAAGAATAAAAGACTTACAAGAGTAAGATTAGCGCCAATCAATGATAGTAGTGGGACGTTGTGTGTGGAGAAGAGGGCATAGGGGAAGCACTAAATGAATATCTTTCGACAGTATTCTCCTAGAAAACGACCATTTTGTCGAGGAGAGTATTGAGATACAGGCTACCAGACTAGATGGGTTTGAGGTTCACAAGGAAGAGGTATTAGAAATCCTACAGAGTGTCAAAGTAGATAAGATCCCTGGGCCGGACAGGATTTATCCTAGGATCCTCTGGTGAGCCAGAGAGAAGATTGCTGAGCCTTTTACATTGATCTTTAAATCGTCATTGTTCAAAGGAAGAGTGCCAGTAGACTGCAGGATAGCAAATGTGGTTCACCTGTTCAAGAGGGGGAGTAGAGACAACCCTGGTAATTACAGAGCAGTGAGCCTTACTTCAGTTGTTTGTAAAGTGTTGGAAAAGGTTCTAAGAGACCGGAGTTATAATCATCTGGAAGAAAATAACTTGATTAGGGATAGTCAGCACGGTTTTGTGAAGGGTAGGTCGTGCCTAACAACCTTCATTGAGTTCTTTGAGAAGGTGACCAAACAGTTAGATGAGAGTAAACCAATTTCAGGAAGGCGTTCGATACGGTTCAAAAGAGTAAGCTGTTGTACAAAATGCGGAGGAAGGATTATGGTAGATATAGCAGTTTGGATCAGTAATTGGCTTGCTGAAAGAAGACAGAGGGCGGTGCTTGATGGGAAATGTTCATCCTGGACACCAGTTCCCAGTGGTGTACTGCAGGGGTCGGTGTTGGGTCCACTGCTGTTCTTCATTTTCATAAATGACCTGGATGAGGGCGTAGAAGGTTGGGTTAGTAAATTTGCAGACAACACTAAGGTCGGTGGAGTTGTGGATAGTGACGACGGATGTTGTAGTTTACAGAGAAACATACATAAGCTACAGAGCTGGGCTGAGAGGTGGCAAATAGAGTTTAATGCGGACAAGTGTTAGGTGATTCTTGTTGGTCGGAGTAACCGGAATGCAAAGTATTGTGCTAATGGTAAGTTTCTTGGAAGTGGAGACGTGCAGAGAGATCTCAATGTTCAGGAACAGAGATCCTTGATATTTGCTACCCAGATTGACAGGGTTGTTAAGAAGGCATACACTGTTTTAGCTTACAGTAAGAGAGGGATCGAGTTTCGGAACCATGAGGTTATGCGACAGCTGTACAAAACTCTGGTTCGGCAGCACTTGGAGTATCGTGTACACCTCTGTTCACCACATTATAAGAAGGATGTGGAAACTTTGGAAAGCGTGCCGATTTCCTAGAATGTTGCCTGGTATGAAGGGAAGATCTTACGAGGAAAAGCTGAGGGACTTGACACTGTTTACGTGGGAGAGAAGTAGGTTGAGAGGTGAGTTCATAGAGACATATAAGATAATCATAGGGTTAGGTAGGGTGGTAATTATTTCTGATGAAAAAGCGTGAAGTAGTTTTCTCCAGGGCTAATCTGTTTGAGTTTGGAATTCCACTTCTGTGTTTCTCCTTCGAGGAACATGTGGATAACAAGCAGCTGACGCGAAGAATGCTCCAGTTTGGTAGGAAGAGCAACATTAGAGAGTAGAATCCGTCGAGTAACGGGGAAACAGTTGGGGAGGAGACGTACGGGAAGCGGCTTAATGCTTCTCTTCCTATGTAACGACGACACAACTATAGGAATCCAAAGTAAAGAGGCAGGAGGATGAGAGATTACAGGAAGCCAGGCTGCCTCAGGAGGTATACGTTCAACGTGTATCAATTCTTAATGGCTGGGCCTGTTCTCGAAAGGCAGCCTGCTGCCTGTTTACCTCTTTGCTTACGTAAACAGGCTCTGGATTTCAACTCTAAAGTGAAGGAAGAAGTGGCCAAATGGTTAAATTCCTAATTTTCTGAAAGTCGGTCCCTACTGAGGCATTTGTAACTCTCGCAAGATGTGTCCGTGATAATAGAAAGAACTAAAATTCCACCGAATCATTCAAAAGAATTGATGTCTTCATTGGAAGCCTCTTGCAAAGCAAGTTGTTTATCTTCTTAAACTCGGTTTTCCTTAATATGTCTCAAAAATGAGCTGTTTCAGAGTACTTTGTAGCCAGAACATTTGAAAGAATTTCATTCTGTTTGAATTATTTGTGGCACTTTTAGATTACTGATTAATATCTCCGATCGATTAATGCAACCGAGAATATCAGAGTCAACCTCAGACCGCTGTCAGAGGAGGGGAAGATATGAGCGTCTCGCACGCTGCTCTTGTGCACATTATCAATTTCAAACCAATCCAATACCTGCAACCCGTGGGAGTTTAAAGGAAACAATTAAAAAGAGCCCCGTTTCAACTCTGTGAATCTTTAGGGCAATGAAGGATGAACTGACCGAATGAGCAGAGACTGTCAAGGTACCTTCCCCTTCTTGAAGGAGCAGGGACATGAACTCTGATGTTCTCGAGGCATGAACTTATCTGAGATATTGAAAGCATTCCCATCAGAGCTGCTCCACTCTCGTTGTTGTCACTGTCAGCAACAATATAAGCTGATTCCCTGACTAGGCACCTAACTCTGGCCGCAGTGAAGAAAACACCGACTCTTAACCAATACACAACCAGTGCTGCCTCGCAAGCTGTTGAACTGCTTCTTAATGCCAAAGCATATGGCGTTTAATTTATCAGGACATAAGTTTGAGCAAGTCATCGACTGTTCACAGAATGGAAAGAGGTCCATCATCCAAGTTTTCTGCTCTTGGCCTCTCCCCTTGTGTTCTCAAATGTTTCAAGCACTCGTCGCAATGCTATCATCCAGTCACGTTTTACAATATATGCGACTGAAGTTTAAGATGGATAACCTATGTTTACACACCCTCAGTGATCTAAACCCCATTTCATTTACAGAGGCAAACACACAGACACGTTCTAGCGAAGTGACTGTGGCCTTAGGAGAGGTCAGCCAGAAAATAGGATTGCACTCAATTGGCTTATTTTGTCCCATTTTAAATTTCAACACCAGCGTTTAGTTGCAGCAAAGAAAGGAAGCATTTAGCCATTCCGCTGTCCGTGTTCCGCCCCTATCTAAGCATTCAGCTACGGAGGCAGTGTGCTCTGAGAGAAGGATTCTCACTCTTTAGAAAAAGCAACATAATAGATGATTGTATAGCCCGTGCATGAGAAATCAGACGGAACAAAACCAAGACAGAACTGAACGAATCATGAGCAGAAGGATGGGAGACTGTAATGCCGAATCAGGCAGTGTCCATGTTGATAGAAACAGCGACTCTCCCTGGAAGTCCAGTCATTTGGATTGCGTGCTCTCACAGCCATGGCCTGCGAATCGTTAGCATTTATTATTACCAATATGAAATGCTGCCTTCTCCTTAAAAGTAGAATTATGACCTGGACATGCACACATAAATTGTGAACGTGATATAAATTGATGTTTTTTTAATTTCATATTTAGGCTCAAAATGTAACATGTAAACACTGAGATTATCATTAAAATCCAATATTAAAACCAGTTAGTGTTGTCTCAAAACTACAAAACCAGAGGAAGAGCTGAAAGTTGCATGACTGAAGGAGGTGACTGCGCCTGCTTCCGACCCACTTTTCATCCCTTTCGTCCCAAGGACAAGTGCTGAAGCCAGATACTGGCAATCTGATATATATTTTACAAAAAACAGAAAATGCTGGAAGTATTCAGCTTGCCTGGCACCTTCTGAAAGTGTGGTAGAGGTCAACATCATCACAACCTGATTGTCTTTACTTTGTATTCACGATAACTAATGTCCAAGTCACAACTCATTCAGACACATTTCCTCATCTTTAAAATGTATGCACGCTTTCAGTTTGCCATGAGAAACGTTTTGTCAATTAATTCAGTACTGACAGGATAACCGTTTAAAGATGTATGAAACATGTTGTATACAGTCATACCAGACAAAATGAGGTGCCACGTGAAGAAATATGTGTTTCATTCAGGAAAGTTAAAATAGAATTGTTCATAGAAAATTGTGGTGAACTGCCTGCCGATATTTTTTGATGAGGTAAGAAGAATTCTTGATGATGCTAATCCAAAGCGATCAGATAAATGTATATTGGCAAAACAAAAGACAAAAGTTCTGTGAGACTGCTGTGCATGAAACGGGGGATAAAGGAATATAATGGATAATAACAATATTGATCATAAATTGGCTGCGTGAAAGGTTACTGATGAAGGGTGCCTGCCTGAAACTTCGACTTTATTGATCCTCGGATGCTGCGTGACCTGCTGTGCTTTTTGAGCACCACTCTAATGCTGACTCTGATCTCCAGTGTCTTCTGTCCTCACTTTTATCTGCGGGAAAGGGAACAGAGTCATCATTAACAATTGTGTTTTGAACTGGAAGAATCTTTCAAGCGAACTTTGATGGAGCGTTGGTGTGTGGAAGTTCTGGTTAGATTATTTTAGCCAAGCAACATTCTCTGCTTTATCAGACCACCCAGCGCGCCCATGAGATTCTATGATTGGTTGGAGGACCAGTACCTCCAGCTTGGTCCTGTAGGACCGCCTGTCCTTCGCTGTTGAACATCATACGTCATCACTTGTAATGATCCTGCAGCATGCATATGGTTAATATGAACTGTTAGCATGCTCGCGGCGAGTGCTCATTGGAACCAAATATTGTCTCCAATCGACAGTCGAGGGCTAAAGGGAAGGGAAGCGCCAGATGCTATAGCCCAGTTAGGGGTTACAGGTTTGATCTTGAAATGATTCTGGAATCAAACGTTGTTTATCTGGGGTCGCCAATTAAGCCACAGAGAGCATGAGTCTTCTTCTCAGAAACAGGCCCCCGTCAGCGACCGCTATTCCTGTTTCAGTTTTTTTTTTAATTTATCAGGTCATGGTTGGTTTATCTATCTTTAGTGAGAATAGAGCTGAAAATAAATGCTGTTGTTTGTAATCATTGCGGTGGTCCATGAGGATGAGGTGTTGTTGGGAGACGCTTGGGAGTGTAATAGTGACTGGAATTGGTGGGAAAGTGTACCCCACGAACACCTCTATCACTTAACCTTTCTGTAAATGTGTCAGCGACGGAAAGAATGGAGCAGGAAGTGGAGGGACAGGACTTCTGAGCAAGATAGCGGTTCGCGGGGGTTTTGGAATTTGGGGTCATTCGTTGCTAATCCCTCAACAAAAACCCAACCCATTGTTTTTCTCACTGCTCCCCTTCCCCACCCTTTCCTACCACTCCCTCTACCCAGTATCAGCAACATTTTAAAGACGTTTTCTTTTTTCATACAGACTATGTCGCTTTTGTCAGAACATTCAGTAATTTGAAAACTGAATTGAAATTGAGATACAGAACAGCCAGTGTACGAACCTCAAAAGATACTTTGCACCTTCTCGAATTGCTGAAGTTCGTATGCTAAAATTGCTCCCCGATTACTGTTTGGCAAGTATTTACAGAATTATTTTTTTAAATCTAGACAATGTGTTACTGATATCTGTGTCAGTTAAAAACAATTGGTTTTCATATCCCACCTTTAACAGAATGGAAATATGAAATATTAGAACAGGACTGGCTTGTTGTGATGTTTGATCCTTCTCTGTAATTCAGTATGATCTTGTCTGATCATTCCACACAGTAACCTGCTCCTTCTTTAGAACTAACCTTTTGATCCTCTTGCCTCAAAACTTTAGATATCTTCATCTTGTCAATATTCCACATTCTGGCTTCAATTACGTTCTGTCGCATCAAATTTCACTGAGTAACCAGTCATTGATTAATAAATAAAATCGTCATACCAGTCTTAAATGGACTACCCTATATTCTTAGAAGTGACGCCACCTCCCAACCCCCTATAGTTTAGACGCCCTGGTCATTGACAGCATCCTTCCTGCATTTACCTTGTTCGTACCTTTTAGAATTTTACTCGTTTCTGTGACGTCCAACTTCATCATTCTAAACTTGATTGATTTTCATCCTAACGAATACTCATACGTCAGTCCTGCCATCACATGAATCAGTCTGGTAAACTTTTATTGTGCCGTCTCCGAATGGAGAACATCCTTTATCAGATAAGTATCACAAAACTGCACACAACACTCTCGGTTGCGCTGTCAACTAGACCATGCCCAATTTCAGCAAGTCTTCCCCGCTCCTGTGTTCAAATCCTCTCAGTATAAAGGCTAACACACCGTTTGCCTTCCTCACCTGCTGCTGTGCCTGCATGCTTATGTTCAGCGATTTGTGTACAAGAAGACGAGATCTCCTTTCCTATTTTAGTTTCATAAATTTATGCTGGCTCTGTCCAATCCAGTTGCTGTTTTCCAGTGTTAAGCTAACTTTTCTGTCATTCCATGTTTTCTGGCTACTTCCTTTTATAAATCGTGGGGTCATATTAACTGACCGCCAAGCCCTAGAAATTGTTTCAGAGTCGATAGAATATTGAATTATGACAATTAATTTACTCTATTTAGACTCCACACTCTAGTTACAGAACGCATTCACTGCATTTAGGGTGACTTTATGTACACCACTGTTTGATTCACAGTTGGTGGAATTTACTGTCTTTTAATCTCATCAATTTCCACAACACTATCTCCCTGATAATACTGATTTCTTTTAGTTCCTCCCTCTCTTTCTCTTCCCAGCACTTTAGGAATATTACTTTTACCATCTGTGATGACAGAACAAATATACATATTTATTTGTTTTGTTATATATCTATCCTACATTATAACATCCTCTGTTTCACATTGTAAGGGATTTGTATTCAATAATCGTTTTTTTTCTCAATTCATATACTTTCAGGAGCTTGAACAATTCATTATATGCTTCTCTCAAGCTTACTGTTAAACGAAATTTTCGTTCTGCATTAAATCTTTCTTCATCTTCTACAGATATCTGATGTTTGGTGCTATTTTCCGCAAATTTATAAGGCTCCTTGAGTGCAATACTATGCCTAATATCGCTTGTTAGCCAAGACATGGCCACGTTTTCCGGGGCATTTCTGTCAGACAGAAGTGATAAGCAGTTGCAGTTCCTGCAAATGTTTTTGAAGTGCTTGTCATCCCTTTAAATTCTGTTCCACAATTCGTTGTACCGTGCTCACGCTAGATAACAGTATCATTTCTTCTATTTACATTTCGGCCCATAATCTGAATCAGCTCTATCACTCTCGACCTTAATGAAGAGTTCTCTCACTGACTTCTTCAATCTTCCTGAGGGACACCATAGAGATGGATTGTCAATTATTCCTTGACATATATATAAATAAAGCTTTCAAATCAAAGTTGACATATTCCCAGGCCTACTGACTCATGAGAGACAGAGAGAGAGAGAGAGGGAGAGAGAGAGATCGCGCGATTTGACTGATGGTGCTTTAACCTGAGTGTCATTGTGTCGCAGACACAAGGTGAAAATGTGGGGACTTCATGAGGCCAGTACGAGAACTGTGCACATGCTGCTGCTGTCATTCTTCATCGAAATCTCGTCGACCAGCCAACTAAGCTAGCTCACCAATGGCCATTAAACAATAAGTAATCAAGGGTGCTCTGTCCTCCATTTGTGTCCTTAATGTAGCGACTCAGAAAACTATCTCATACATACACCACGTAAGTCTCCTCCATTGTTAGTGATCTGACTTGCTCAGTCTATGGGCAGATTGAAGTCACACGCAAATAGCGAGAAGGCCACAACCCATCGAGACCTCTCCATTATTTGGACATGGTTGATATGTTTCTCAACCACATTCTTAGGCTTTCTGCTATCTCCTGTAACTGTTGATCCTTTCATCAATCAGCGACTTATCTATGTCTGTCTTGAAAAATTGCAATGACTTGGCCACTAAAGCCTCTCTGGCAAAGAGTTCCAAAAAATGACTACCCTCTTGCTGAAGAAATTCCTCCGCATCTCGCTTCAAAATTGTCATCCTTTCTCTCTATACTGTGCAGTCAACTCCTGGTCTCTCGTGCTCATTGAAAAACTTCTCCACAGCCACTCTAATTACCCCTCTATGTATTGTTTAAGTTTCAATCAGATTCTCCTCAAACTTCTAAACTGCATCAAGTACAGCCCCCGAGTTTTCAACATTTTATGACAAGAATTTTTCCCCCCCAGGATCATTCTTTTAAACCTTCTTCGGACCCTATCCAATGTCATCATATCTTCTGGAGTATTGGGTACAATTCTTGTTTCCTTGTTACGAGAAGGATTTTATTATATTGGAGAGGGTTCAGAAAGTATTTAGCAGAATGATGTAATGAATGGAAGTCTTCTGTTATAAAAATAGGCTGTGGTTTTTTTTCCACTGGAGCAGAGGACTTCGACGTTTAGCCTTATAGAGATCTGTAAAATCACGAGGAGCATAAATAAGATTGCTATCAAAGGTGAGGGTGTTCGAATCCAGCGGCATATGTTTAAAGTACGAGAAGGAAGAATCATAAAGGACATGAGTGGCAGCTTTTGTTTTACACCCTTTGGTCACTGTGTGCAATACACCGCTAGAGGAAGTGATGGATGCAACTTCAGTTCAATTATTTAAAAGTCATTTGGATAAGTAACTGATTAGGAAAGTATTGGAAGTATTTGGGCCAAAGGCAGGCAGGCGGGTCTATTTTAATTTGGCAATGAGTTCAGCATGGTATATATGGAGTGAATGGTCTGCTAAACTGCTGTATGACTCTGACTCTACCCTTAGATATCGGGCATAACTTCCTGCAATATTCCAAATGCAGACTGACCACGACTATATAAATGCTCAACTGGACATCTCTGCTCTTGTATTCGAGGCGCCTTGATATAAATTATAAAATTGAATTTTCCTTCCTTAATTCCAACTGAACCTGCCTGATCTAGGGCTCCCAAGTCACTTTGTGCTTCGGATTTCTAAAGGCTTTCCGTGAACAGAAATTAGTCGAAGCCTGTCTTCTTCCTGTCATACTGCAGAACCTGACACATCCCATTTTGTATTGCATTTGCCACTTATTTGCCCACTCTCTGCGCCTGCTAGCATCTTATGAAGTTTCCCAGCTTTCTTGACACGACCTGTCTCTCCAACTACGTTTGTGTCAACTGCAAATGTAGCGAAAATGCACTCTGTTCCTTTGTCCAGATGTTTAACGTGTAACGTGAATAATTATGCTCTCAACACCGATGGTCGTGCAAGTCTTAAAAAAATCAGTAGCTGTCATCCTGTAAAAGACCCCTCTGTTTTCACTCAGCCAGTCAGCCAATCCCCTCCTTTTCACTAACAACATGCTTTTACCTTATTTAGCAGTCTGCTGTATGGCACCTTATCACAGGACTTATGAGTATTGAATTAGATCACGTCCACTGGCTCTGTTTTGTCTTACTTGCTTGGTACTTCCTCAAAGAGATCTAGCATAGCTCTCAGATATGACGTCCACTTGATGAAGACATGCAGACTTTGCGTATTTTGCCATCCATTTCCAAGTACTGTGCAACACTGTCGTTAGCATGACCGACAGTATTCTGTGTCTGCCTCTCCCCTTTCTTTCAGCAGGGGTGTTGCATTTAAAAAAATCCACTCATCTGGGATACACCCTGATGCCGATGACTCCTGACTGATCACGACCAATGCCTCCACAATTTCCTCAGCAATCTCCTTCAGAAATCAGGAATGCAGTCCATCTGGTCGCAGTGACTTAATCCCTTCAGACCTTGCAGCTTCCCTGGCATCTTCTGGTTATTGTTGGCATTTCATTCACTTCAACCCTACGTGTCTATTAAATCACTTATTTTGTTGTTGTCTTCCACTGTGAAAACTGATACAAAGTACGAGTTAACCTGCACCATTTCGTTGTTCCCCATTACGTCTTCTCTCGTGCACCAATTTGCACTCTTCTCTCCGTTATCTCTCCACTATTCAGGCGCTCTGCCTGTATTGCTAATGAAGGGCTTTTAGCCAAAACTTCGGATTTTCCTGCTCCTCGGAAGATGCCTGAACTGTTGTGCTTTTCCCGCACCATTTTACTCCAGAATCTGGTTTCCAGCATCTGCAGTAATTGTTTTTACCTAGTTGACTTAGCCTAACTGCGAATCCTCTTGCAAGGATGCCTGCCTTGGAGAGGTTTTCCTCCTCTCTCTACAAGAATCTCAAGGAGTCCCTCTCCCACTGCAACTCCCAGGTCATTTCCTCTGCTCTGAAGCTACCTTCCCTCACTCTCCTCACTGACCTGTCACCTTCATCCCCACCCAGACCCACCTATTGTACTCTGTTCTACTTTCTCCCCACCCCCAACCCTCCTCTCATTTATCTCTCCACCCTTCAGGCTTTCTGCCTGTACTGCTGATGAAGGGCTTTTGCCCGAAACGTCGGAATTTCCTGCTACTCCGATGCAGCCTTAACTGGTGTGCTTTTCCAGCACCACTGTACTCAAGAATCTGGTTTCCAGCATCTGCAGTCATTGTTTTACCTTACTATTCTCTCTGTAACCTTTTAAATATGTGAATAAACTCTTGCACCATTCTTTATATTTCAAGTTCACACACTTACGTACTAAATCTTAGTAACTCATCTTGCCATTTCAGCTGTTCTCTGCTCGTTATTGAACCCTTCCAAATGCTCTAGGTTTCACTAATCTACATCAGATGGTGTGTTGTCTTTTGTTTCTGTGCTCTCCCTGACTTCTCTTGTCAGTCATGTTTGCTTTATCCTCTCTTAAGCATGTTCAGGCAGAGTGAGCAATGGATCCAGTGTTACTAGGCGCTGACGGAATGCCATGTGGACTTGGGATAATGTCTGCCAAGTGTACAGGATAGCAGAGTACATGGAACAAGACTGTGACCTGGATACAATGATTGTGAATTTCTCTCCTGGACTTTTAGAGATGGGTTTACGAAACTGCATTTACAGTGAGTTCAGAGGAGAGTATTTACACACACCAAACCCAAACCAAGGTATATGTGTGTCTTCTGAATTTCTCACCTGGATTGACAGTGATGAATTTTAGATACCCCTTTTTGTTAATTACTATAACTCCTGTCGACTGTGTCTTTATGAGTTTTCCACCAATTATCATTCCCAGAGCCTGTGACTGCCATAAATCAACCCTATTTTCCTTCTGCTTCTCAGATCATAAGGATCAAGAAAATCTGCTTCATTTTTATTTCCTGATGTCTATCTGCGCACGCTAAAACATTCATCTACCTTCTTTCCCTGCACATCCAACCATACCAGCTAAGTTATTCCAGCATAGCCTGTTTTTTTTTAATTTCAGCTGCTGCAGTGTTATTTACTTGCAGGTGTTTCTCACAGCATTGAGTCTAAAAGTACAGATGTTCCAACGATTAGCTGCTTTCTTACTGAGTAGTGGATACAGAAACAAATCCATGGCCTCCGGTGTGAGTCTTTTTTTCTTTAATTTTAGTCACAGTTACCGAATGATTACAACAGAAGTTAATTTGGCGCATCGTGCCCATGCTTGTTCCATGAGCCGATTCGTTCACCCCACTCTCCAGCACTTTCAGGAGCAAGACTGGCAGATATTGTCAATCTCCAATTGCCTATGTAGATGTCGATGAACTGCTGCAGTCCACGTAGTGCACGTGGTCCCAGATTACTGGCAGGTGAGGAGTGACAGGTTAAACACCTGGAAATGATGAAGGAATAGCAATAGATTTCCAAATGAACAATATCAGATTGTAATTCTACCCTGTCTTCCATCTGTCAAAATGTCCAAAATGATTCACAGGAATGTCAAAAGTCAACACTTGACACTGAGCCACATAAAGAGTTGTTTAGACACTTGACTGAGCATGTTTGAATCGGTTCTCTCTCAATTATATGCTTCAAATCAATTGTACAGAGTACTAGAAGGATTTATTTGCACTCACCAAATTTGGTTCAAAGATCACAGCAGAGTCTGACGGAGTCACTTCATTCATCCTAAACTGAATAGGAAAGGTACAAACATCGTTCAAAGTCGGGAGAAACAAAACACGTGTATGTGGGCGAGGCTTCAGATGATCATCTGGCCTGTCAAGACGCAAAGGGAATCAGCACAGTGAGATACTATGCAAATGTCACCACTGTGTAAAAGGAGAAAGTGAGGATTGCACATGCTTGAAATCAGTGTCGAAGAATGTGGTCCTGGAAATACACAGCCGGTCAGTCAACATCCAATCACAAGCCCTTCATCAGGAGATTAAATCTCCCAAAAATATGAAACACAGGACAAAAAAAGAACAGTAAAGATGTCGTACTTCAAAAGTTAATTGGATTAAAGTTTGAGTCAAGACGACCAGACAGGCTCCACCCCAAAATGTTGAAGAAAGAGGAAGACAATGGGAGAATGTGGATGCGCTGGGAGTCATCTTTCAAGTTATGTAATCTCTGCAACGTCTCCTGTGGAGTGGAATTCACGTTGGAATCCCACTGTTTTGCTTTGTTCAGGAGGCTTTTTATCCGGTCCCACATAACATCACAAAACAAAATGGGGTTGGAGAAAATGTGCCAACATTCATTAAGGATTGTTTACCAGCTGGAAAGCATAGAGTAGGAATAAGAGCAATTTTCTCAGGATGGTGTTCTGTTACTGGTGGAGGACCACAAGGATCAGTGACAGCACTGCTGCCTCACAGTGCTAGAGACCGTGGTTCAATTCCACCCTCATGCGATTGCCAAGATGAAGTGTGCACATTCAAAGTGTCTGCGTGGGATTCCTGCGGATGCTGCTGTTTCTACACACAGTATAAATATTAATGTTTTAATTGAATTGCCCATTATATCCAGGAACGTACAGGCTAGGTGGATTGGGCATGCGAAATGCAGCATTATAGGGAGAGATTAGGGCCTCATTGCAGTGACTGCATTGCAGGGATTCTATGATTCAATGCTTGAACCAAATTGTTCTGAACCATTATATATGATTTGGACATTTGGACCTCTTGAAATTTTTCCAAACTTGTTGATGACACCAACTGAATCAGAATGTATATTGTGAGGAGGATGGTGGGAGCCTTCAAGTGAAGTTTGACAGTCTCACGAATAGGTCAGTAAATTATCCACAGCACACGATAGCTCCACAAAGAACTTCAATAATCTAGTTAAATCTGACAAAGTTTCGCAAAGTATCTTGAATTTTCATGATACCCTAGATTTTCATTCTCCAAGTGCCTTGCTCAACAACTTTATTAAAAAAAACATTGAGAAGCTTTCATATGACAGATGTTAAGCTAACTGCCTGTCATTTCGGCCTTGACTTCCCTTCTGTTCTGACTTAATAATACTCACTGATCTGCATTGGTTCCCAGGATGCCTCTCCACTAATTTTATAATTCTCAGATTTGTTAGCAAATCCATCCATGGTCTAACACCCCATCAATCCACCACTGCATCCAGCCCAACATTCCTCTGTGCTCTTCCCACTCCTCGACTTCTGTTCTCTGTATTCGAACGCTCCTTCCTCCCCCACTGTCAGATATGAAATGAAAGGGTCTGAAGCAGTGTTGCATTTCACTAAATATTACATGCTCTTGGCGTTAATATGGAATTCTACCACATCACCATGTTTTCTAAAAAAAAACAGATCAATTCATATTTATGACTATGCTGTAGATTCCTGCAAAATACTTGACTATTTTCTGTGCGCTGGCAAGTACAGTATATTTCTCTATCCCCTGTTTCACTTTGACTGTGACATGGCACATTTAACTACCCCTTTATTCACTTATAACTGTCCTTTGTTTGACGTCTGTATTTCTGGTTCTGCGTGTGGTGGGCCAGTGACAGCCGGATGTGGAATTCCAGAGTGTTATGAAGTTGAAAGTGTGTACTGGACTTTTAAGACAAGTACAATGTTGGTCTGCACTGAGAGCTTACGGGAGCAGTGTCAGAGTTTACTGGAAAATTGAAAATATGTAACATTTGGCTGTGAAATGGGTACCTGAGTTGGTTGCTATTTTGACGACAATTCAAATTTAACCAACGAGATTCAATTACGTCTCAGTAAACTAAAAGCCAATCGATTTCGAATTTTGTATTCTGCCAACATCGAACCAATGAGATAATCCGATTTTGGGGAATAAGAAAGGTAGGCATTTTGAACGTCAGACAGAGTTACTGCCATCAAGGGAGAACTACAGAAGGAAGAGAAAAGCCAAAAACAAAAAGACAGATTGCGAAATAAATGGAAATGACTCTGGCAATTTGTGCAGCTAACACCAAACAAATGTTAGCATGAAAGCTGCTGAGTTGCGCTTTTGGATCTTATCATCACCACGATCGCATGTGCCCCACACGCTGACAATTGAAAACTCGGCCGTATCTCAGTTCATCTGCTGCTGAAACTCTCATTTTTCCCCCTTTGATATCATTAGAGGGGACTTTAAATGAAAAGGCTGGTGATTTGGCTCGATTGAAAAATTGCAATTCTATGGAACGATGTTTTATATGAACATCAAACGCGACTGTAAGAATTCATCGAAGGAACAAAAAATGCAGTACACTGCTGGAAGAGTGCCACAGAGACCAGAACAACTTAGTGGTATAGTGAATCTAATGGCAGTCAATGTCTCAATAATGATCAAATAAAATAGTAGAAATAACAGTGGATTTTCACAACTCCAATGTAGTGTGTCAGTGTAATGCGAAATGATTTTTAAAGTGATTTCAAGAGCATTGTTTTTGATCAGTCATGGCAAGGCAAACAAGAGGGGCACATTAGTGAAGCTAGTTTTGAGAACGTAGCTGGGTAGTAGCAGGAATGGCAGTGGGAGAGCATCTTGGTAGTAGAGATCACAAACCAGTCAGCTTAACATCAGACTGAAAGCCACCGAGCACAAGAATTAGACTAGTATGGTTGACCAGGTGTGTGTTTATTCTACCAAGGCAAACTGGTTAAAAGCTGAAAATGTGTTGCTGGTAAAGCGCAGCAGGTCAGGCAGCGTCCAAGGAGCAGGAGAATCGATGTTTCTGGCATGAGCCCTTCTTCAGGAAACTGAAGAAGGGCTCATGCCCGAAACGTCGATTCTCCTGCTCCTTGGATGCTGCCTGACCTGCTGTGCTTTTCCAGCAACACATTATCAGATCTGATCTCCAGCATCTGCAGTCCTCACTTTCTCCTCGAAAACTTGTTAAAAGATCAACGTCTGTGGCATTAATGGAAACGTAGCGAGTGAGGTGCCAGACTGGCTTAGTGGCAGGAAGTCAATACGAATTGTTAGCAGGTAATCTCTGGTCCATGTCAGTAAAGGCTCCAACATGATGAATGATTTCACAACCACCGGGATTGAAATGGATCGAGTGGCTTCAAGGTCCCGATGACGAGTGGGACACGTTTACCCATCAAGAGTAACAGGAGCAGCACCGACAGAACAGTGCCAATGTGCACGTTAGATTATGGTAAGCCTCAGTGAAATGGGAGGAGCGATGTAAATGAGGGTTAGTGACCATGGAAGGGAGGGATATCTCTGAAAATGCGTGGGAGTGAATTCTGATTTATGAAATGGAGAATTGTGAGATTCCACATAAGTACCCAATGTTGCGGAATATCATATAATCTCCTGTTCCCAGGGCTAATCTCAGAGAGACTGAATGGCACAGCAGCGATGATCAAACTGGAAATGGGCATGAGGATGCGCCCGCTGTGACTGGGAAAATGTGCATGAAAGGCTGTGGCTGGGACTCCAACTTCACCTGTCGTACCTTCTGTTGATGTGGAGCAGGGAGCATTGTGATATCAGATTTGGACCTCCACCTCATATGGAGCAGCTTCTGTTGGCATAAAGCGGGGGCATTGTGGCAGCAGGCTGGAAGTTCCAACGTCACCTGGAGCAGATTGTATTGATGAGACATCAAGTTGGGAGAAGGGATACTCAGTTATTTTAATCTGAATTAAAGTAGTATTTGGCAGGAACCATGTTTGTAGATTAAGTGAATACCTGTCTCAAGGAAGTATCCTTAAAAAAAAGGGAAAATGTGGCAAAACTTCAGCTCGTTGAGGAGAATCTGTGCAGAAAAAATTGCAGGCAATATTTTCTTTTTCTGACTTTTATCATAAGACTGACTGCGTATTTGGTTAAATTGCATCAAGCGATTTTCAGCTCGTGTCATGATATTAAATTTCCTGAAAACCCATGCACGTCATTCAAGCAAACTAACCTTCCAATAATTAATGGTATATAACTAGCTCAAAGCGGGAGGACGGAGAGTGGTACTGGAGGGTTGTTTTTCAGACTGGAGTCCCGTGACCAGTGGAGTGCTACAAGGATCGGTGCTGGGTCCTCTACTTTTTGTCATTTAATTGTAGGTGTAGTGGACAGCGAAGAGAGTAACCATAGATTAGAACAGGATCTTGACCAGTTCGACCAATCGGCTGAGAAGTGGCAGATGGATTTTAATTCAGATAAATGTGAGGTGCCGCATTTTGGGAAAGCAAATCATAACGGGATTTCAACACTTAATGGTAATGTCCGAGGGAGTGTTACTGAACCTTGGAGTGCAGGTTCATAGAATTCTGATATATGAAATATAACTTGAAAGTGGTGTCGCAGGTAGTTAAGATGGTGAAGAAGGTGTTTAGTATGCTTTCCTTTATTGGTCAGAGTATTGAATACATGAGTTGGGTGGTAATTTTGCGGCTGTATAAGACATTGGTTATGCCACTGTTGGAATACTGCGTGCATAGCTGGTCTCCTTCCCATCGGAAAGAAGTTACAAAACTTGAAAGGGTTCAGAAAAGAAATATGAGGATTTTAACAGGGGTGGAGGATTTGCGATATGGAGAGAGGCGTAACACGCTGGGTCTGTTTTCCCTGCAGCATCGGAGGCTGAGGGATGACTTATTAGAGGTTTTCAAAATTATGAGAGTCTAAGATAGATAAACAGAAAAAGTCTTTTCCCTGGGTTCTGTGAGTCCAAAATTAGAGTGCATAGTTTTAGAGTGAAAGGGGAAAGATTTCAATGAGACCGACGGGGCAACGTTTTCACACAGAGAGTGATAAGTGTATGTAATGTGCTGCCAAAGGAAGTGGTGGAGGCTGGTACAATTGCAATATTTAAGAGGCATTTGGATCGACATACGAATGCAAAGCGTTTGGAGGGATATGGACGGGGTGATGGCAGATGGGACTAGATTGGTTTGGGATATCTAGTCAGCATGGACGAGTAGGACCAAAGGGTCTGTTTCCATGCTGTACATCTCTATAACTCTATGACTTTATTTGATGGTGCCATTATGCTCGAGTTTATCTTGATTTATGGAGGAAAAACAGGAAACTAATGTTGAAATTTATGGGATCACCGATGATCCCACCCAATGGCTGAACAGACAAGAGGCTGAATGGAAGCTTCATCATGACAGATCTGTTTTCATTATGAATCGCGCTGAAACACAAAGTGGGGAGGATTGGACTGAAGCAGTGGTGGTGATTTTCATTCCTGGTTAAGTTTTGAATATGACTACTATTTCTCCTGCCCATATTAACATCACATCTCTGAAGCATGAAAGCGTGAAGGACATGTGGGACAAGTGGCGCAAAGTCTAATGTGCCTGACTCCAGATCAGAACATTGCAGGTTTCACTCCTCTCTCGCTCGAGGTTAACGCAGGTATTTATTACACTCACAACCTAATCTTCCTCATTGTTCTGAAGCCGAGATGAAGTTTGAGCTCCTGATATGCAGACACGAGAATCTCTTTCAGTACACGTCCCAGAGAACATCACAGACAATGTCGCAGCGTCATCACAAGTGAGGAAGACCAACTAGTCCCACACACTGCGAATTGGCACTTTTCAATTTCACAGAGCCATCGACCCAATCGACGTGGCTCTTCGAAATGGCAAAGTAAAATAATAAATCTCGCAGCCTCATGTTGGTTCATGGAGTGCCGAGGCACTTGTCCTTCTTTAAGAGGCTGGGACATTGACTCTGATGTTCGTGGAGACATAGATTGATGTGAAGCATTGAAAGGAATCCTATCACAGATGCCCATGCTGAACAAAACAGTCCTTACTGGGAATAGAACCCTGCCCGCTGTGGTAAAGGTGCCAATTCAGAACCACGACATGACCAGGGACGAGTACAGCGGTCAGACGCACTGAGAGTGACAGCCCTCAAACGTGTTGGAGCGTTCTTGTCAGAAACATCCGCTTCAATATCCTCATTTCATTTTCCATCTCTTTGCCTTGTATGACTTAGCATCATAAGTACAGACTGAATACCTCAGACGGTTTTGTTGATTTCATCACAATGAGTTGCAGATTTATCCACCACCACTGGTGGATAAAGTTTTTACTGCTTATATACTGAAAACTTTCTGCATCTTACATTTAGTCTACGCCACTTGGCGTTTGCCCGAGAGGAACCATTTCTTTCAGCCTAACATGTCTTTATCTCTCATTGTTTTGCACATTTCAATCATGTTTCCTCACAATCCCCTCTTCTCCATTGAAATTAAATCAGAGAAATTGATCGTTTCCAAAAAAAAACACCCTTTGCTGAATACAGCATTGTGTCCTTTTCCTGAGCACGATGTTCTAGTGATTTCCGGTACATGTCAGTAAAAATTACTACATGAGCACTGATCTCACAACAGCAGTATGAAAATGGATCGATTGGTTTTAAGTTCCTCATTGTGGGATTGGGTCACGTTCGCCCAACAACATTGACTGCAGCTGCACAGACTGAACAACGTCAATGCGAGTGCTTGATTGCCAAATGCCTCAGGGAAATTGGAGGAGTGACCTAAAGCGGGGATACTGATCGTGGGATGGGGTGAAGTCTCCGAGAATGGGTGGGTTTGAATCCTGATGCATAGACAGCAGAGATCTGAAAGGGCGAGGGTTTGAAGGTGCAAAATCATCACATCGACGAATATTTTCATGTCAAAAAAGATTGATTTGCTCCTGCTTTTGTTAAACATGTCTTACTCTGCGTAAAACCGTAACAAGTGAAATACTTGAAGTCAAATTGCAGATGATCTTTCTGCTGCCACTACGCAAAGCGCTAACCACTGCACGATACCGGCACCACATGGAATAGCATGATGCAAAAAGCAGTAACGATAGTGGCAGAGGATATCGTAGGAACAGGACTGCGTGAACAGTAGGAATACTTGACAAACAGCGACTGAGACATGCAAACTCATGGTGGGCTGAATGGTTAACTTCGGTATCTCCAGAGCCGATGGATATTTCATCACTTAGTTGGCTGAAGGCGAAGATTGATACAATTCTCCAGAAAATGCAAGCGTCAGGGAATAGCGCAGGGAATTGCTAGAATGTATTTCTGCAAAAGAAGTGTAGTTTAACATCGGTTACTTTATCAATTTCGTCATACAAGGAAGTGAACACTGCTGTGGAATATCATATAGTGCCAGGTTTCACGCCTAGAATACGAGAAACTGTATGGTGCAACAGCGAAAATCAAACTGGAAATGGGGATGAGGATGAGCCAGCGGATATGGGTTCAGTAATGAAATCAGTGAGTGTGAAGTTTTTCACTGAAAGTATCGAGTGAATTGAGACGCCGGGAACTGGGAATTCCAACATTGCGTGGAGCAGCTTCTATTGACGTGGTATACGTCGCATCAGGCTGGGAGTTCCAACGTGAACTGCAGTAGCCTCCATTGACACGAAGCTGGGAGCATTGGGACATCAAGCTGGTATTTCCAACTTTACCTGGAGCAGCTTCTATTGACATCTGAACAGGGAGAAACGGAGGTAATGTTTTCGCTCTCTGACCTTTCTCATATGGCTAACTCTGCTCTGGCAGGAAGGGATTTTTTTTCCTCATTTCGTTTTATTCAATTTCTTGTAAACTCGCACAGGTCCTTAAAGTACTTTCAAACTACGAAAATTAGCTTAAATACGATGTTGTGATTAGGCATATGTTTATAAAAAGTGATGGAGCAAAATCAGTGAAGTGAATTTGAATTTCATCAGATGAGTGGAGATACCATTGAATGGCTGAGCAGACACAAAGTGAGTGGAAGTTTCATGAAGATGAATGTCTTTTCGTTACAAAACCTCCCACTGCACAAAGAGTGGATGATTGGAATGAAGCAGTAACAGTAGTAATCTTTCCTGGTTATTCAACTTGTGAACATGAGTGCGATTGGTCATGTCCGTGTTTAGATCACAACTCCGCATAATACGAACCTCAAGCCCTCGCAAGCGCATTGTCACAATGGATAATGCGCTTGGTTACAGACCAGAAATCGTAGTTAAGGTTTCGACTTGGTTCAAGAGCAAGATTGGAAGGGGTCAAATTCACATACAAGCTAATCCACCGCACAATATAGCACATATATTGGGCCAGTGGCACAATGGGTAACATGCCTAACTGCAGATCTGCTGTGTGGAGTTTCGATTACAGTCTGGTTTGCACGTAGCGCTGACTTTATTGCACTTACAACTGACTGTTCCGAAGCCGAAATGAGGTTTGCACCTTGAACTGCAGGGACAAGAGTCCCTTCATTAACTGTCCCTGCGAACGTCAGAGTCAATATCCCAGAGTCAACACTGGAGGGGAAGCTGAATTCGTCAATCATGCTGCCCTTTGCACCTGTCAACTTTCCGAGGATCACTGCAGCACCTGTGATTGTCAAGGAAACAAGACACAGAGCCAAGTCTCAGCCTTGAATATTTTGGGAAAATCGTTAGGAAGTGGAATCAGAGGAGAATGGAGAGTGAACTGTCTGAATGAGCAGAGACGGCTGAGGTACCGTCCCCCTTATTTAAGAGGCTAGGACATAGTCTCTCATGTCTCGACGTCATTAATTGATCCGAGGTATTAAAAGCACTTCACTTGCAGGTTGTCTGCTTTCGCTGATGTCGCTGACAGAATCGAAACAAACCCCAACTCCCAGACTGAGAATCCAGCTCACAGAGAAGAAAGCGAAAAAAATGGAACTGCTTGCCGACCAGGGACAGCTACACGAATACCATGTATGTGTAGCATGACAGCCATCATGGTCGTTGTAAATGCTTTCGTCAGATGCAATCGCTTAACTATCTTTATTCATTTCCATCACTTGGCCTTGTATGCATTAACAACTCATGTTCAGATCCGTGTATTTCTGAAGGTTATGTGGGTTCGCCTCTGTGCATCTCTTCATACAGTGAATCCAGATTCAACAATCCGCTTGTTGATGAGATTTTTCGACATATCTCCTCAACCCCTTCCACCTCTTAACTTCAGTCTACGCCCCTTTTGATCGGTCAAGAGGAAACGTTTCTTTTAGTCTGCATTGTCCATTATTTAGTGCATATGAAACATGTATCCTCACAGTTTCCTCTGCCTTAAGAAAACAACCACAGTCAAAACAATCTGTCTTCATAACCTAAAGTTTTCAACTTGGTAAATTTCTGCACGGTTTCCAGTGCGATCACATGACCACTGTAATGTGAATTGCAGAACTGCACGCAATATTTCGGGGGATCCGAATGAACAAATGAAATATGTGACTGGAGAAAGCCACAGAAACTTGTTTTTTCCAATAAAACATCTTTTGCTCAATACTGCGCTGTGCACTTATGCTGAGCCCGATGCTCCAGTCATCTCTTGTCTTGTTAATAAAAACTGCTCCAGGACGATTAATTTCAGAACAGCTGCATCTAAACTGATTGAATTGCTTGAAGATGCCGACCATGAGATTGAGCACTTTCACCCAAAACAGTGACCGCAGCAGTACAGAATGAACAGTGTAAATGTGAGTATTATATTGTGCAATACCTCAGTGAATTGGGAGGGTGGACGGTTAGGCGAGTTAGTTCTTGTGGGAGGGAGAGATTTCTCCGATAAAGGGTGGTTATGATATGTGAAAAGCAAAGATGTGAGACAGCGGGTGATTGAAGAAGGAAACTTATCACCACGAAGAGTATTTTTATGTTAAAAAAAAATGATTTTCCCAGTGTTAGCTCAGCACATATTACATGGAGTAAAACGGGAAAATTGCTGATTCCTGTCACTGTGATTCGAGCAGAACTTGCTGTGTTTACAATGCCAAGGAAGAACCATTTCATGATCCTGGTGCCACATGGAAAGGCACGATGCAAAAAGCAATAAGGATCGTGGCAGAGGTTATGCCAGGAACAGAACCACACGCACAAAGGAATACTTGTGAAACAGTGACTGAGATGTGGGAACTCAGATTCGGTTGCATCTTTAACTTCTATGTCCCGAGAGACTGTGGAGATTGCAACACTGAGGTTCTAGGCGATTACGTTTGCGAGGTATCTACAAAACTTCAAAGGGTCATGGGATACTGCAGGGTATTGCTGAAATGTATTTATCAATAATACTGTATTTTAACATCGTTTACTTCACCAATTTCCTCACTCATTGACGTGATCACATAATAGCATGCCTAATAATCCCAGTTCAAGGGAGTGGCATCAGAGAAATTGAGTCGAACTGCACCCAATACTAATTGGAAATGGTGATGGCATTGAGCGCGTGCATGTGGCTGCAAAAATGCAATCGGTAAGTGGAGTGCCATTCTCTGATGATACAGAGGTGCGTGAAATATCGAGGCTAAAAGTTCCCACCTTAGCGATAGCGGCTTCAATTCCCACGCATCAAGAAGCAGTGGGACATCAGGCTGGGAGCTCCAATTTCACCTGCAAGAACTTGTATTGACATGGAACAGGGAACATTGGGACAGCAGTTGGGCGAAAAGATAGTCAACTATTTTAATCTTAAGTGAAGTCGTTTTCAGCAGGATACTTGTTTATGGATTGAAAGAATATCTGCAACTGGGAAAGTCTAAATTACAAAGAAGAATTCTGCAAAGTGTCAATTCTTGGAGAAGCATCTGTGCAGAGAGAAGCAGAGGATCTTTTTACGTCGTCTGCCCATCTTTAAACGGTTGACTTTGCACTGGATTAATTTCCATGAAGGAATTTTTTTGCATGGGTCACAGTATTCACTTTCCTGCATACTCACAAAGGTCGTTACTGTAATCAAAACCTCTGAAAGTTAACTGCTTTATACGATGTGGTGATAAGGCTCACGTTCACGTCAGTTATGCTGAAGAAGTGAAATCGAAATTCATCAGATCAGCAGTGATTCTATTGAATGATTGACCAGACGGAGTGTGAATGGAAGCTTCATGAGGACATGTGTGTGTTTTTTGGAAACTTCGCTGCTTCGTAAGGTGAAGAAGATTGGACTGAAGCAGTGGCAGTGATTATCTTTATCGCTTGTTCAACTGGTGAACTTGACTGCTAGTAATCATGTCCGTGTTAACATCATGGCTCGTAAAATGACAAGCCTGCATCAGGCCAGTGGCGCAATGGATAGCGCGCCTGACTGCAAATCCAGAAGTTGTAAGTTCGAATTTTATCTGGCTTTGGGGGTCGTGTAGATTTTTAATAAACATAAAAACTGATTTTTCTGAGGCCGAAATTAGGTATGAGTTCCTAATCTGCAGGAACGAGAATGCCTTCATTAAATATTCCCCAGAATATGAGAGTTAATTTTCCAGCGTGATAGCTGCTGTGAGATCCTATATTTACATCATCTACAATTAGGTTATTGATTCCATGTATATTTCAGCAGATCTCCCCATGTAAGAGTAATAACTCTTTCGATTTTCTTCTGCGAGATAACTGAATAACTTTACCAATATTGGACAACATTTGCATTGCCCAATTTTATTTCAGTAAAGTCTAATGCAGAATTCCCTGACATTGGTTCTTCCCAGTGAATAGTTGTCAATAACACATTCTCCTCTTGCGTTCGTTCTCTGCCAAAATACCGTTAGAGCATATTCCCATCACACATTCTGTGAGATTCCTTCATGCCTGTAGTCGCTATCAAGTAGCTAACCTCACTCAATTTCCTCTCAATTTGATAAGGTCTTCTAAACCTTACTTTAACATTTCAACGACTAATGAAATTTAAATAAATACATTATTCCCAGTGGCAAAATTGTGATTTTTTGATTTCTCATACACTTCCTGCTTCACCATTTGCTGCGATACTTTTAAATCCTGTCTTGACAACTCTCCAACATTATTTAGTCCAACTTTAAAATTTGACACATCATCCAAATGCGTGGTCTCTGTAATCTGATTTATTAATTTTTCCTTCATAAATATTAACGGTCCTCTTTCTGTATGCCCAAAATTGGTTTCGGATGGATTTAGTTTGGTGGATTCTTTTGGTACATCTCAGATCGCAAGCAGCACTGACGCAACTCCCCTATGGAAAAAATCTGGCTACTCCAAACCATAAAACCTGAAGATAGTATTTTATAATTGACGTCATCTTTCCAGTGCACCCTGTGATTCTGGATGGTACACAGTAGATTTTAATCGTTCTATTTCCAAGCTATCTATATACTCCTTGAAAAGTTTGGATGTGAAGTTTGACCCTTGAGCTAATTGTATCTCTGAGGGTAGTCTTAATCTAGTTTTTTTATTAAATCGTAATTCTTCCACAATCCTTTTAGCTGTCATATTGCACGATTGAACAACATTTGGAAATCACGTCAATACATCCATTTCTGTTAATTAATTCTTATTCCCATCGCTTAATGGATGTAGGGAACCAACATAATGAATGAAGACACTGAATAAAGATTCCTCGAACGCTGGAATAGGTATTAAAGGTACAGGATTTGTTATTTTCCATGGTTTTCCTATTAGTTGGAATGTATGACACGTCTGGCAAAATTCAAATGTTTTCCCCTGCAATCCAGGCCAGTAAAAATGTCTTTCTATTTTAGCCTCCGTTTTCCTCACGCCTAAGTAACCTCCAATTTGTGGCACATGCGGCAATCGCAGCACCACTTTTCTGTACATGACTGGAAAAAAATTCTTCCCATTCCTCACTTGCTTGAATGTGTGTTGCTCTCCATTTCCTCCTTAACATATCATTTGCTAAGCAATATCACACAGGGATGCATTCACTCTCCTTCCAAGTACATGTCTTCTGATCCAACTGCTTTAATTTTTCATCTTTCTGCTGTAAGTCAGC
Organism: Chiloscyllium punctatum; assembly: GCF_047496795.1. Classification (NCBI taxonomy): domain Eukaryota; kingdom Metazoa; phylum Chordata; class Chondrichthyes; order Orectolobiformes; family Hemiscylliidae; genus Chiloscyllium; species Chiloscyllium punctatum. Next base: position 68,390,306 of record NC_092754.1, read on the forward strand.
AGCGTAGCAGAACTGAATATACTTGCATTTGCAACGCTGGTCCTCTGCTGTGTCCAACTTATCTGATAAACAATATTTTGTAATCATATTTCAGCTTCCTTATCCGTGCCTTTTGATTTCTCCTGCTTCAGATTGTGACTCTGTGATCGCGTTAAGACACAATCTGTGAAAATTCCTTGATCAACGTCCTGCATTGCGACACTTGCCTGCACCTCGACTGGCTTTTCAACTGGAGTAGGCAGCACGCTTACCGGTGATTGAGCTATATCATTTGCAAGCACAAATTTTATTCATAGAGCTGAGAGTTTTTCCAGAACTCCAACCACAACTTCACCACTCTTTCTGCCCACTCTAGCCTCACTGTACATAACTGAGCAATTTTTCATCCCACCATGAATTCCCGTATACATAGTTCTTCAGGAGTACATGTTTCCCCCCTCCTTCTGCATCACAGACAGGCACGACCCTGTGTCGCTGAATATTGTTACCTCTCTATCTGCTACTCCTGGCCAAGGTAAATAAACTTTAACTTTGCAGGTATATTTTTAAAGCACTTCCCCCTTACCAACCTCTGATCGGCCTGTGCACTCTGATGCAGCTTTGCACCTTCCACTGTGCTTTCTATTACCATGCCAACAAAACATCCAGGCTTGTTTTGTTTTCCTGCATCTGACTTTCCAGTGCTTTCCCTAGTTCTCCAACACTGATTTCATGTAACCTACTTTATTGCAATGAAAACCTCAGATCTTGTACCCTTCAACACTTTCCTATTTACCCTGTGATAAGTTATCCTAATGATCTTCAGAGAGATTTAACTTTCCCTTTTCACGTGAGGATTTCTCTTTGCCCCAAGTTCTATCCCTCAGACTTCAAATGATTCTGGAAGCCCATCTTGTTTTATGGACCACTTCATTGCAATCAGCCATTTCAGCTGCGAACCTTGCCGTTTTAACAATATGCTCTTCCAGTCTAAGCTTATCTTCAGCCTTTCTCTTCAGCTTTTTAAGGTGAATTCCTTTAATAAATTAAAATTTCTGAAGTTCAAACCCTGTCTCCCTTACACTCTGCTCTGCTGCTCTCTCTTCTTCCCTCTCTCTCCTTCAAATCGTATCTCAAACTGCTTCAAATCTGGTGTCCTTTCCTTATCTCATGCGTCTTACTCAAGCTGCTTCATTTTCAAATACATTTTAATCATCTCTACAGATTCTTATTGATTTTCTAGCTTAGTTAAATGCTGAGCTATTGCGGGAATGATCTCTCCTTTGTTCACAGAAAGAGACAAATACAACCCCAGCATGTCTGCTAACTCCAGAAGCCTGGCCTGAATTATTTTATGTAAGACTACCAACTTTACATCGTCCATAGCCAGAGAACTCTTTGTGCCTAAATGAGACATTGCTTTCCCAAGCATTCTTTACCCCAATCCAAATCTACACCCGAAATAAAGACACAAACACCTATCAGTTGCTCTTTTAATCCATCAACTACCTCCCAATTTGTTACAATGAGGCTAAACCATTCATAACGTTATTAAGCCGGCAACCCAGACCGTAGCGTTATATTTTTTCGTTAACTGTATAGTGAAAATTACCCGAGTAAGCTCGTTCCAAAAATTATTCGCAAAATGATGGATTAAAAAACAAAAAACAGAATATAGAATACCCACAGAAATTAGTCTATCCAAAGTAGGCTTACTTCTGCTGTTCTGAAAATACACAACAATCCTAAAAGAAAAGCACCTTAAACACAGTAAAAATGAAACAGAAGCTTGTAGGTAAAAATTAGAATGGCAGAAAGAGAGAGGTTGTTAATTCGTGCACCACTGCTGCAGGATCTAAAAACCGGAATTCAACTTTCCAGAATGACCACTCGTTTTCCATTATACAGTTCATTTCTAAAACATAAAATCTTTGGCCTCAATCCTCAGCTGTTTATGGAGAAACGAAAGGCCTCACAGTGAACACTTTCATTTCTGTAACACTTATCCGATTCGGATCCTGAACTGTTTTACAACGCCTTACATAAAAAAGGATATCAAGACACATTATCCTTGAGAAAAAGTACAGATCCCTTTTTTTTATGAGAACATCTTTGTGAGAGCCCAGCCCGTCCAAACTATCTTCATAAGTGAAACTCTTCGAACTGACAAATATCATGGTCAATCTGTTCTGCACCGTTACCAATGCTATCACATCCCTGCTATAATGATAATTGCAGAAAGCCACACAATACTCCAGTGAGAGCAGATTGGGCAAATGTAATTTAAAACTTAGAAAACCACAGAAACTGCACTTTTCCAATAATGTGACTTTTACACAATACTGCCCCGTGGAGAAAGTGAGAAATGCAGATGCTAGAACTCAGAGCCTTCAGTGTGGCGATAGAAAACACAGTAGGCCAGGCAGCATGCGAGGAGCGGGAGAGTTTATGATTCATGAATAAAACCCTCATCAGGAATGAGGTGCGTGACCATGGGGGCTGAGAGATAAATGGGCGGCTAGGGGGTTTGAGGGCGTGTTAGCTGAGAATGCGATGAGAAGATAAAGGTGGAGAATAAGATCCTGGTTCTGAAAGGAGGTGGAGCGTGTCGGTTGGAAAGGTGATGTGCAGGTCATGAGGGCAAAGCTGAGTTAGAATCATGAAACTGGAATAATGTGAGGCAAGGGCTCATGAGGAAACTGGTGATCCCATGTGGTATGAAGGTCCCAAGAGGAAGATGATGCCTTCTTTTTTCAGGCGTCAGGTGTTTAGGGAATGTCAATGAAGGAGGACCTGCATGTTCTTGGCAGTTTGGGAGGGGGAGAATGAATTGCATCAATGATGAGCTTCCAACTGCATATCCAAGCTATCATTATGAGCATGTTGTTACATCTCAGGAACAGTATCTAACACTACCACACCTGAGGCGAAGGAGAGGATATCAGATGCTAGAGATTAGAGTCAGGAAGGATGGCGCTATAAAGCACGGTGGATAGGCAACATTTGAGTAGCATGAGTGTCAATGTTTGCAACATTCCTGACGAAGAACTTATGCTCGAAACATCGACTTTCCTACTCCACGGATGCTGCCTTACCAGGTGTACTTTTCCTGATCCGCATTTTTAACTCGACATCACCTCAGCTCAACTGCATAGGAAAATTAAGATGCACCTGTCACCACTCAGTTGATTCTTCTGTCGCGTGCAAGACAAACTGCAACATTCTTTTTGCCAAAAATATCAAGTCATTCAGATCAATAAAGAAAAGAAAACTGCAGAGGGTGAGTATCTGGGATAAAAGAAATAATTGTTGTAGAATTCAGCATCCTGTCAGTTCAATTGAATGTTTGAATATTAATCTTGGTAAAGGAAAAGAGAAAGCTGCCGTTTAATAACTGCTACATTCCGTTTCTCAAAAGAAAAACGCGTTTCATGAACTGGAATGTTTCAATCAGGCAATGCATACTCACCTTGTCAAGTGCTGATCGGAATGCAGCAATATATATTGGCTTCGCCACTGCTGAACAGATGAAAAATATCATTTTGCCTTCTGAATCAGTTGATGCTCCTGCAGAAAAGTCAATGTGACTCATATCCCAGCACAGCCAGTTCGGTGTGCATTTCAGAGTCCTGCAACATCACATTTAATTTAAAAGATCTTTATTGATTGTTCCTTACAAATATGCCATTCTCCATTTCATTGTGCATTGGACAATATTGTACCCACTCACTTATTCATTGGTGCATCACTCAAATTCAATATCCCTGACGTTCTATTCTCGACTTAACTACCAAACTACTTTCACGAAAAAATGTTTATTTTTAAAACCTAAGACTGAGCTGATCCAATGCCTGTTGGAAATCAACCATCATTCTCTCACTCGCTATACCTTATTTAGCGTGCCTCAGTGCCTGTCACCTTAAACCTGTGCCCTCCAGTTCTGACCATCACCATCCTGCGCAAACGATTTAGGCCAGTTGCCTATCCATGCCCCTCATGATTTTATAAACGGTGAGAACGTTACGCGCTGCCTGGAACATTCCAGTGAAAAAGCCCCTGCCTACCCCATCTCCTTAACTCAAGCCCTCAGGTCCCCGCAACATCCTTGTAAATCATTTGTGCACAGTTTCAATTTTCACAAAATCCTTCCTGTAGAAGTTGACCATCACTGCAAGCAGTATCGTAAATGTGATCTCACCAATGCTCGATATAGCCACAACATGATATTCCAACTTGGATAATCGACTTTCTGACTAATGACAAAAAGCATGCCACGTACTTTCTTCACCATCTTGTCTACTTGTGACACCAGTTTATCTGTTTTTATACAGTTTGCCTTGACTGATAAAGTTGTGATTGTCACGATGTTCTGCTGCCTTCACAGATATATGGCCCAACATGCAAAGTCTCTCTGTTCCTCTGGGTTTCCTCGTGTCCTGCCATTGATTGAGAAATCCGTTGACGTGTTACTTCCAATGTGCATCACCTCATGTTTTTTTTCATGGTTAATTTCAACATCCCCTATCTGAATTTGACATTTGACAAATCCACCTGTGATCTCCTTCAGCCTAAGACCTTCTTCCTCACTATTAACCACTTTGCTCATATTCATATCATCGACAACTCTGCTTTTCATTTCCCCCTAATTTGTTCTATATTCTTTACACACATTCATAAACGACATGGGACCCAGTATTCATCCTTGTGTTACACCATTGAATACCAGTGCCAATCACACAAACAACCTCTATCACCATCCTGTGTCTCCTACCACCACCAAATTAAGTTTGCATGCAACTTGCCAGGGGACCTTAAATCCCTTTTCACTTTTATCCTCTTACCAGTCTCCAGTGTGGTGTTGTGTTAAAGGCTATGTTGAAATCCACACAAACAACATCAACTTTACTGCTCTCGTTAAAAAAAACCTGATCACTTGCCAATAAAATATATTCAATCCAATCTGTTAGGCTTGACATTCTGTTACAAAACCGTGATGACTCTTCCTGATGAAACCTTGACTGGACAAGTGGCACTTAACTCTCTCCTACGTGGTTTGCTCGAAAAGGTTCCCTTTAACTGCTGTGAGACTCACTGCTGTGTGATGCTCTGGTTTATCTCTCCCAATCCAGCTGAAAAGTGGAACTGCCTTCTTCCAGTCCACTACAACCCCAAAGAGGAAAGTAAAACATTGCTCAGAACACTTGTAATTTACTCCCTTGTCACAGAGAAGAACATAAGATACATCCGTTCTGAATTGGGAATATGCCCACTTCAAGCCGCTCAGAACAACGAACAATTCCTTCGTCACTATGTCAAACTTCTTCAGAACCTTTCCATCCCTGTTCCTGCATTCTGCCCCTATATCTTACCACAAGAGGACTGTTCGCTATCTGAACAAGTAAAGTGATTCACTCAGTTATTCCATTGGCTGACACAACTGTACTGTCACACTGAAGGGACAGCATTCAGATATTTAAACTTTGTGGTTATAAAATATTTTGTTTTGATAGCCACAGTCTATTACAGTGAGAAATGGTGCAAATTTTCTCTAACTGAAAAACATTCACTTAATTTCACCTCTTGTGGAGATTCCTATCTGTTCACATCTGACATGACGGAGATTTTGCTCTCTGTTTTTTATCATATCCAGAACAGAACTGTGGCACAAATGCCAAGCATATGATTTCTTTATTTATTGACCTACGAAGTCGATGCCAATGCCTCACAGTGTAATGGGATTCATCAACAAGAGAACTTTTCAGGAGTAACACAGTTCTGTCTTATGTTCAGGGGGTCATTACACAAGCACAGTATCAAGCTTCCTCAGGGGCAAGACCAAAGATGATGGAAAAAGTAATCGGAGTTTACATTTTCGGTCCAGTGACGCCGTCCTTAGCACTGATGGATTCCAGGAAAAGTTTGATCGCTATGCAGAATATATGTGGTGGCGCAGGTATTAGGAGGAAACGAGATGTCGAGATAGAGCCGAAAGAGAGAGACTAACAGTTGGACATAGGAAATGATAATGATTTGTTTGGAGCATTAACAACTGTTCACGGAGACTGTTTATGACGAACCATAGGTATTGTGTAATGGCTGCTATGATATAACTAGACCTAGTGGGTGTGTTGGGGCCAGGACATGGGAAACTTCAGGCCCCTAAAATGATTGAAATTGGTATGGGGGGTTGCGGGGTGGTCAAGCAAAAAATGGCCTGCTGCTTTTTCAGCATGCGCTGATCGATTTTGGAACATGGCAGTAAGCCTGAGATAGAGACGTTGGCTAGGAAACATGGTTCTGTGCAAAAGGAGCAGTCAACTGGAATCTCAGGGGCATTTTTGGCGATAGAACTTCGTATTCTGCAAAACGGTCAAGGGAGTGGCGACCACAATATGAGCAGTGAATCTAGTAGACTGGATTGTGCGAAGTGTAGGGAAAGTGTTGCTTCACCTGGAAGGTGTATTTGAGCACTTGCGTACTAAGCAGGGAGTTCAGAAATACACAAGTGAGGAGAAGCAAGAAGCAATAAGAAAGGATCGCGTAGAAGATATTATTAGAGATGTTGTTAATCAATGGGTAAGAAAGCTACCATATAGGCACTGTACCTGAATGCCCGTACTTTTCGAAAAAAGGTTGGAGATATAACGGCATAAATTATCACGAAAGACTACAATTTAGTAGACATTGCAGAGACATGGAGACAGCATAGTCAAGGTAAATATTCACGGGCATGAGACAATTTGGAAGGACAGAAAGGATGGTAAGGAAGATGGTGTCACTCAAACATTCAAGGACAACCTCAGATCGGTGCTGACAGATGATATAGGTTCTACGCAGAATGAGTTTGAATCCATTTGGGAGGAAATTAGAAGTTCTAAGAAGAAAATGTCACTGATTGTCGGAGTCTACCGGCTCGAAATTTTAAGATCACATTGGGGAGGTCAGGAAACAAAAACATAAATAACACCTGAAAAAATGGTATGGCAATTATCATGCGGGATTTTAATCAACATGTCGATCGGTCGAAGCAGTTCAGTCAGCGTAGCCTTGATGAGGAGAGTATTGAGTATCTGCGATAGATTCCTTCAATACCGTGTCATGGAACAGGCCAACAAGGGGAGAGGCCAAATTAGATTTGGTACCGGGTAATGAACACGGCAAGGTGTTAGATTTGGCGGCAGGTGAGCACTTTGGTGATAGTTATCAAAATTCAGTTATGTTTACTTGAGCTTTTTAAAGGGGTAGGTATACACCAGAGGGCAAGCGCTACTTCTGGAGCAAAGTAAATTTTAATGCGATTTGATAAGATCACGCATGCACAGATTGGGCAAGGAAACGGCAGGGTATTGGCAAAATAGAAATGTGGAGCTTATTCAAGGTGCAGGTTCTGTGTGTCTTTGATAAGTATGTAACTGTCAGAGAGGGAGGAAATTGTCAAGTGCAGGAGACATGATTACTGAAAAAGTTCAGGAAAGACCTGAAGAGAGACTGAATACAGGATGGTAGCTGACAATTTGTTGTCAGATAGGATAAGGGAAAATCCTAAAACTTTCCATAGTTATGTAAGGTCTAAAAGAATGAATGGAATAAAATATGGCGAATGAAGGACAGTCTTGGTAAGTAGTGCGTGGTGTCAGAAGTGATGGGGGAAGCGCAAAAGCAATATCTTTCATCAGGATTCGCACTGGAAAAACAAAATGTTGTAGAGGACAATACCGAGAAACAGGCTAATAGACGAGATCGGATTGAAGTTCCCAAGGACGAGGTGTTACAAACTCTGAAAATGTGAAAATGTATAAATTCTCGTGGGCTGGATGGGATTTATCCTAGGATTCTCTGGGAAACCAAGAGTCAGATTTCCAAGCCTTCGACTTTGATCTTTATGTTGTCATTGTCCTAAGGTATAGTACCAGAACACTGCAGGGTAGTAAAAGTTGTTCCCTCATTTAAGAAGGGAAGTAGAGAAACCCCTGGAAATTATAGACCATTGACTCTTCTGTCGGTTGTAGGTAAAGTGTTGGAAAAAGTTCTAAGAGATAAAGTTTGTAATCATCTCGATTGGAATAAGTTTATGAGGGAAGGTCAAGCCGGTTTTGTGAATGGGTGGTCGAGACTCACAAACATTATTGAGTTCTTTGAGTAGGTCATTAAACTGGATGTCGGTTTGCTCACTGAATTGGAAAGTTCATTTCCAGATGTTTCATCACCTTACGAGGTAACAATTTCAGTGGGTCTCCAGGCGAAGCACTGTTCATGATTCCTGTTTTCAATTTATATGTTTGGGGTTCTTTGAGTTGGTGATATCATTTCCAGTGGTGATGTCATGTCCTGTTCTTTTTCCTCAGGGGGTACTCAGGGGGTACTCAGGGGGTACAAGTGTTTGTTGGAAGATTTCTGGTCAGAATGCCATGCTTCGAGGAATTCTTCTGCATGTATCAGTTTGGCTTGTCCTAGGATGAATGTGTTGTCTCAGTCGACTGTAGTGTTTGTCTAATGCAGTGTTTGTTACCGTTCTTGCACGGTATTTTATAAATGCAATCAGCTTTTGCATATGGACAAATAGGCAGAAAACGAGCCACCAGGATACATGAACATCAACTAGTCACAAAGCGACTTGACCCTCTCTCACTGGTATCCTTACATACAGATCAGGAAAGGCACCATTTTGACTTGGACAACGCATCCATCCGAGCACATGTGAAACAGAGACAGACACGAGAATTCCGAGAAGCATGGCATTCCAACCGGAAATCTATCAAAAAGCACATCGAGGTGGACCCCATCTACCACCCCTAGAGAAAAAGAACAGGAAATGAAATCAAAGCAGCAAATGACATGACCAACCCAAAGAACTCCAAACATGTAAATAGAAAGCATAAATCCTGAACAGTACGTCTCCTGAAGAACAAGTGAAGTTGTTATCCAGGAAGGTAATGTAACGCATTGAAGTGAGCCTTCCAGCTCAGTGAACAAATCTTCATGTGGGAGCTAATCCTGAGCTACAAATTTTGTTAAAACTCGCCAGGTGGCTTAACACATAGATGAGGATAAAGCCGTTCATGTAATGCACGTTTGGATTTCAGTTAGCCGTTTGATAAATTTCGCCATGGTAAGTAACTGAACAAAATACTGAGGTATGGGCTTGAGGGGTGTTTCGTGCTTTGGATCAGAAATTAGCCAGCTGAAAGAAGACAGAGGGTGTTATTTGATGGGAAAACTTCATCCAGGAATTCAGTTGCTTTTGGTGCACTGCAAAGATCTGTTTTGGGTTCACTGCTTTTTGTCATTTTTTATATACGACCTGGATGGGGGCGTAGAAGGATGGGTTCGTAGATTTGCGGACTACACTAAGTTCGGTACAGTTGTGCATAGTGCTGAAGGATATTGTAGGTTACAAAGGGAGACAGATATGCTGCAGAGCTGGGCTGAGAGTTGGCAAATGGAATTTAATGCAGAAAAAATGTAAGAAAGAACATGGCATTAAAATTAGCACAGAATATAAAGATCGATAGCAGAAGTTTCTATTAAAACATAAAATGAAAAAGAGTGGCAAAAGTAAACGTTGACCCTTTCGTGGATAAGGAGGGGCATTTCCTTATGGGATATACGGAAATAGCCATGACATTGAACAGGCATTTGCGTCGGCCTTCACAGTGGAGGATATTAATAACATGCCAGTAATTGACAAAGCGATGACGGTTGGTGACGACCTGGTAACAGCCATTATAACAAAAGAGCTAGTGTTGGATTGTTGGAGCCAATATTGGGAAGATTGGCTACGTCTCCAGGCCCTGATGGAATGCATCGCAGGGTGTTAAACGCGATGGTGTGTTAAAAAGAAGTTTGCTGACGGTATTTTTCCAAACTTCGTTGGTCTCTGGGGCAGTCCCAGCTGATTGGAAAACACAAATATGACATCCCTGTTTAAAAAGGGAGGCAGACAAAATATGAGGAATCAGATCAGATTATTTACAGTGTCGAAACAGGCCTTTCGGCCCAACAAGTCCACACCAACCGCTGAAGCACAACCTACCCAGACCCATTCCTCAACATTATAGAACTTTGTTTAACGTCTGTAGTGCAGAAATTTCTTGAGTCTATTATCGAGGAAGAAATAGCAGGGCATCTAGACAGAAATTGGACAGATGCAGCATGGGTTAATGAACGGCAGGTCATGCTTGAAAAATCTTTTCGAGTTCTATGATGGCATTATGAGCATGGTGTATAACGGGACCCAGTAAATTGGAGTACCTAGATTTTCAAAATGCCCTCGACAAGGTGCGGTACAGGGGTTGACAGCAAACGGATGCATGCCGTTAAGGGTAAAGTATGAGCATGGATTCAGGATTATTTGTCCAACAGGAAACGCAGAGCGGGAATAAATCAGTACTATTCTATTGACCATCAACGCTGTGCCTCAGGGATTTGTAATGGGACCGCAATTACTTACAATTTATATGGATGATTTGGATTCTGGAGCCATGTGCATCGTGTCAAGGTCTGCAGTTGACACAAAGGTGAGAAGCT